>NC_092034.1:15900531-16215254 GCF_042242105.1 Pempheris klunzingeri
ATGATCAAGGTGAAAATTAGCCGATTGTGTGCGGCCAACTGGAGAGAGCCGACCGTCCTGCTGCCAAGAGCCACATGAGAAACACCATGACTCAGCTAGACTTGGGCTTTAAAGTATCTTTCCCAAAGTCGAGTGATGAAAAACGAGACAAATATCAAGCAGCTGTTGTACAGAAGAATCAGAATTAATAGAGAATTCATGAAATATCTTGTGAGCACCACCCAAAACGCCAAAACACATTTAACGCTTGTAATGCATGCACTTGAGGCATTACACACAGCAGGGCTGTGCTTTCAAGCTGCCTGGCGAAAGCATGACATTCCAATCCTGAGAGGTAGTCGAGAGTTTTATTTTATTTTATGTTTTTTCAAGTGCTTGTACAAGCATAAGAAACGGCCGCTGTCACGTTTGACAGTGACATCACCGGAAGTCCTGCCCTAGGAAGTGGCCTAAAAAGTCTGCGAATAGTGTGCCAAGATGATAAAGATGGTGCATCCTTTTTCCTGTAAGAGCTCACACATGGAGACTCTGCTGGAAAATAGCTTCTGTGCTAGGTAGAGCAGTTCTGACGTGTATTGATGCCCGTGAAAAGGTTTGACGTGCGTGAGAGAAGACAGAACAGTGAATTAGCTTGATGGACAGTCTCTCTTGGCTGGTAGTCTCTCTCCAGACATGGGGATTTCCTGTAATGAGCAATTTCACCCAAGCACAACTGGAACATCTCATGGCCTTCAGCAGAGGTCCAGTACGCCTATTTTATCCAGTTTATGACATATGGCCCCATTTTGCGTTTCCCCAGGACCACTCCTTAACATTAATATTCCTTCTATTTCCTTTCATTATTCTTGTTGAGTACTTCCCTTTATTCATCCTCTCCCTCCTTTCCCTTTCAGCCATTCAGACTGTTTCCTTTTCTTTTCATCCCTGTTATTATTCTTGTAATGTTTTTTTTTTTTCATATTTGCTTCATCCTCTGATTCTCTCCCGCTCCCTTTTTACGCTCAGCTGAGGTTCTCCACAGGGTTTGCTCAAGTCAAGACCTGTGGGGGGGGCCTGCTGGATCTTCCACATAAACACAGTGTCATCAATCTCTCAGCAGTATTTAGCCCCGAGGCCTTTTGTCCACTTGCCGCCGCCTCTTGTGCCTTCTGATGCTCCTTCCTGCTGTTTTTCTAGCAAAGCACAAGACAAATTTCCCCTGCACTGTCACTCAGAATCAATTAGCTGAACAGGAGTGTGAGTTTTATCCATTTTGCTGCATGTAACACCTGAAAACAGTAAATCACTGTCCGAGTCATTTTAACAGTTTGGTACAATATATAAACTAAAGACTGCTGGGCTGAACAGGTGGTTGATTGGCACTGAAGGGAAGTGGAACATGCACAACATGGACATGTTTTAAGCTTAATACAGCTAACAAGTTATCCATATTACACATCCAGCGCTCATGGAGCAACGACAGCATTCATTTGGAGTCTTTGCGTTTCTTTGATTTTAAGTCCAATGTTCACTCTTTATTTCATTTGCTCTGATTTGGTCTCTCCTGGGAAAAACATCAGATTTCTTTGGGCAGCTAAACATTCAGTTTCATCAAAGACTAGTCTAACTAAAGCATGCCGTGGGTTTATCAGAGGACTGTACCTTAAAACAACTGAACTAACTTTACTGGCAAAAAAAAATCCATCCAATGAACTAAAAGATGCTAAAAAGAGGGATGGTGCAGAGTCGGTAATAATTCTCTGTATGTTAGAAAAATAATCATCAGTGCAGCTTTACGTAAAAGGTTTCAGCTCCATTTTTCTCCACGCTGTTCCTACACCTGTGTTAGCTTCAGCTGTGATGAATCTAAAGCAGTTGATATTGTGTTTGAGCTACGTCACACCACTTTATCAGTGCTCTAAAAGTGAGTAATGCTCTGACTCAGGATTACGGCTACATCTATGACAAAGACCAACCAGTCAGCTCTGAAACAACAGTTTCCTGCTTGGAGAGGAGAGAAAACATTGTTTTCTTCATTAACTGACCGCTGATGTAATGTTCAGCTCATCTCTTCCTCGTTATTCAAATACACACAATCACGTCCTCGTTTGATTAATGTTTATACAATAAGCATGAGGCAGGAAACATGAGGCCATACACCCCTGCTGAGTGGAATGTATTCTACTGGATGTCCAAATTTGCTGTTTTCGCTCTATTGCTTTGATTGAATTAATTAGGAATGTGATCCAAATGAGGTGTTTGGTACCCGTGGCACACATGAGAAGCTGATGTCATTAGGTGTGTGCAGTGACATCCAGAATAATAGAATCTTGTTCCTCAGCAGTAGCAGAGTTTTTTTTTTTACACCATCTTCCTGCTAAGCCAGGGTAATCACATCCCAAGTCCAGCTGTGTGCTCTCCACCGTCTTCTTGTCTCATTTTGACACAGATAATATACATGCATCAGCATCAGCTGGAGGGAAAGCTTCTCTACCAGGTTAGTAGAGCAAGGGGTAAATTCATCCTCCCTGCCCCCTCATCTCAGAGCGTCTGCCCGGGGGGGGTGGGCTATTGAGGCCTGTGTGTCAGATCCAGTTGGAGTTGACGCACCGCAGCTGGACCTTCACCTCCTCTTGAACCTGGTTTAAACTGTGGGTCACGGTACTGGAGCATGATTGAACGATGCGTAAGCTGTCGTGCTTTCCCAATACACTATTAAAGAAACACACGGAGAAGCAGTGAATATAGCTCAAGACAGAACACACAGTCCACCCAGACATGCATTTGAATGGCAATTATAATCAGGTTTATTTATACAGTGGTTATCCAAAATCTGAGTTAATGCTTTACAAGGCGTGCAAAAGTTTACGAGAGAAGCTGCTGAAAAAAATAAGAAAAGAAACTGCAGAGAGAGAACCCAAGTTTTAATAATAAACTTAATCATAAACCTCTCCGGCGTCATACTGCCTTAAAAAAAAAAGCAGACAGAACTTGTTGCAGCAGTTACAATGAATATATAATTGATAGAAATGCTGGCCAAGAGTTATTAAGTCGTCAGCGAGTGAATGCTCATTACAGATCAGACCTCAACTACAGTGAGGATGAGATGGATGATACAAAAACAAGGCAGAGGAAGACAGCAGAATAAATTAACAGAATGTGAAGAAAGGAGAAAATATGGAGGAGAAATGACGCCAAGGATCCTGACTGTAAGTGCAGACAGGTTAAGGGGATATTGCCTCCTGATTCCTCCCACGTGGCATCAGGCCAGACGACTCAGCTGTTCACTGCACCAGCAGAAACCTCCGCCTTCGTCTTCACTGCCAGTAATGGAAGAAAAAAGAAAAAAAGACTGGATATATTTCAGCTGCAGGACTTTAAACGTCTCCACCTGTCACATGCCACGGTGTGTGAGGGAAATCAGAAGCAGTGGAAGCAGCACTCTCATGACATCATGAAACTGCAGTCCAGCAGCGTCCAAGTCAGGGATCAAGGATCACCTTTCCATTTACTCCCCTCTGGAGGAATGTAGAAGGTGTGTTAGGGTGTCTAGAAGGAAGTAAGTAGGTGTGTAGCGAGTGTAAAACTTTATTTTCTTGGACTGTTTCAGATTTAAGGCAAATTGTAAATGTTACCTATGGACAACCTACTGCAAACACATTGTCATACCAGCCTGCCCTCAGACTGGAAACTCCAGTGATCAGTTGTTCAAGCCCGTTAAACTGAGCAGTGTTTATGTAGACGACCTCTAGTGGCCATAGTGATGCTGATGGGAGCAAAGGAGGAAGTCAAGTGGCAAAGGTTGGGCTTGATGGATGGGCATGTCTCCCAGCAGGCCGCTGGTCACTGTGTGCAACCAAAAGTTAACTTACTTCACACACAAAACAGAGACCTAACTTCACTTACCCTCAACCAACATACTTAATGTTTAGTCCAAGCCATGATATGTTTTTCTAAACCTAACCAAGTAGTTTTGGTGCCCAACCTGTCATGATCCTGTATTTTGTTAAGTTCAGTTTTTTGTCTCGTCTCATGTTGTCTTGTCATTTCCTGTTTTATTTTGTAGTAACCCTGTTTTTGCCTCGTTTCAGTTATCTTTACTTCCTGCTGTCTGTGATTGTCTGGCCCCTCCCTGATTGTCTCCACCTGTTCCCCATCACCTTGTGTATTTATTGTCCTGAGCCAGTTCTTCATGTCCATCGTCTTGCCTTTATGTGCTGTCTCGTCCTTGAACTCGATTGTTGGAGTTCCTTTCTGGAGGTTTGGTGTTTTTAGTAGTTTACTTTGTCTCAAGCTCTGTCTTGCTCCTTTAGTTGTTCACTTCAGTCTAGCTTAGTTTTTTCAGTTGTTCCTTTGTACCGTGTTTCTAGTTTGGAGTGCCTTTTGGCCTGAGTATTTCTGTTCTTAGAGTTTTGATTTTGTTTTGTCTGTTCGCTCCTGTTTTTTCACAGAGTCGCCTTTTGTTAATTTAGCCTTAGTGTTTTAAATTTGTCCCTGTTTTTCCCTTTGCCTTTGTTTAGTAAAGTGTTTATTTTGTCACTTTGAGTCGTGCATGTGGGTTTTCCTTGTCTTGTTGGCCCTGGGTTTTGACACAACCTAACTAAACACAGTTTAGTTAACTTACCTGATGTGTGTATGTACTTTACTTACTTGTTGCTGGTCCCTATCCATCCCATAGAGGCTGCTGTAAATGCTCATGTTATTTGGGGGGTTACATTTTTTATATATATATATATACACACACACACCAATTCTTTGTAATATGCGTTTTTATCAGGACTTTCCACAAAATCACGTGGGAAATGTTTTGTTTTGTAAATTCTGGCAGTTTAACAGACTTTCTATGAAACTTCTTAAAAGGATAATTCCATTCTTTTCCACCTTGGGTCTTAGTTTCATGGTCTAGGCGTCATGCCTGCTGTTCCTGATGATAACTGGAGCCTGGTATTCACTGAACTGATTGCTGAGACCTTGGAAAGCAGCAACATGAGCAGACAGGTTGGACACAACCTTCAGGTTAGCCAAAATAATGTGGGCGTTAATTGAAAAGGTAATCCGACTAAACTGTTAGCTCTTGTTTTACAGTCAAATGAGTGCAAAGGTATCATAACACTGGCTGAATGTATGAAAATGAAATGAACCTGAATTCTTCTTTTAATATTGTTTCAAATTATTGGTCATTTGTGTGTTGAATCCTAAACCATATCTAAGAACAGATTGTTCTTCTACCAGGAGCAAGAAGGAATATACAGAAAGTAAGTGGAGGAACTTCTTGAAAACCTGCTGTTAGTTTCCTGAGTGTGGAACTCATTGTGTTTGAAACACATCTTTGATATATCCATTGTTACAGGCCGTCAGAAACCCGTACGTGTCACTGTGTTATATAAGTGCAGTCTGTGTGAGAAGAGTTTTACTGCAGCAGTAAAAGCTCGCTCTCCTCCAGCCTCCCAGGCCTCCACACTGACCCTCTCTCCACGCCTCTCCCACCACCAGATGGGAGGGTTGGATCGTCTCTTTATATGAACTCCACATGCTGTCTGCAGCTCGCGCCAACACCGAGAGAGGAAAAATGTGCCGCTCTATGTTATAGGAGAAATCTCTTCAGCAGTCCTCGACAATCTGACTAAGTAATATGAGACCACCTGTGTGCTGGGGGGTGCGGTGGGGGCTGAGGGAGGAGAAGCTGATGCTGCCAAAGTGTAACTCACTCTGCTGTGTACACTGGTGTCTTCAGTGCTGGATGTATTACAGCTATTATGTTCTATACTTTGTCATTTCTGATAAAGCATGTGAGGGATGTTTATGGTTCAGGTTTTCATTATGTATGTCTGACAATGTTTTTATGTATTCTGAAGTGATTATACAATGTAATCGTATTGTACATAGCAAAAAAATATCAATCAATCAAGTTTGTCTATAAAAGTTTTATTAGGAATATTATTGGCCGTCCAACAGAAATCAAGTAAATAAAAAAAAAAGACTTCAACAACAAAAATGACTTGATAAGTCCAGGGTGTACCTCGCCTCTCGTCCCAGAGTCAGCTGGGATCTGCTCCTGCCCCCCTCCCACCCTGAAGGATAAGCAGTATAGACAATGGATGGCTGGAATAACTGCAGGGTCTTAATAGATTCATCAGTGAAGTGCAGGGAGGATCGCTCGGCTCCTGACATTTGCTCATTTTTTCCCCCCTAACAGCTTTTCTCTCCTTTCATCATGTGCCATCCACAACACTTAAATCTGTGTCGCGGCGCCAGAAACAAATCCTTGTTACACTATACAGCACCTACTCTCTGTAAAGTACATTCTTTGCAGTCCAGAAAACAGCTTTGGTTCACACAACATTCCTGTCCTGTATCCACCCACAGCCTACCTCCCTCATGGGTGCAATGGAACCTGTACATAGCCATTCCATGTTTATACCAGCATCTTTGCACTCTGTCAGAGATTTTTACATCTATACCTATATATAGTTCTAAATTTGCATTGTACATAGACTTTTTTTTGCTTGAATTAAATGATTACTTTGTTCAGCTTTGTTCTTCTTGCCTCCCTTTTTGTGTGTGTTATGTATAAGTACAAACTTGGCCAATAAGAGCTGATTGTGAACTACAGAGTTTTAGCTTCAGCCCAACTGGAAGAACAGCGCACTCTTCCTGCTGGGTGCCAGAAAGCAACGCAGCACATTTCTTGGCAAATTGATCCCCTCAGTGTGAAAGATGTACAAAAAAACAAACACAGACACACAAATAAAGTCAAATAAGATCAGATAAAATGACATTTCCATCATATCCGCTGTCCGAGGAGAAATGCCGGACTAGATTATCACTAAAATGTTATTTAATCATATTAAACAAAACTATTGTTCTGTCATGTAAACAGGGATCAGTTCTCTGTGGGACAGAGGAGCCTCGACAGCTCCAGCAGAAGCTGGAGGAGAAAAACTGAGACAGTGTCACCAGGGGGCAGCAGGGGGGCAGCAGGGGGGCAGCAGGGGGGCAGCAGGGGGGCAGGAGGGCCCACGCTTTGGAGTCCCTGGTACCCCTTCTATAAATAGCTCATCACCATGGTGACGGCGCTGATGCACACGGATGATATAGACGGCCGAGCCTTGTTTTCTCTGACAGCATGCAGACATGAAGAAGCTGTAATGAGCAGAGAACAGGAGGGTTCACAGCTGAGTGGGAGGCGATAATCTCCCAGCATGCCCAGGCTGCATTCCAGTGTCAGTGAACTAACGGTGGTGGTGATGGTGAACACACTCACTGGCAGATTAGATCCGATTACAGGCTGAACGGAGATTAATGGAGATCTGGTTAACAGCAGGTGTCCAAGGTGAACCGGCTCTCGTGATATTTTGGACCAAGTTCTGATTTTGGGTTTCTTTCCTAGTTTTTAGGCGGTTTATGCTTAATTAAGCTGCTTTAGCATGTTTGCCAAAGGACATTAAAAATGAAAGGAGTTCTAGAAATACCACAACCTAATTACTTTGATCAGCCATTAGTGTCCTGGTAATGTCTGACCTAATATATTACAGTAAGTGTGTCCCCAGGAACGACTGTGCTGCTTTAAGTTCTCCACGTTCCACAACTCAGGTAAAGTAACGGTGTCATCAGTGGAGCCTGACCGATCACACCAATTTCACTTTTAAAAAACAATATGATGAGCATACAATAATACAATACAAAATCAACTTGGGGCCCCATTTTAAAGGCTTCATGTGAGTCGTTAGCAGCTCCGAGTCAAGAGGCAGTCAAAGACGTTAAATCGTCGTATTTTTCACAAAAAACAAAGATTAGGGTCAGATTTTAAAACATGAATCTGAATTTGAGCAGCAGATCTTCAGATTTTTCCTCCTTGTGACCCCTCAGTTTTATATTGTGACCCTTGGGAGGGGCCTGACCTCTAGATAACTCATCAGTCACAGGGGACTACAGTGTTCCAGTATGTACCACATCCTGGAAAACCCAGTTAGTATAAAAAAACATAAACATACTTAACGGTTTTATACTAACAGGAAGTGATGCAATTCACGCAATATTGGACGTAAATCAATTTTGAGAAATGATTGTGACCCAATTCAAAATAGGCCTTACATAGAAATCATTACAAGAGTGAATATGTGCATAAATGAATGTTTCTCACCGTTTTTGCAACAAATCGTGCATCACAGCTTTGTTTTATGCATGTGGTATTGGAAATATAGACAGATACTTTACTAATGAGACTGAATAAATGCATACACATTTTAAATGCTTTATAAATGAGATGAAACAAATGAATGTGGGCACACTTAGCCAGCACTCGTGAGCAGAACAGCAGCTGCAGAAATCATCAAGTGGAACGTAGAGTTGGTAAAAATACCAACAAGCTCACTCATATTAAATAAAGAACTTAGAAAGAAATGGATGGATGGATGGATGGATGGATCAATTACAGACCTTTTACCCGGGAGACTGCCATTCGTGTCACTTTGTGATACCAGCACACCGTCACTTCCAGGTCTCCTTGTTCTTCTTTATGGGGGGCAGACACCCTCTCTACATTTAAGAGTAGACTAAAAACCTTCCTTTTTGACAAGGTATATAGTTCAGGACTGGATCAGGCCTTAGACCAGCCCCTAGTTATGCTGCTACAGGCTCAGACTGCTGGGGGACTCCTATGGTGCACTGAGCTCCTCTATTCTCTCTCCTCCTCTTCCTCTCCATCATTATGTCTCATGTCAGCCAAATGTCTGCCACTAACTTGTTATCTTCCCCGGAGCCTTTCTGTGCTTTCTCATCCCTCAGGTTTCTATGGATCCTGGTCCTGGTCCTGGTCCTGCTGATGTGGTTCTCTGGTTCATGAATCACTGCTGCTGATCGTCGGGCACTCGTCATGTTTTTCAATAATATCATACTGCTAATCTTTCAGTCACACTCCTATTGTTAGTGCTGTAGTCACTACTAGTACGTTGGTTGCTGTCTGTGTTCTCTCTCTCTCTCTGTCCAAACTCCACCCAACGCAGACCCCTACAGAAGCCGCCCACATTGAGCCTGGGTCTGTTCCAGGTTTCTTCCTGTTAAAGGGGAGTTCTTCCTCCACTGTTTCCTAATATAATATCTGATGCTGCTCATGTGGGAATTCTTGAATCCTTAATGTTGAATTCCTGAATCGTTGGGTCTCTCTCTAATGAAAGAGTTTGGTCTAGACCTGCTCTTTATGGAAAGAGTCTTGAGATAATGCTGTTGTGAATTGGCGCTCTATAAATAAAGACTGATTGATTGATTGATTGATTGATTATGCTGAACATGGTTCAGATAAGTAAGTAAAGATAAGTATCTGCCTGTATTTCTCAGCATTGAGGACACCATTAACTCCGACCAAATCCACAACTCCATTTGTAGAAATGCAGCCTCATACTTACAAAGAACCTCCACCAGCTTCACTGTTGCCTGCAGACACTCACAGTTTGACTCATCAGTCCAGAGCACCTGCTGCCATTCTTCTGCACCCCACACACTGTGTTTTTGTGCATACCTGAGTCGCTTGGCCATGTTTCCACGCCAGAAGTTTGGCTTTTTGGTGGCAATACTTCCATGAAGACCACTTCTGGCCAGACTTCTCCAGCGTACCTGGTCCCACTGGTTTCTGCTGGTTCTGAGCTGATGGCTGTGTAAGTAAACGTAATGGGTCTTGATCTGCTGCACTAAGTTTCCTTGGCCAACCATTGCGTCTACGGTCCTCAGCGTTGCCCGTTTCTTTGTGCTTCTTCCAAAGAACTTGATCAGCACATCTTGAAACCCCAGTCTGCTTTGAAAGACTTTTGCACAGTAATTTATATGTATGTATAATGGATTTGGGACACGCTGAAGGCTCCCATCTCAACATCATGTAAAACCACCTGCTATCACAGTTCCATATTCAGGTGACCGGATGAGGCCTGAGGGATCTCCATAAGACAGCAGAGAAGCAGAGAGAAAGATAGATAAGAAAAGGCCAGTAAGGGGAACTCAGTGTGATTTCATGTGTGATCATTAACTGCTCCAAAATGAAACCTTGCCTCCTGGTTCATGAGCGTGCATGATGAGGGAGAAAACTGTTAGAAATAAATCTGCATGAATATGAATAATCGGTTTCTGTGTGAGGACGGGCTGATAATATAATATTATGGGGTTTCTTACATCCAGCTGAAAATGATATTGTGGTTTCCAAAATCTACAACCTGAAGAATCACTGACCCTGGTGCAGAAAAAACGAATGAATGAAGTTATGCAGACAGAATAGTTTTCATTTACAGTCTGGAATGTGACATTTTTAATGTAATTCTTGCAGGAAAAAACAAGGGTTTATTTTTCAGTTATTTCCCATCATTCCACTAAACTAAACTAAATCTAAAATACCAGCTGTGGTGGCCCCTTCGTTACTGGGGATGCTTCTCCGTGTGCTGATGTTCCGCTGCTGTTTGGCAGTTCCGCCGCGCTGCCTCTAGATGGAGCCCCTGTGCAGCTCCTTTCAACAAGGAAGCGATTGGAAGAAATTCAGCTTTATCAAGTTAGAGGCCACACTCAAGATTTAAAAAACGGATGTCAATTTATTTCCCCTACAAAATAAAATAAATATGATAGTTTGTCACATTAAGAAAGTGAATGTTACACCTGGCTAAGTAAACAAAATCTAATTTGAATATACATTTTACAAAGCTTTTGTCACTCAGTTTCGAGATTTTACACTTTTAAGAAGTTGTATTTTTCTACAACTGACAACATTATAACAATGATGATGTATGTGATGTTAACGACAGCAGATTCTAACAGTGGCACCTGCATGATACAGCTGTGGCAGAGAGCTACAAAACATGTATGTTTCATAATGATCATGTGTGACATATTTGTGATACTCAGATTGAAAATATCTGATTCTAAAAAATAATATTATTTTGAATTCTTACATGAATTGTTTCTTTAATTTTGCTAAAAAGTTGCTAAATGATTTTGTGTGCTTTGCAAGCTAGATGAAAACAAACTACATAGGAAAAAACACTTTTAAAAAAATACATATAATCTGAATTAGATTTTGAATCAATTCAACAATTCAGGTTTCCCTTATATATCCTAATACATCCAAAACACACCTAACTTTAACATGAGCAAGACAATTAAAGAGCGTTTTATTTTGAAATGTGACCACCGGATGAGGGCTACTGTATAAAGTCCCCCTTGACTGTGGTCAACTAATCCAAGTGTCAGTGTAGAAATAAACACAACAGCAGGTCGCGACGTCCCTGTCAACTCCAGGAGGAACCGGGACCAGAGAGCGGGAGACGGGAAGAACGGCACCGAGCTTTCACCGCATCCAGGAGCCATTTGTGAAAGTTTGCCTTCATTTTATCCCCCGAAAGGCGACAAGTGGCACGTCGGGACCCGGAGGCGAAAGGATTTGTGGAGAGTATTACCGAAGCGAGCCGAAGCTCTCAGTCCCACCAAGTTGCTCTCGTCCGTTCACCTCAACATGGCTTCAACGACCTGCACCAGGTTTACCGACGAGTACCAGCTGTACGAGGAGCTGGGGAAGTAAGTTCTCCTCGTGTCTAAGTGTTTTTTTTACTTGATATTATCAGTGAAAGTGAAGCTTAACTGCCCCCGTGCTTTTACTCTCGGTGCTTCGAAGGACCGAAACCTCCGTGACAGCCTCTTACCTGGTCCTACCTGATGCGTTCACTTGGCGCCTGTTCACGCCAAACTCCCTTTTAAATTCCTTCCATTCACAAGCGAAGAGCGCGAGTGTGAGCAAATATTAAAGCCTCCTTATTCAACCCCGGGGCTTGTGTGTGTGTTTCAAATTTCCTTTGCTCTCAACTTTTCGAATCTGTTTGTCCCTGTTGGTTGACGCCCATTAACGTGTGTTTTGGGGGACTACTGTCTTGGAAATGCGCTGCGCAGCGGTTAAAAGTTGATTTAAAAAAGCCAGAAACACCGCTCAATGTCTAGGAATGTATGCAGAATATGTCAGTGACTCATGATAGTTTGTCAGAAATCTTTAATCGTGCTGCTAGGTGTGTGAAACTCAGGCGACGTGCCAGGCAAGAAAAAAACAAGCAGAAATTTGAATGGAATTTGGTTTAAAGGAACCTGTCACCTTTGTCTCCGCCGTGCTGCTGTAGTGGAATGAAGCCCACCTTAAGCTATGATGGCGACCTTATGTGTGTGTGTGAGAGCGTTTCACAATCATTTGGGCAGTCTGCACAAGTTTCCACTCTTTTTGCAAGCTGCGAAGGGTTGAAATTCCTCAGTGGTTTCCCTGTGGCTCTCTCTCTCTCTCTCTCTCTCTCTCTCTCTCTCTCTCTCTCTCTCTCTCTCTCTCACACACACACACACATTCAGACAATATCACATTCAGATTTAAGGTAATTTTGCTTCTCCTACAGTGTCCAGCCCTTCCACATCACACACACACATATACACAAATACTCATTTACTCACATGCACAACACAGTCTGCAGCCTAGATCAAACTTATTAGCTAGCCAACTATATTGGAAAACAAATCTCAGCTGAGTACTCTGCTGATTTAGTGACCTATTAACATCTTTTAGCACGCTTCACTAAATAGCCTACCAGCTTTTATGTCAATTCTTGCTCCACCATAGGTGGAAAGACTTCTTCTGTAGGCTGCCTGAGGTGTTATTGCATATGAACCTCGAAGGAAATCTCTTGCAATGGCGCTATGTACAAATTCTTTGTCACCCAGCTGCATTTTTTAAGTAAGGAGGGGTGCATAAGCGCCAGGTGAGCCGACTTCAGTGTCTACAGAAGGGCAAGGATCGGCATTTCTGGGGAACGCTCTTACACATTTGGTATTTTTAACTGAAAAGTGTTTGTTGGGGAATGTTTAAATGACTTCCACAGACACTTCACTTCTCGGTTTTTAATCTGTAATGAATTTGTCCAGGACTTCTTAAAGAAAATCTTGAAAAAAAAGTGTTACAATGGGTGTTTATCTGTGGTGTTTACTAGTTATTCACACAGTCTGCAGCAACACCCAGGCCCCTCACTCATGTCACTTGTTGGCGTCCATTAATGCGTTCTTTATTCACGTACCTTTTCATGAATGAAGAATACATTTGGTAGCAGTTTCATTGAGGCAAATAGAGAGCTAATTATATTGAGGTATTTTTGGGATATTCTGTGGGGCTGTACAAAGTGATTTATTTTATACCTCTAAAAATCCAATATCTTATTGCAGCCCCTCTAAGTAGCCATGGTGTACCTACACAGGTGTTTACACCTTTTCCCAGGCCTCCGTGGGTGTGTACAGATTGCTTGATTGACATCTCCCTCACCCTATTATTAGCATTGCTGCACCTGTTGGGAGTGGGGAAACTTTCACCCTTTTACAGGTTCACTACTGACAGCGTTTAGCGTATCATTTTAAAATGGGTCGTCGGAAACGGAGGTTGCAAGTTCCGACACACTGAAATAGCAGCTGTAGTTTGCTGAGCCTCACCTTGTTTTTCACTTCTTGGTCCAAATACTGAAGGACCTGGTTCAAAACCGATGTTTCATGTAGTGCTCGTGATCCGCTACAGAGAGGATCTATCACCCTGTTAGAGTTGTAGGAGCTACAGAAACATTCTGTGGTCTGACCGCTGAGTTGTAAAGTGGAGGCACACACACTCCGCTACAAACAAGTTTCATTGTGTTCCATCCCTTTTTTTTTTTTACACTGCAATTTGCAGGAATTCACAATTCAATGTTGTTCTTTCCGTTCAGTCCTACTAAAAACTACAACTGTGTATGACTGTATGTAGCCATGTAGTGACCGATCCCTAACTCTTCTATAGGGGTGCTTTCTCTGTGGTGAGACGGTGCATGAAGATTTCCACAGGACAGGAATATGCTGCCAAGATAATCAATACCAAGAAGTTGTCTGCCCGGGGTGAGTATTTGCTCTGTAATGTGGCTTTAACCACAGAATGAGCTGTCGCGCTACATGTTGCTGCTTTGTTAACTGCAGGGTACAGACTCTGGGACGGCGTATTTGCTTAGAACTGTTAATCACCCCTCCAACCAACTTCCTCTTTTGTTTTGACTATGCATGTTTTCTCACACCTTCACCATTTTTTTCCCCTCCTTGTCGTGTCTGTAATAGCAGGAGTTTGAATGGTAGCAACTGCATCTTAGTCCTCCAGCTGTGAATTCACTTTGACGCTCTCCATCTTTGTAACTCCACTCATCAGAGTGGCACCAACATGAAGGAGGCCAACAGCTCATGTGACTCATTCTCTGATATCAACCACAGCCTCTGATGTCTGATGATGAGCTGTACGTGACTCATAGCGCTGTCTTTTACTTTAAAACACAAGCCACGGAGGGCAGAGTGGTGGCAGACTTGAGGGAAAACCCTTCCTGTTGACCTTATTTTTTTTGTGCTTGCCTCTGTAAGGAGTGTTCGTCCAGGAAGGGGAGGCCTGGATGCTTTTACTTTCTTCTTGTCACCTTTTCTAGTATCCTCATCGTTATCCGTGCAACGTGAGCCGAGGCTCCCGCGGTCTGGATGTTGCTTCGCTGATCGTTCGCCATGCAAAACCCTAAGGGTTTGATGGATGAGTGCGCAACACACACACACACACTCATGCAGAAACAAATGGAGATGAGCCTGAAAAGGCACACAGTGATGGTGAGCAGTTGCACAGCAGTAGTAGATGCAGCGTCTCATGGGCGAAGCAGGGGGTTTCCTCAAAATCAACATCTGCATGAAGAAAAGCAAAATGGAGGAGTACATGTCATTTAAAAAAGGGACATACTATGAAAACTATGAACATTTTTCTTTTCTCAGTGGCTCAGTCATACAATATCTCTATTCATTCCCAGCCAGTCCTCACATATGGTGAAAAAGTGGAAGCCCGAATAAGGAAGCTTGTGGTCTAATTATTTGTGCTGAAGCTCCTCCAGTAAGGGGGAGAACGTGAGCGATGAAAGGGAGGGGAGCAAAAAGAGAGAGAGAGGGGAAGATGTTTACAGAAGGGGAGTCCATGATTGAGTCCATACTCCGATTGCTTTGGCCAACTGCCTTCGCTGAACAGGAGCCCCCCTCACCTGGAGGAGAGGATTAGAGGGAAATGGAAAGACAAGAGGAGGCGGAAGTGGTGTGTGTGTGTGCGTAGGTATATATACTTTTACTTCTATGCTTTTTAACTATCTTTACCTATTGTTACTATTAAACTAACTAACTAACTAAAACAAAATTAAGCCAACCAGGTGGGCTACAGACTGGTGAAGTACAGCATTTATATCTATAACATCTAAGTAATTTTATGCTCAAAAACTGCACATTGCAGACTTCAGCCGAGAAAAGCACCACAATCCAGCATTCAGGGGTTCCACATGACAGCAGATGGAGGGAAGACTGCACCAAAGGCACATTCTGCCTCAGGCAAACAGCCAGCCAGATACTGAAGTGTAGTGTGAGACTGGCTGATAGATGCTGAACTAAAGGTCACGTTCAATGAGGGGAAACCCCAGATTCACTGCCAACGCTGCCGCCGCCAATGCTGCTGCTGCTGCTGCTGCTGCTGCTGCTGCTGTGTGAAACCGGAAGCTCCATCCCATTGGAGAGGCTTTATGTAGCTGTAAAGCTTCACATCAAAAGCAGCTCTTTCTGGTGCAGGGCACTTCCAAGAAAGATTGACGTGACTGTACTACAGCGGAACCTTGCAACATGCAAATTCATCTGCTGGCAGAATCCAAACTGTGGATGGGTGATGCCATGTCATTGACCATTGAGCCTTCACCATCGTAACATTGTGATTTAGAAAACTGCCACTGCCCGGCCGAGTCTCGATTCCCCCCTTTTCCCATTGTTAGTCATTGCTATTTTTTTCTCAGAACGTCCATGTTTACCAGTGACGTTAGAGATGTTGTTGCACAGAAACACTGAGGGGTTGCCACGGGGAAGACAGTGATATCTTCATCCACTGAGGATCACGATGCATGCGGTTGCGTTTATGCTACATTGGGCATCTGTGTGGGTGGACATCAAAAATTATTTCTTGAAGGATGCTTCGTTGATCATTCGAAACAGCATTTCAAACATGCATGTGTGATCTGAAGCACTTGGTATTGAGCTTAAGTGCCAACAGAAAGAGAATTGAAAACAATCCAGTGCTGAAATTTGTTGAATATTTGGTCAGATTCTTATTCTTGTTTGGAATTCTGCTCTCTGGCAAAATATGAGATTGGGGGTGAGTTTAGGTTTCTTGTTTCTGTAAATTTAAACAGTGTAGTCACTGCATTATCTGGGCAAGCTAACGCTGTTTGGGTCAAGTGGTGTAACAGTATGTGTCCCTGTTTGGTACGGTACATGACCCAAACAATTACTGTCAAAATAACTACTTCCACTTGCGGAACAATAATTCTAGGGCGCAAATACGCCAGGAATATTTTTGCTGGGCACCACGTAGCTGTAGCATGCTATTGCATATGCTAGACGTCAGCTTAGCCAAGGTAGCCATTTACTCTGGTTAACCTGGTTACTGTTGCTGCTGTCTAAATCTCAAACGAGAGACCCATAACACTGACTGAGTGCAACGATATTATGAAACTATGTGGCGTTATCTCTGTAGTGACACTATATTATTTATTATTTACTTATATTATTTGTGGTCTTACTTACGCTCACTTTGCCTCTTCCACCAATGGCCATTAACAAAAGATATTATAACATTCCCTCTGTCAAATGGTCTTGGTCTTTTGTAGATTAATTTGATCATGGTGGAAGTTTGACGGTTTTACAAATCTGAATCACTGTTTATGTGTATTATTTATTCTAAACCCCTCCCTTCAAAATAAAAGCCCTGATACTCGGACAAGCGCAGACCATGTAACTAAAACATTATCCAGATGTACTGAACTGAAAGCCTGTCATCTCTGACAGCACAGGCTTGTATGGAGGAAAAACTAGGGCAGTGGTTGAACACAGACCTAGTAATGCTTGGACTCGGCGGAGTGGAAATGATCACTTGACAAACCTACCAGGCTGTGGAAAAGCTAGCTACGGTTCAGGAGCCAGCCATTCTGTTGTATTGCTTCTGGAAAAAACCTGAGGCCCCAGCCGCTCATGGTGAACTCTTCATTCCCATGGAAACAAAAGAGATGGGGAGCTAAATATAGTCTGTGGGGTAATATAGGCGTTGAAGTATATCACAGTGCTGTTAATTTTGCAAGTGCATGATGCTGTCAGTGTTTTATGAGTCACACATTTAGCACAATAATAATTCTGATCTCATTTACTAAGTAAGAAACGGACCTTTTTTTTTCCCCCGACCATTTACATTTAAAGGTAATGAGCCCTGTAAGGTCTTCCAAAATCACAGTCACACACCCAAACTCTCAAACGCACATCAAACTGTGGTTTAACATGCAAGAGCCAACTGCTTTTTATATGAGCTGTAAGCCAGGCAACGGGGGTGATGGCCTGACCCCTCAACCCTGTGGTTTATATTGAGACTGGGTCAGCGGTACCTAAATCCTTCCTGCTGCACCCCCCTGTACACACATAGTGTCCAAATAAAGTGCTCCACCGCTGGTCAGTTTGTGTACAGTGCCAGCGGTCGGCTTAGCAGCTAATGTCAAGGGCTCAACACGCCATTTACACAGCACCCTGCTAAGACCAGACATGAAAGAGATGGATCAAGGGAGATGGTATGTGTGTGTGTGTGTGTGTGTGTGTGTGTGTGTGTGTGTGTGTGTGTGCGTGTGCGTTACAAAGGGAAAGGGACACAACACAAAGCTGTGCCGTGTGTACAGTCTAAATGGCGGTTGAGTGTGTCTTGTCAGTGTATCCACAGCTCACCCCTCGGGTCCTGACTGACCCATATGGCCTATGACTTGGATGACCAGTGAGCTGTTCATGCAGCCCTGGTGACATAAGAATAAGTGAGTCAGAAAGTCCTTGTGTCTCTGTCACCATGAAAATGATCTGTCTTTCGTGCCTAAAGTTCATCTTCTGAGGCTGATTACACTTAATGTTTTACACAGCTTTTTCTGCTGATAGAAGCTGGAATACACCAGGTTTTGTGCAGATTTGTCTGTTTGTCAGCTTTGCTTTTTTCTGATCTGAATTTTAATGTTTAAGTTAACTTGTCTAAGACAGGAGGGCTCTATTGGCCATTTCAGACTTTGAAGCATCTTTGAATGATATCAGCTGTGTTTAATCTTGCGTAAGGTTTCTTGATGTTTGGTTAATGAATGCAAAGAAGGATAAGAAATAAAACTACTACTACTACAGTCAGCGATTATTTCCATACAAACTGTGTGTGGTGAGCAGCGGGGTGCTGTTAAAGCTAGGGCATGTGGACATTTGCTTTCTTTGCCAAGACCAATACTGTACTCATATTTGTTGGGTAAATATTGTATTTCCTCAAATATCGGCAGGGGCTTTTATTGAGCTCAACTGCACAGAGCAGTGCACTGGTATGAGACGCTTAAGGAGTGATAAAGTGGCAGTGTTTGATGCCCTGGGATGAAAATGTGTTGGCTTTTATTTTAGTACTGATTTTTTTTTTATAGAGGAAATAAGGTATTTTAATCTGAAAAGTGCATGAAGTAACAGTTGACAGTAGTGCTGAAGCAATTAGTTGGTATTATTTTCCAGATTATTTGATTAATCATGAGGGCTATAAGGCCAAGCTGACATTCAGATTACTTGAGTTTTCTAACAAGACCTCAAGTTCAATTTACCATCATATAAGACTATGAATACCAGTGAACTGTATTTTGGTATTTTATCGTAAAAATAAAATATATAATTAGTTGATTAGTAAAAAGCTAATCATCTGCTGTCCGAGTAATCATTTAATCTACTCATCATTTAAGTTCTAAAAGGTACTGGCTATTTTTTGCAAGCAGTAGTTTAGGTGTACATAGCAACTGAAGAAAGCCTGTGTGGAAACTGCATTACATTGAACATCTAAAGCTGAAATGTATACAGTATAATGCTTCAGGCAGAACTCATTCCATTTGAAATGCCACCTTTAAGAAATGCTTCACATCTTCTTGATATTTCCTAAAGTAATAACTAGTTGTACCTCCCCTGGGTGGAGTAATGTGAACATTGGATGTCAGGCCAAACAAACATGAGCCAAAAGAACAAGATGGCATGCTTTTTATAGTTTGGTACAAATGAGATTTTATACATGTGTGGCAGACCCCTTTTCTGACGGTTCTCCTTGTGTATGAAGTGTATAAGTGTGTCAGAAAGCCCCTGTATCCCCTGACTGAACACATTTGCAGAGGATTCCCCGACAACAAACTTGAGTACAAAAATGTGAAACCCAGTCCTACTACCTTGTTTTTGTCGTTAACAACAAAAATGTGTGTTTAGCAAAGCGCATAGCTGTCAAAGTCCATCTTTGGGATGTGATTCCACTTATTTTAAAAATGTAGACACTGCTCAAATCTGTCTGCTCTGAGCGCATTGCACCAGGGGAAAACAGATGGAGTTTTGTTTTCTCTTCTCTCCTTTTTTTTCTTTTTTTCAAGCCCATTTGGTTGATTCAGTTGAGACAAAAGGCTCTGGAGCTGCTTTACTGTCTGGAGTTTGAATCAAATTTTAATTCATCCATGTAGGGAGACCATGAGAAAGATTTGGGTTGAAACACAACAGCGAAGCTCGATCAGATTATATGTGTTTGCTTATTTGTAATAATGTGTCCCAGACTCCCTGTTGTTGTAACTGATGCACAGCTGCTTGCGGTGAGCTAAATATATCTCGTTAGAATGACACGAGGGAGCATGAAAAACAGAAATCAGGCTGCCATGTTATAGAGCAACTGTCGGCGGGAGTAGAGGACTCCCCAGTCCTTGGCAAAAGGTATTTTTATCTCTGCCTGCCCAATTTCCCCATCAATCAACTGTCTAGAAAAAGACTTATCGTGTGGCTTCCACTTCAGCTTTAGCTAACTGTGGTCAAACTGAAGAGGCACTGAAAGTGAAAGAATGATGAGAATGAAGGAATCAGGGAAACTGAACAGCGTGAAATGTGGAGAACACAAAGCGAGCATAGGTCAGGAGGTAGACTACAGGACTGCTGGACTGTCAGACAGGAGGCTGGGGTTTGTTTCCTGTGTGAAACCAAAAGTCAATGTTGAGTTATTTTAACCGATGTTACTTCATGTAAGCAATTTAACTTCACCTCCATATCTAATGTACATATTTTAACCCAAATAATCATCTTTTCATAAACCTTACAATGTAGTTTTGGTGCATTAACGCCATGCGGTTTTTGTGCTTAAACTGAAATTGTCACCTGAGATGCTTCTCAGCAAGCTTTATTTTGAAAATGTATTATTGTCAACTTGACTGCAAAATGAGTGTGTAGTTTGGATTGGTAGGCGAAGCAAATGGTGCACATGACATTTTGTCACATTTTGCTATGTGTTACTCACAATGCTCGTTGAAGAATTATATCCCAATACATTCTAAACTTCTTTCTTAATGCTCATTTGGCAGGCAGCAGATCGCAGGTATTGACTATAAGATGATGAAATATATTGGCCGGTGCTAAGCTGATTTGTCTGCTATCAGCCACTCAATCAATGCCCACAGAAGACACCTCATCAGTGCTGATAAGCTCCATTGTCTCTTCTCTTGAGGAATAATGACAGTGGATGGATTTCTGTGGATTAGTGCCTCAGCCTCTCTGAAGGCAGGCTTTTTTGTTTGATGAATTGACCTAAAGAGGAAGAAAAGGAGCCGTTTTTCTTTTCATCTGCTGAATTCAGCTCAAGAGCAAGCAGGTCTTTGAAGGCTGATACTGATATTTTAGAACTGAACAGTGTGCTACTATTAAAGGGCAATTCCTCTTCAAAGCCTCCAGACCCCATTGACAAAAACAGCAATTTTACCCCTCTCTTTGCTCTCTGTTTTATAGCTTTCTGTTTTAGAATGTTTAGGTCTTTTGCTGTTGATTGGACAAGCAACCAGTGTGGAAAAGTCAAATAAGAGGGAATGAGAGTCAAGTTTTAGGCCATGCTACTCATAGGGGATTGCTCTCTTCAAGTAAAGTGACTTAAAGCATCACTCTTGGGTGTGAGTAATTGTTCACAGTATCATTGTGTTTGTGGTTGTATTTGCCATTTTGTGTCATTTGTCACAGTCGCAGTAGATAAGCCCGAGGCCTGTCTTTCATTAGTGTCATCCACTCAGGTGCTGCCTCTTCCCATCTTTTTGAAACACAGGGATAAACTGGAGTACTCCCTCTGGGCTTTATTCTAAATCCTCATTTAGCCAAGTAGGGCAGCCACTTGAGGGACAGGCTGCCTGCTTTAATTAGGGCTTCTTTGTCAGACAGACTGGGTGCTCCAATCTAGAGACAGCATCTTCCAGCGGTGCTTTCTTCCGCCTTAATAAACCACTCTGCTGGCTCTGAGAGAGCACAGGGCCACTGACTCTCTGTCCCTCTGAAGCTTTGTGGCTCTTTGGAAATGCAACTCTCTCCCTCATTCCCTGTGCCTGTCTTATCGCTGTGCTTTCTGTGAATGGAAGCGGCGCAGTCATTATTCTTCACGGCGCCGACCCCTGAACTTTTGGATCTTTTGCGTTCATCACTTCTCTGCAGAGAAGCTGGAGTGTGAACGTGTTAATGGCCTGCGGATGATGTGGTCCCAGAACTCTTCACTTGCATCCCCTTGATTTGTATAATGTATTCAAAAAATGCTGTTCCAGTCCACATGTGTGCAGAAGATGGGAGTCTACTCCTGCTGAAATACAAAAACGAGTAGTTCTTCATAATGTCAATCCTCGTCGGTGAAACAAACTTGGAGAACCACATGGGTGCTCTGAATACAAGGTTTAAATTGTACTAAAGTCACAAAACCATCAAAAACACTGCATGGACTGAAAACACATTTGTACATTTAGACTCAGTCACAGCCATCCACACTCGATTTAATGTTTGTGTTTGAACTGATGTTAAAGTTGTTACTACTTACTACTAAACCATGCTTTAGTAGGATCAGTTCATTTGGGATTTAATTGGGATGGTTGATGATGATAATTAAGAATATCAACAGACTATTCATTTTTATCTCATGGATGTATTACTTCACAGTGTAGCTGAAACAACAAGCCCCCAAAATGCAGTCCTGTAGGTATTTTTAATGCCCTTTTTGCTCTCAGTGCTTGTTGAACATCAGAAATAACTTAAGAGCATAATTAAAGCTACTTATTAAATGTGTTAAATGCACCATGCCACATTAACAAAATGATTTATATAGCTTGTGTGTTGTCAGTGTTCAGACATTCTAGTTAATAAAGTCCACAGAGCTTTTTTCTTATCATTACCCTATGCTGTTAAAATGGTGCTATGGGGTTTCCCCCTCTACTAATTAATGGTTGCTACATCACTAATGCAGTTTTCCTAACTTGCCTAATGTCTCAGAGGGCCACTCTCTGGACTGTAAATAATACAGTGTCCGTAATGCTCGCGTAGGCCACACATGTTGTGCCAGCAGCAGAGATGAACTCTGTTGTTGGTGCTGCCAGGACCGCGTGAAAGGCATCGATCCCTTCAGGGAAACTGTCGGCCAAAATCTTGTTTTGTCTCTCTCCTTCCTTGCCTTCCCTCCCTGCAACATGTTTTCTCTCTCTCATGCTCAGTGGATGAAATCAGAGCATTGCATCATTCACTGGAGCTGATTTGAGTCATGCTTTTAAGGGCAGCCACAGCAAGAGCTTTTTTTTGTTTCTGGCTCAGAAAGAGGCTTAGGTTCATCAGGGCAGACAGCATGGATTTGTCATCCCAGAAAAAGTAGAACCTAGGCCCCCTCTGAAAGTGTCCCACTGAGGGCAGTCCTCAGCTGTTTAATTGTAGTTTTATTCAGCGTGGAAAAGAAGATCAGTATGTTTGTTTGTCATAAATCTCCACAGACAGATGCTTGTATGTGATAAGTATGTTTCGCAATCAAAGATGACTGCACTTGCCTTCTCAGCTTCAAGTGTTTCATATGACAGGAAACAGAAGATTAAGATGTAATTGTTGTGATGATACACTGTCTGACTGAATCAAAAGCAATCATAAAACTAATGACAGCTGTTTGAATAAATTGTTAAGAATGCGTATGAAGTAAAGCATCGAGTAGCTTTCATTATTATCCCTGTTATATATATTTAAAAGACAAGACTGAAAGACAACTGGATCAGCATCTTCTAATGTTAAACCATCTGCCTGCTTATCATCCACTTCATCATCATGACAGACCATAGTAACTTTCACTGCACAACCATTGCTATCATTCCCAATCCCTGTGCTATGATTGAAACCCCTGGTTGTATTAATCAGTAGGCAGGTTGTTAGTTACTAATCAAGAAGACAGAAAGCCACCTGAATGGTGGTTTGGTTGCACCATAGCCGACGCACTTGCTTGACCCGTAAATCAAGCCTTCTTTTTCGCAGAAGACTGCACCCAGTGGCAGGCAGAGTTGCACTGTGAAAGTGAGCTTTATAGGGAACCACCCTATTGCTAATAGTATCATTATTCTACAGCTTTTACACTGTGTAATCAGTTATTTGGGAGGGGTCATGACTTCCGAATATTTGAATCGTCATTAAATTATAGAAAATCTAATAGTTACTGCAAATGTTTGAAAAGAGGAGGTGGGAACAAAAGCAAAGTGGTTGACAGCAAGATTGATAAAAGCTGTTGAAGAGCATAATCAGAAAGTGGCAATCTAATGTAGAAAATGAGATCCAAGCAAATGGAATGTCCTCTGTAAAGTCTGTAATCTGTGTCTGCTGGCTTTGTGTAGAACATCCTCAGCACTCAGATGCTGCACTTCGATCAGTGCAAGGTCTTCTTTTGGAGGGAGTTAATTTAAAATAGAGGTGCAAGCAGAAAGATGATGTGGAGAAAGGAGAGAAGAATTAAGAAAGAAGGAGAATTGAAATGGACAGAGGTTAATTGTGTCCCTTTAACCTGGCATCCTTTTGGTATATTGGTCTCAAGAAACCTTGCACACAAAGAGGGTGAGGAAACGTGGTGGGAGTGAAAGAGAAAGGTTAGAGTGTGAAATTGCAGAGCATTTCAGCCTTGTAGAAAGAAGCAATGATGTCAGCCAAGAAAAAGGATCAATGCGTGGGTGAGACTTAATGGAAGTAAAGTTCTACTCAGTTTGCTGCACAGGAGGGGATTTGGAGTGTATGTATGGGCAAGCAAAGTCCTAATTTGAGCCTGCCATAAGTTGGTGACCTTTGAGACGGATACCAAACAATACACCACTATTTTAACCACTCTCTCCATATGGCAATGCAGCTAAAATCTAAACTATCAAATCCAAACAGTAGTATACAAGCACATTCTGGGGAGAGAAAGTGTGCGATGCATGTTCTTTGTTCCTGTCTTTATAAACGTCTGAAAATAGTTTGGTCACTCATTAACTTATGTCGACACATTATGTAGAAATAGCTGCCTTATTATGAAGAAGCATTTTTGATGTATTCGTACTGATAGAAATAAAAATGAAATTGATTCTCTTTTACAGCACAAGATGGATTTGGATGTATTTTGTTGTGGGGTAAAGCTGTTGCTAGGGGAACAGGAACACTTGGTGGTATTGGTCTGTTTAAACCTTGTTACAGCTGCTGTTCTGCCAGTTTGAGTCAACATGGAGTCAACATTTCCCATCATAAGTGTAGAGGGTCTAAACATTAGTCTACCCTGGCTTGTTGGTTTATTTTTCTGTACTGACTGATTCGATCTACATCTGACAGCAATACAGCCAGTCACTTGATTTCACATTTAACATTCCTGCTGCATTTGTTTTGAACGCTATGACTGTGAGCTATCATTCACACATCATTCACAAACCCATTACATTTCACTTGATTTAATGCCAAGCTGAATGTGGCATGGTTTAAAACCGCCTAATCCCTCTTTCATCCCACCTTATTTCTCATACTCTGTTTTTTCTTTTGGCTGCATCAGTCACGTTTACTTCCAAGCCTCCAGTTTTTGTTAATTGTCAGCTCCAGAACATTTTCTCTGTCATCAACATTGTGGCTGGACTGCGCTTGAAGACCAGGGGAAATCTCCCCAAACAGATGGTCACCTTGCACGTTGGTGCTGAATTGGGCACAGGATCAGCAGGGTGACTCTTTAGTTCCACTGATATTCAGTGATTCACTGACATGTCTACTGTGGTAGCACATGAAAGCACAGCGAAAACTGGAATATGTACCTGGAGCACAAATGTAAGCATATCAGTGTTTCTCCCAGACAATTGCTCTTTTTCTATAAACGAAATGGAAGCGCATAATT
This sequence comes from Pempheris klunzingeri, assembly GCF_042242105.1. Lineage (NCBI taxonomy): Eukaryota > Metazoa > Chordata > Actinopteri > Acropomatiformes > Pempheridae > Pempheris > Pempheris klunzingeri. The sequence continues at coordinate 15,925,802 of NC_092034.1, forward strand.
GTTTTATACTCAAACTCAACTATGCTTAAGTACCTCAAACAAAAGGGAGAAAAGCTTAGCCTAGTCCACAGATGTTGTGCCGATAAATCAAATCAGATATTTCCAGGCAAATCAAAATGTGGTGCTATCCTTTTGTGTTTCTTGCTAGCTAACTTGGTACATCTGTAAAGAGCAGAAAGTTGTTACAAGAATAACATCTCTAAAATTCCTTTGACTGTCCCAAAAAATGTGAAGTTTTCTCCTACACACCATTGCCAGAGCTTTCTAGTTGACTGAAAATGACGTCCTCTGGATGGTTTTGGTGTTTTCGGACTGATGGAACTTTTTTATAGTTCTAGTGTTGGAGTACCCCCCTGGCAACAATTGTAGTAGTAGTCTAAAGTGTATGGTTAAAAAAAGCACCTTGATGCAAGTAGTTCTTGGTGGGAGGTCTGTAGTGGGCAGTTCCTCACAGAGACTCCACAGAACTGCTCGGTCCAAATCACATATGAACGTGATATCAAAGCTAGAAAAAGCTGATCGCTGATTACTGCCCGGTTAAGCTGAGTATTTAGATTACCCGCTTGACAAGTTTGGCTCTCTCAGTCCTTTTAGTCCTGTTTCTTGTAAGCTCATTTTCTTTCCAAATTAGGTTAATCAGGTTGGTGATATCTGACATGGTTTTTCCATAGCACAGACTCCCATTTTTGCAATTTTCTTTTAGCTGCCCCCTCTGTGTTGTGACTGCATCTCCAAGTAATTTGGGTCATTAATTCCTCAGTGCTGTTTCTTACCTGTGGTCCGAATTGGCTCGTGGCTTCCGTTTTATATCTTCGCCGTCGTTGTTAGAATGTTTTTCTTATGTTACATGTTGCAGAAACATGTACTATGTATGCTATCTTTAAGTCAGCATTCCATCTTCTTGGCTCCGCTTTGTCTGGACAACTCTACGGACAAGGAAAGGTCATAAAGTTCTTGAATGCATCTTGTCATCTCTTCATTTTGAAAAACCACAGAAATGCATCCCTACAATAGTGATGGTGTGATGTTTGGCTAGGGTCCTTAATACACAGCTGTTGCTTTGTCATTTCATTGAAAGCACATTTCTTTAATTTAAGTCACTGTCATGTCACTCCAAAAGTAAAAGCTCATCATGCTCTCATATGAAACACAGAAAGTTCCTGTTGTTTCTTACCATTAGATTCCAGCAGATTTGAGCCTGGGAATGATCACGGCTGCTGCAGTGAAAGATAATTGAGGTTGTGTCACACCGCTGTCGAGATTAAACACCCCCACTTGAGCGGTGACTCATTTCTATAAATTGACTCAATGAGCTACAGGAGAGTGTCTGTGTGCGTGATTTCAACAGTTTTGTGTCAGAACATTTGTTTCACAGCTTTGGTTGTCTCATTTTTCTTAGTTAAAGTCTGAGTTGCTGTTCATGAAGTGCAAATTAGTGCCACAGGTGACAACCTGTTGAACAAATGAGACAAATAAGAGCTGACACGGGGATGTGCAGATGGTAGTGAATGAAGTCAATTACAACATGTTCATCCCTTTTACGCTAAATAGTAGGAGTTTTGTTCTGAAATTAAACCTCCACCATTTGCAAAGCTGCTTTCAAGTTGTCTGGTAGAACAAAATGAAGGCAAAACGCTTCATTAACTATATATGCATGTGTACTAGTCGAGCACATGCCATTCCACTAGCCATGCATTTACCAGATAGCTATATAGTATGTTATTGTCCAGTCATAGCTGTCATTAATGTATGACATTCATGATAAAATAATGAAATGTTGAGTGTTTTGGGACAAATTGAGTGGTAGCAGGACCTGGGCCAAATCCAATGGTGGATTTATGTTTTTGTGTGCTTGCATGTGTAATCCAGGGTTTATAATCCCAGTCTCGTGCTGCTGTCACTGCATCGCAGCCAGAGACTCACACACCTCCTCCATGCGCTCAAACACTCTGGATTATGTCCTCTCCTGCCTTTGTTTTCTGTCACAGTCATACATCTGTCAAAAAGCCCTATCCACAAAAGAGTGGTTCTGGACAAATGACAGCTGGAAGTTAAGAAGAGGAAGTAGTAGTCTGTGGTTGGATCACTTTTTTTAAAACTCTGTGCCATCACTAAAGGTCCTCTGCAGGGCTTCAACTTTTTCCATTAATCTGCAGAGTAAGAGTTGGAAGGGCACTACTTTGGTCAAGTCTGGCCAAGATATATTCTCCACACTAGGGATAGAATTTGAGTTGGATATGAAAGGAGAACTCTAGTCTTTTTAAACCCTGCCTCCAATTTACATATGTTGGCTTCTAAATTACTAAATAGGTGCAAAATGTTTTGGAATTGCCACTGACGCGCTCACATTGTTATCCAAGCATCTTGTGGAAAGGATCCTTAAATAGAGAAAGCTTTTTGTTAAATATTAAGAACCTTTGTAATCCCCAGACTCCATTGACAAAAACAGTAATTTTACCTTGAAGAACACAAGGCTGTTGCACAGTAACACCGTCAAACTGACTGATCAAGGCGCAGTGGTAGACCAGAAACTCATTTGATCTACTAACGTCAATGGACTGTGGTGACTTTGAAGAGTTTAATGTAACGACGGTTTCAACAAAACAAAAAGGATCTTGCTCTTTAACACAAAGGTCTGTCTCTGCAGGGATCTTTTCCATAATGTTGTCAGTGCTTTCTGCCACTTAGATACCAAAATATGCACAAACAGGGCCCAAGTTAAAGATTCAGTCTGCTGTACGGGGTGTAGTGTAGAACATAATATGCTGTTATGTGTAAACATAACAGCATGGTCCCGGTTCAGTTAGCACGACCTCCCTTCACACATGTTCATTTATTCATGCCCACAACTACAGAAAACAAAAAAAACTTCCTGGATTTTCCTTTAGACATCTGTGATACACGCATGCACACTTACCCGTGATGGGTGTGATCACTTTCTCATTTAATCCCATCAACTGAATCAGATTAGAGTGCTGCTCTAATGTAAATTTGGCATCGGACCCATCCTTCTGTGCCTGTGTGCTCCACACACTCAGCAGACCTCACCAGACCTCATCAGTGCCATAAATGAATCTTTTGACACAGTGTGTCTCTTTGAAAGCTTAACTTTAATCCACTTTTGAGAAGTGAAAACATCCTAAAGTTTCATTTAAAGCCCCTACAAATGATTTCTTTGCACTCTATATGGCATTGTTCCTTAAATGCTCAGGATTTACTTGTAAGCCTTGGACAATTAGAGCAGGGTAGACAGGGGTTAGACTGTGTTGATGGAGTCCACATTCTGCACAGCGAAGGGCTTAAGCCAACAAGTTGACTCATTAAACAAACTGTTTTCCTGGCCATTGGTGACTCACACCTGAAGCACAACCTCTGGAGCTGATGACACAGATGGTGGAAAAATGTGGCAGGTCATAGCAAGTGGAGGACAGTCAGTTCTGGATAGGAGATTCAGTCCAACCATCTGAACCTGCTGCCCTCAAGCCTCATTTCTACACCGTTTGTGTGTACCTCCTGGGGTAACTGCTCTGGGCGCCTTGCTGTGTTGCAGCCCCATCACTCTGGCATCTCTCCACAACATCTGCATGTCAGTGAATGCTATGAAGGCCCATGTGCTGTGTATGTGAGTAAAATAACAATGGAGCGAAAAATGTAATCCCCCCTTCCCCCCAAGGGATTACTAAAGCAACTCTTCTTCTTAAGCACAACAAACAGGACTTCATTCACAGAACTTTCAAGTTATGTGTATTGTGTATCAAACCATGTGTTTGCTGCTGTTTCTCTTCTTTTTTCCCCTTTTCCCCTCCACTTATACTCTTATACTTTGTACGTATGTCTAAACCATAAACTTAATGTCACTGTTTCCTCTTACAGCATTCTTCTATTCAAGTATGTTCTGCACAGTTCGCAGTCCTGAACTCTAGCTGCTCTGCTGCATGTCTACATGGTAGATAGATGTGTATTTTTTCCCAGGTTGTGGTACCCGTTGAATCGTGCTGACACGGCGCACAAAAAAAATGAATCATCTGTTTCTCTGTGATGTAAAAATCCATAAATGGTGGTCTCGGAAATTTGACTGCACTGTTGAAAAGAGTTTGGAATATTTCACTGGAAAACACAATGACCAGCGCTTGAGACATTCTGCTGCAAGACGTGTAATGCACCTTTTGACCACAGAGTTTCCATCACTGGTGGGTCAGGAGGGGATGTGAAGCGTGGGCGGATTTAAACCAGGGGGGTTTGGCCACAGTCTGGCATGGCTACTGCACGGCTTAGCATCTCTAGAACTAGTAGGTCATGGATGTAGATTCTGTATCATCATTTCAAAATATTGAAAAGAAATTACAATCAGAGTTTTTAACAGTATTACAGTAAAAGTACTGCATGTTTATTTATTTTATCTTTATTCTATCTTTTATCTTTGGCACCCCCTCATCATTATTGTAAGACAGGCATTACTTTCAGCAAGCCAGATTCCTTGCTGGCCCATTGTTTGAGACGCACACATGCAACTGCAGCGTCCCTGGCTTTGGGCTGAGACCCACGCTGTGTGCACTCTAGACGGACTGATTCACTGGAAAAAGCAGCTGATACATTTGACATGGCAAACCTGCCAGAATCCAAATGAGATCTAGTTTTTCCAGTGATTGCTCTGATTGAGCCTCTGTGTTTCAGCACCCTGCTTTGGCAGTCCTTACTATCATGTTACCTAGTCGGTATAAAAATTTACACTGTTCCTTGATGGATTATAAAACCAAGTAAGGATACATGAAATGAAATGTTGCACTACTTCCTGGCTCTTAAGAGTCCTGTGCATTCATGTTCCAAGCTTTTGCACAGGGTTCTGCTGTAACTTTTTGAAAGCACTTGGGCAGAAATAAACCCATGGCACATGCTAAACAGCCAGACTTGATGAGTGATGATACCAGATGCCACACATTTACAGTTATAATTCACAGAGACCTGAAAATAAATGCTCTCGTAATATGTTTGATTCTGTTACCTGTTGGATGTTTTTGAGGAGATATTACATGTGGTTAGAGGTTATTTGTGAATAAAAACGGCCGACAAAAGCTGGAAATGATAAAAGCAGAAAAAGAAAAGGATAAAGAGGGAGCGAAAAGATGAAAGTGGGAGATGTGAGAGCGTGTGGGTGGCGGTAAATAAAGGTCGCCGGCGGGGGATGTTCTCAGAGCCATATGTGCCTGGGGTTTGATAGACGGGTCATGTGCTTCCATGTGTTTGCCCTCCATAATCTGTACACTCAGCACTGAGATCAGGCCCAGTTTTTGCAAACCTTTAACTAACCTGCCACCTTTCATAGGACTCAGACATAGTGTCTGCTATTGTCAGGTTGAATAGGATGCGTTTATCATCCATGCAAATGAGAAAATGAGTGGAAAAGCCTATAGCCTTTAGAATTCTTGTTCTTTCTAGGCCTTCGGTGGTAACCTTAATCTCTTAAACCCTGGATGATTGCAGTAACTATTTGCCTCCAAGTCTCATACCCCTGTGTGTATGCATGTGTGCACCCATATGCTTTCTGTTTTCCTAAGAGTTCTTTAAAAAAAAATGCATTGGAATGTGTCGTCACACCCAGTTGTTTGCGTTTTTTAGGGCAATTAGTCCTACTGCTGTTGTTTAAAGCAGGTATAGACCTGCACAGAGAAAACCCAGGAATGCGCCTGTCACTCTTTGATGGGTTCAGGGTTCAGATTTTGGAATAGATAGCTGCCACAGTGTGAAAACATCCTCCAGTTACTGTATTCCAATGGAAAAAAACAAATCGCATTCAGATTCCTATCAAGACTGATTGCGTTTCTATGGCGACCAGTGTGTGTTTCCATGGGTACCAACACTGAGTTTATTGTGACTTGAACGTATTGTTTTTCTGTGCGTTAGGTCCCTCAGTTCACACATCAGATGGCACAGTCTAAAGTTGCACCTAGCAATTACTGTCATCATCCATTATTCTGCTGATTAAAGGGTAATTCTTGTATTATCTATGTGTGTCTAAATGACTGGTAGTTGCAAAAAGTTTTGCGATTGACCCAGAAGATCACAGCTGGCAGCCGCTAAACACACTGCAATAGCTCAGATTGTTACACTCAGCGTCTGACAACATTACAGAAAGGATCCATACAGAGACAGCCCTGATCAGTTTCATTTAACCAGACACAGACATTACATAGTTCTCTTCAAAGACACCAGACTCCATTGACAAAAACAGTCATTTTACCTTGCAGAACAATGTTTGGCATTTTTGCTTGATAAAGGAACTTTGATAATTGCTTGATTATAATAGTTTCTGTATATGTTCCTGTCTTTTCCTGCCCAACCATTTTAGCTTTGTCACTGTCACAATGATGGTGACATGTTGTGAAATGATGCAATTTACACACAATTTTCTGGCATTTTCAGCCTTACACTGGTGTCTGGTGATGGAGTGTTGTGACCAAAAACATAAAGAGGGTTATGTTGTATGGTTGGCATTGTTTTTGTGTTTGTTTTTGTTGAATAACTATTGTTCCACCACAGAAGGAATGTGAACGAATGAAGCCAGACATTTTTAGTAAAATCCATTTTACAATCTGTTTTGATCTGCAGTTTTTCTGTTCAAAATCAGACCTAATTTATGGCAAGAAATTCCAATAATAAACAATGATATATATATACCTGGGAAATAATGGTTTTGAAAATCGACCATTGTGTAAATGCAGCCTTAGATTTGAAGGAATTAAAAATGGTGGTGGTGTCGGTCATATTGAAAAGGAAAATCACAGTGAGATTATACGTTTTTATATCGCTGACATTTCCGTATTTCACAAAACCTTCTGGAAGATGTTCCCTTGCTGTTGACTCATAGCCAGGCTTAGTTCAGCACTTTGGTGTCAGAGGAACCTTTTTGAATTCTCCTCTTATCTGTTTGATCTCAGAGCTGGTGCTCTTGCTGTTTTCCAGTCCCAGATTAGAGGAAGGCGAGGGGATTTAAGGGTCGGCCCTTTTCAGTGGGCACTCAGCCTGAGAGGAAGGAGAGAGGGATTTTCCGTGCTCCCTCCATTTTTTTTTATGCTCCGCTGTTGTTATGACACACTGCAGGCTAGTAATTGAATTGACTTTCTAGTGCAGATATGTTGATATGATATATGTGGGGCCCAAAATGCAATGTGAAGCATTTTAATATTTTCATGATTAAAAATGTTAAAATAATTAAAGATGCAGTGTAAAGGATTCAGCGTAATCTCTGAGCACAAATCAAACGTTATATTCATAATCGTTTTGTCATTAGTGTAAAACTAGATTCTCTATACTCTCTGTGCTCTCTGGTGGACATACACTTAATACGGTAACGCTGATATATCTGTCATAGGCTAAATCCCACTGTTTTTACTGTCTGTTTTCTGGACGATTAAGATTGTCTGGTTCAGCCCTGAATCTGTTGGACCTTACCTTAATTGTCAGGATATAGAATGCATTTCTGTGTCTCAAGCATGCTGTTGATAGTATAAATAATGCTTAACCTGAATCCTGGATTCTGTTTGAATGAGCCGGGCATTATGTAGGCTAATTTGCATGAACAGATGAGGGGGAGGGAGACGGCCATAAACCGTAGCTCTAAGGTCTTTGACACATTTGTCAGATGCACAAAAATCAGCCAAGCACAGAAATGCAAAACTAGTCATTTCGATTTGCAGCATAGCTGTACACAGCTAATAATCCTGTTCAGAATGACTTGTGCCATTTTCAAAACTCTGTTTTATCTGAAATGATGAGGGAATGTTTATGCTGTGTGTTCTTAAGGGTCCCCTCACTTCAATTTGTATATTCCCATTCAACAGTAGCGCTGAGCTCAACATAAGCATATATAGATGACATCCCACTGTGAATGGCCTTATCTCCAGTTGACTTTAGTCCTGTTAAGTTTGTACGACCCAGTCATGTTATAGTTTAGCAGCTTTGGACTAGCACCCCCATCAGGCTGCTTGCGGCCTTTTTTTGTTCCCTCCATAGTAGTTCATGTTTGAAAGCTCTGGTCATGCAGAATTTAAATTGGAGTACAGACCTCGATTTTGCAGTCAAGGTTCTATAGAGAAGAAATGTGTGAACACAGTGTTGCTGTTAATTATTAGGAAACCGTGAAGCCTAAATTACATTGGAGGCTCTGCCAGCGATGGTTTCTCAGTACTCTGAGAGGTCTGTGCAACCCTAAACCACAGCTAAACCGGCCATGCTGGATGATGTTGCAGGCAGCATAACGTTCACCATGGCGTCTCCAGACTCGTTCACGCCTGTCACATGTGCTCAATGTGAAGCTCTCATCTGGTGTTCTCTGGCGAATGCCAATCGAGCTGCACGGTGCTGGGCTGTGAGCACTGGTTCCACTAGAGGCCATCAGGCCCTCAGGCCTAAGTCTTAACCTTAGGTGAGAGCCAAAAACATTAGGACGTTCCAGGTTGCGTTTGACATATTGCCATGGGCTGACTGCTCCCAGTAACTGGAGTGTTGGTGTTCATTTAAATATACCTACTGGCAAGGTGACTTTATGTCTACAATGTAAATGATCCACTGCAGTCTCAGACTGGTGGACTGATGGGCAGAAAGATGTGGTAGGCAGCCAGGCAGAGCAAAAGATAGAGATATCCCTTCCATAGACAGACAGACAGACAGACAGACAGACAGACAGACAGAAAAGAGACAGACTTGTTGTGCTTCACTGGCTTCCAGCTCAGTCTGCCCCTCTATCTCCATCCCCGTGAGAGCAGAAAGCAAAGAAGTGTAGAGATACCTGAATGGGGGGTTGTCGAGTTGCAATATAGCAGGAACGTTTTCTATAAATATTTCGTAGTTCTGAAAGACTGCACTGTAAAGAGGTAGAGATGGAAAGGGTGTGTTCTGAGGAACCAGTAAATACACCTCCTTTCTCCTGTTTTTGTTCACATTTTGAATAGCGGCATAAAAAATAAACCTGTCGGGAAACCTCAGAAAGCTGAAAGCTTCTCTGCTCCGCTCACCTCGCTGACTCCTCGTGCTGCCTCATCTCTCAGCATACAGTTATTCTCATCTCATCTTCTGTCGTCTCTTTCTTTTGATTCACCTGGCACTCTCTTCTGTCTCTTTCCCCACAAGATACTCTTCTCTACCAACTCAATATATTCACTTTGAATTCTCTCTTTTTTCTGCACCTGTCCTCTTCTCCCCCTCCAGCTGGCATCCCTTGTTTCTCATTCCTTTCACATCTTTTTTTTTTTGGCTTTTGCATATATTAAACACAAACCCTTTTTTTTTTTTTTTTTTTTTTTTTTTTCCCCAATTGTCCTTTCACTCTTTTCTCCATCTGCCATTGAGGGAAACTCTTAAAGCTAAAGGTTTATTTGTGTTGGAGGAAGAGCACCCTCCTCTTGTTCTGTGCCATAAACCAGTGTACAATACATAAAATACATAAAAGATGGCAAAGGCTTCCAGTCTTTGAAATGTTTTCAGGCAAGAAATGAACCGCTTTCAAAGCCCTTTGAAATGCTCCTGAGACATCTGAGCCTTCAGTAAATTATCCAGTAAAAGACAGAAATCCTTTTGTAAGATGAACGTCTGTTTAGAATGGAAATATAATATTTGTTGCTGCTGAATTGATTTTGCTGAAACTCAACTTAAGGTTAATGTTTTTATGTTACAGTTACAGTTAACTCGATGGAATTCTGGCTATTTTCTGTCTACAGAACTTGCCACACTTCAATACAAAGCAATGCACATGTATAAGATGAAACAAAAAAAACAATAGGCACTAAGGCTGGTGTATGATATTAGATTAGTGAACCTGTGAATACATAATACAGAAAGGACTGCAGGTGTATCTGTCTCACTGTGGATGTGGTTAAAAGTTCCAAACAAGCAAGTGGACTTTTGAGTTGAGATGACTTTATTACACAAAAGGTAATCTGCTATCTAATCACATGTGCCTGGCTGAGCTGGTGGTGTCAGCACCTGTGATAATATCACATCTCTCAAACCTAAAACACCCCCATTCATCAACAGCTAAAGTGCATATTGTTGATAGTGTTTGGTTTTATTTCCCAGAGCATCAATACAGTCATTAACCTACTCAAGCCTGTCATGTGACAAAATGAAAATCAATGCAGACAGAGTCCTGTATTGAAGACTTGCTGAATAAATGATGAAAGCATCCTGAGTGGAAGCATTGCTCCTCCTCTGGCAGTGACATCCATTTTCTAATGTGGCACAGTGGGGCCAAAGGTGACATACTGAACTGGTCCTCAGACTCCATTTACATCAATCAACCTGGTCTTTGAATTTCTTTCTCGACTGAAACGTGACCTTACCTTGTACAATGCGTGAGTGCTTCTCTCGTCAGATTGAAGTCTTAGTTTACAGACCGGCTAAGTCGTTCTGCTGTAGCGCTTACAAGCTTAACATAAGATTTCAGCAACTACCTACCTACCTTTACAACTTAAAGAACAAGCTGAACTTGTGAGACCCAGCCTTGTGATGTCTGTATGAAGGTCATGGTGACTTTCTGCTTCAGAGTTTTTATAAATGTGTTTGCCGGAGAAAACTCGAGGGAAAAGGAGAGGTCGTTTGACAAAAGAAAGAAAATTGTATTTTCTCACTTTGCCAAGAGCTGGCTGGAAACCCAACGGGAGCTCTGCTGGTTGGTATTTTTCAGGAAGCAGTAATACTTAAGCTGTGAAATAATCACAATTATCCTAATAATTTTCTGGATATTTGTAGCAATAGTTTAAAAGTTCCAATAAACACTTAACTGAAAATATGCAAAATACACAATTGATAAAAATGCAGTCAATGGAAATGATGCGAATAAAAAAGTACATTGTTGCATAGGCATACAGCATAATGTAATGTGTAATAACAGTTACAACACCAAGGCAATAGGTCATATGAAGGCAACATGACAGAAGTTGTAATGTTACAAAAGTTGTAATAAACTGAAATAATCATTTTTGTGCTCTAGACTATCAGTAGTGTCAGTTGATACTGATGCTGTACATGCTACTATATTAACCATATGAGATTTAATAAGATCAGAGTTTCATGTGCCAAAGATGGTGGTTAATAGAAAGTAAGCACAGACATAGTCCTCAAGATATACACCATAGTATCCACAGAGGTAAACAATCAGAGCTTCTCCTTTAAGTTTAGATTATGTTTAATATAAAGAAAAACTAATAAAAGAAATGGTTTCATTCATAGGAGTACTAAGGCAGTTCTACCTTCATTTATTTTGCATATGGACTTGTTACAAAACTGATGTCACATTTGCCCTAGTGGCTCCCCATCTACTTGAGTAGCGGCAAAGCACAAACGATCGTGTACTGTAACAGACCGAACAGACTTCCACTCCCCCCCCCCCGCACAGACACATGTGCCACGTCAGAGCTCCGCCGAGTGTCCGCGTGAAGCTCGGCTCCTCTGCGGAGGGGTGACTAAGATGAGCTGTGAGCCACCCTGAGGTCAAACACAGTTGAAGAGCTGTTAAAACAGTTTGACACCCCAGCCCAATCAGCCCGCTCCTGGCTCAGGCCTCAGTCAAAGGCAACACCCACTGAATGAAGGCTGCAGGTTTGTGTATCTGCACTGCATGAAAAGAAAACCTGAAATAACACTTTCGGACATTCTATGTTGAGCAATAATTCAACTCTTCTTGAAATGTTGGTATCTTGACACTCCTTAACCCCAATCAGTTAGACCCTTTTCAGACATGCATTACATAACATTGCTGACTTCATCCATCTGTAAAAAGATGCTGCTTATTCAGACTTCAGACCCCCGTGTTGAAAGCATTGCACGTCTAAAAGGGGCTAGCGTTCGCTTTCTTTAACACTTGCGTGTGCTGTTAGAAATGCACTCCCTCACAGCACCATCGCCTCTGCATTAAACTAGCGGCCGCCGTCTCAACCTTAAGTGAGCTACTGCAGGTAATGGTGTTACATCACACTAATGGACATGAAGACCGATATAGAAGGCACCTTTTTTCTGTGGTTTACCCTTCAGTTAACCAATTAACAGTCATGGTGGCACAGACAGGTATGGAGTTTGTTTTCAGAGTCAAAAATAATCACGACAGTTTTAACACCCACCTGAAATTACACAGTAAGAGTAAGAATTGTGAAATTTAACTGCAACTCCAAACTGGAAAAGAGTGCAAAAGAAATTCTTTGTTTTCAAGTCGATCCCATTAAGAGTGTGCCCATGGAGAACCCAGCTGGCTCGTCCATCCGGCTCTCTGTCAAACAGTTGGGCCTGTCCTCTTCCTGTTTACATTACACCAACTTCATCGCATGAACAGTCCCAAGCCGTCAGCACACGTTGCACACGTATCTAAATGCACTACAGAAACTGCGGCCTTTTCTCATTTCACTATAGTCGCCATGAATTCCATGCACGCTAGAAATCTAGATCCAAGTGTGTGCTTTTAGTTTAAAGATGCTGCCCATCTAGAAGCAAGGCTGGGGCTGAATCATTCACTCAGGCATTACTTAACCTCCTCAGTGCCTGTTTATCAGCAGCACTTATATCCTGCTACACTTCAGTTCCTCCAGACTGAGAGTCGATAGTGAGAGCGGACTGAGTGTGTAACACATGTCGGGAGGCCGGGCTGTCAGATGTGGGGACTCTGATGGACGGTGCGCTGACTTCTCATGACGTCGTCTGAATGTCTGGCTGGCGGTGATAGCAGGCAGCATGCTGACAGCAGTTTCCCCCAGCAATGCCACCTGCCTGCCCGCACACTGACTTGTCATATCACAACCCCCCCCCTCACCACAGCTTGAATGGCCGGTTGGAAAGTGTGCCTGGGATGCCACATTGTTAAAGCTGCTTGGACAAAGAACACAGAGCTCAGCATATTGTAGTCTGCTAGCACAGCTTCATATGTTCACTGGCGGAGCTTCTTTGTGCTCGACAGTGCTGTAATCCAAACCTCTGGATTTGTCATGTCTGGTAAAATGGGTGTTTAACGTGATCAAAGTTAGGTTTCTTTGCACTGTGTTGATCATGCAGGGTTCAGCCTCTCAGTCCTGTCGCACTCCTTTTGATTCTTGGCACCATTTCCATGTCCATTCCCCTTTTTGCCTCCTTCACACACCCTGAATGTTAGTCACACCTGCTCTTTGCTTTTGCCCGTGGCAGCATCAGTCCATCCCTGCGTGTGTTTGAGTGTGTGTGTGTGTGTGTGTGTGTGTGTTATTTTTAGCTTCTTACACATCCCATCAGCCACACACATCTGTCTTTTCTTTTGTTTGACTCCAATGATTTCTACACTTTTTACTTCCAGGTAACTTTAGCCTTAACAGGGAAGCAGACATGTGGAAGACGGCGCTTGAACAGAAGCTGTCTACAGAAGTGCCATTCAGAGGCAGCTTACTGCTGGTTTTGAATGAAATAACTATGACTTAATATCCAAAAACCACACAAACATGTCATGTTTTATTGCATTTCTTTTCCAGCCCTTGTTGCCATAATGGCAACATCAGCTGTCTGACAGCTGTCGTCAGAGTCCAGTGTGTGGGTTGGAGCCCTTCATGTGGTCTCTGAGCTGATGCAGTGGCTAAGTCCATGCTCTGGCAGGAATATCCCCTGTGGCTTAAAGTAGGCCAGAGAGATTGGGATACAACTGAGCCATGGCTGCTGTATGTGTGAGGAAGTGTGTGTGTGTGTGTGTGTGTGTGTCTGTCAGTGTTTATTGCTGCACAGCAGGATTTTGCCTGGGGATGCCCAGACTGAGATTGAGCGGAATATGATCTAAATTCTAAGCAGGACAGACAGACACACTGGGGATAGACAGGAGGGTGGGTAAAGACCTTGGTAGTAATTGGTATGGATAGGCACCTGACTACAGCACATATTAATACAGTTTGTTAGGAGGTGGAGAGGTTAAAACTCACATGTATCTTTTTAATATATCTAGCATGAAACCTGTGTTCACTGGCATGACATATGCGGAGTGAAGAGGCAGTTTGGCATATTCTTGTCCCTAATGTGTTCCATGTAGTAACGTAAGACATTAAACAAAATTCTCACTGGAGGCACTGGCAGATATCCTTCTTGGATGACAGATGGAAACCCCGTGGTCAAGAAAGGTTTCGGAGCATGAAACCTTCCCTCAGATAGGAAGTCTCATCAGTTCAGGAGGGTAGTTGAGGTTTAAACAACGTGGCACCAGCAAATGCAGTTCTGCAATCTTATCACACCGTCCTGTTCTTGAGGACAGTCCAGATCCTGGTCTGTGAGTTCCCACTGTGGTCTCCTTTATTTTGATCTCTGGATGCTTCATGGTTTGAGACATGTGGAATGCACATTCACAAAATAAAACAAGATGAGATGAAGTACATATATGTACTGTAAATAATGTATTAATAGCGCTTGTAAAACAAGGGTAGCAGGGTCTGAGGGGAGCCTTAAGCCTTAAGTAAGGGGAGTCTTAAATGTAACATGAAATACACACACATGACATGCATGTTGAAAGAGTTCCTCTGGTTCATACCGGCTGCCCAAATCATGTGGGTATCTTCCAGATTTTCTGTGTTTTTGACAGTGTTTCCTGGCTGAACTGTGAACTTCCTGGAGGTCACATGCAGGTTTGCCGCTGGGACAAAACACTGACAACAAACCTACAGATGACACGCATATTTATAAATTGAAAAACCCCCCAATTCCCTTTTTTTTTTGTCAGTGTACACAAATCCAACCGCTGACTGAAAGCCTTCAGCGACAACAGTGACTCAATGTGCTCCCAGAAATGTTGGAGACACAGCCCTATGTCAAACACAGCCAGCCTGTGTTATGAACATAAAGCTTAGTGTCTTCTCTGCTTTTGACCTCAGCTTGACACTCTTCTCTTCCTCTCTCCATCTGCTTATTCCCAAACAACATTATGTGAAGGGACACACTCGCATGGAGAATCCTGGAGAGCTACAGCTAATTGCATTTTGACAGTGCCCTCTTATTACAATTGCTCCAATTACACCCACACCCTAGAGTCTCCACTGCATCTGCAGCTCCACCAGTGAATAAAGCCATGATGATATTGCTAATGAAGACTGTCAGCTCAAGCATCATAGTAGAATGGTACGACAGATATGCTACCCCTGTGTGGGGCTACGCAATGAGGATTGGCACATTGTTGTAAAGAAATGTGTTCAAATCCTTGAGGTTATTATGTTATTCATGAGCTGGTGTGCTCGGCTTTGTCTAAGGATGTGTGTGTATCCAACTAGAGCATACAGTGGGGCAAAAAAGTATTTAGTCAGCCACCAATTGTGCAAGTTCTCCCACTTAAAAAGATGAGAGAGGCCTGTAATTTTCATCATAGGGTACCTCAACTATGAGAGACAGAATGAGAAAAAAAATCCAGAAAATCACATTGTCTGATTTTTTTAAAGAATTTATTTGCAAATTATGGTGGAAAATAAGTATTTGGTTTTCTGTAAGTCTTCACAAGGTTTTCACACACTGTTGCGGGTATTTTGGCCCATTCCTCCATGCAGATCTCCTCTAGAGCAGTGATGTTTTGGGGCTGTCGCTGGGCAACACGGACTTTCAACTTCAAAGATTTTCTATGGGGTTGAGATCTGGAGACTGGCTAGGCCACTCCAGGACCTTGAAATGCTTCTTATGAAGCCACTCCTTCGTTGCCCGGGCGGTGTGTTTGGGATCATTGTCATGCTGAAAGACCCAGCCACGTTTCATCTTCAATGCCCTTGCTGATGGAAGGAGGTTTTCACTCAAAATCTCACGATACATGGCCCCATTCATTCTTTCCTTTACACGGATCAGTCATCCTTGTCCCTTTACAGAAAAACAGCCCCAAAGCATGATGTTTCCACCCCCATGCTTCACAGTAGGTATGGTGTTCTTTGGATGCAACTCGGCATTCTTTCTCCTCCAAACACGACAAGTTGAGTTTTTACCAAAAAGTTCTATTTTGGTTTCATCTGACCATATGACATTCTCCCAATCCTCTTCTGGATCATCCAAATGCTCTCTAGCAAACTTCAGACGGGCCTGGACATGTACTGGCTTAAGCAGGGGGACACGTCTGGCACTGCAGGATTTGAGTCCCTGGTGGCGTAGTGTGTTACTGATGGTAGCCTTTGTTACTTTGGTCCCAGCTCTCTGCAGGTCATTCACTAGGTCCCCCCGTGTGGTTCTGGGATTTTTGCTCACCATTCTTGTGATCATTTTGACCCCACGGGGTGAGATCTTGCGTGGAGCCCCAGATCGAGGGAGATTATCAGTGGTCTTGTATGTCTTCCATTTTCTAATAATTGCTCCCACAGTTGATTTCTTCACACCAAGCTGCTTGCCTATTGCAGATTCAGTCTTCCCAGTCTGGTGCAGGTCTACAATTTTGTTTCTGGTGTCCTTTGACAGCTCTTTGGTCTTGGCCATAGTGGAGTTTGGAGTGTGACTGTTTGAGGTTGTGGACAGGTGTCTTTTATACTGATAACGAGTTCAAACAAGTGCCATTAATACAGGTAACGAGTGGAGGACAGAGGAGCCTCTTAAAGAAGAAGTTACAGGTCTGTGAGAGCCAGAAATCTTGCTTGTTTGTAGGTGACCAAATACTTATTTTACTGAGGAATTTACCAATTAATTCATTAAATATCCTACAATGTGATTTCCTGGATTCTATTCCCCCCATTCTGTTTCTCATAGTTGAAGTGTACCTATGATGAAAATTACAGGTCTCTCTCATCTATTTAAGTGGGATAACTTGCACAATTGGTGGCTGACTAAATACTTTTTTGCCCCACTGTACCTAGTTTTGCCATTCAAGACTGATAGTTTTAGATTGAGTTCATACAAAACTCATTCCTATTAATCCCCACTACCCTCAGGCTGTACGTCACATTTTGCTGCTTCATTTAAACACATCCCCCCCCCCCCCCCCCCCCGCCCCCCCCCGTTTCTAACCACTGTTCTGAAAGTTTGTCAAATCAGTTTGTTCAATGTGCATAACACATATTTGAGATTTGGGGGGTGTGCACATGAGGTTGCCCTTAAAACCCTGCACCGTGTAGTCTGGAAACCCAGAGTGTCACAGAGTGTCTTCGTAAAACTAGAATTCCTATGTCATATTGTTTATTTGTATAGTACTTTTCAAAAAGAAAAGATTGCTCATAGGTATACAAAAAAAAAAAACAACCTTGCATTTAAAGGAGTGAGTCAGGAAATAGAAGCGGAGATGTTGCCAATGGGAATAAAGAAAAGAAAGAAAGAGCAAGCATTAAGATGTGTGTAAAGGCAGTGAGGTGCGCCATGGGTGTTTCCTATCTCCCTTTGTTTCTTCCTTTTTTTTTTTTATCACTTTCACTTCTCAGTCTCTTGGCGCTAAACTCCATTACTCACCAATTACTTTAACACCAGCAGGTGAAAATGGAGAGAAATGACAGACCTTTTCTTAGTAATCAAAGGTCAGTATCTTGAAGGAAGCCTTCTTTACTGTATTAAATGTGGTCATGTTAGAATAGCCTGATAATTTCTTTGATCCGGGGTGAGTACTTGACACTAATGTGTGTGAGGGTAAATTGAGGGATTATTTTTTAAGTGACTGAACCTGCAGGCACTGGATGTGGAACCAGATGTGCTGCTTTACAGTACTGTGGCGGCATCACATTTGATCAGTCAGCTGCATTGAAAATAGCTGCTGTCCTCATTTTCATCGGCCCAATGACGAGATCATCTGGGTTTTCTAAATGGGCCAGCTCCAGTGCGAATCACACCACGGACTGGAGTAATGATTGAGAGACATGAAGGGGTTTAGGGGAGCATCAGGCTATGTCTTTTCTTTGTCTGCTATGGTGAATTGCAGTGGTCCTTGGATAGACACCAGACTTCTAGTTGTTGCCTGATGTTTGAGGACTGTATGCAAATACATACATTTAATTCTTAATGGCTTTCTTTAGAATGTACCAACATGGAATGTCTGCAACCTTAAACATCTAATCTCTATAAACAGATATCTGCTTATGACACAATCTACAGGCAATGGACAAGATTTTGGTTCTGGTTTCCGTTTGCAGTCCGTTTGTTGTCAGAGTGGTATTGACCAATCATGTTTGAGTGGTTGGATTTCTGTAAACAGTCCATGTGTGTGTGTTTCTTTAAGCTTTTTTTTTTTATTGGTTAAACAATGACTGATGCATGGCAGAGGAAGTCTTGGCCTGGATATACGATATCCAGATATTCACTGGCTGCACTGGAAGTCCCTTGTCCCCAAAGGCTAGATCATTGTCAGATGATAGCCAATGTGTTCCAAGATTATTAAGCGTCTGACCAAGAAATCTGACTGCTGTAATAGCTCTAGTCATTTTTAGTACTAGAGGAACTACAGTAAGTAGTCAGTACTGATCTGACTAAGACTTGTGTTGTTCTCTATTTCTAAGACGGTGAAACAAATCCAAGTTTTGGTTTCGGGTCTATTTTTAGTCAGCTTGCTACTTGGCTCAAAGTACAGTACTAAATATACCATCATTCATTTGCACCAAAAACCATTCATGCTGAGCGCTGATGAAAAACAAATGCTTGAATACTGTAGTATATACATGTCCAGTACCAGTACCAATCAGGGCTAGATCAGCTAAGGGTAGAAAACACAAATTAAGGTAACCTTATTTCTTTACATGGTTGTGTGGATAACATGTTAAAAGAATGTCATACAAGAAGTTAATAAAACAAAGTGGTCAAACTGCCAAAGCTTACTATATTGACAGTAAAGGATCCATCTAATTCTCTGTTAAGTAGATCTAAATGTTACATTAGCATACAGCAGACTGTGAAGTGAACGGTGGAGACACTGAAGTGAAAGGAAGCAGGGCGAAGGAAAGAACAGCCGTCTGTGGTTGCAGTGGGGCTGGAGATGGTGAGCGTGCGCCACTCCTGCTGTAAATCCTGTTACTGCACATCACAGATTATCAGCGCACCAGGCGAAAGATGATTGCAGAGAACTCAGCATTCACTCAGCGACCATGAGGATTACAGACCCCGCAAAAGCACATCCTATTGGTCTGATTGGGATTAGAGACTTGTGAACGGAGGTGCGATTGGAGGTGCTGTGGTCACATCTGGTTGGAACCACAACAGGATTGCAGGGGAACAGCAGCCCGTCCCATTGGTGTTGATTGAGATTGTACTCACTGTTTATTGGACAACCAAATGGCAGAGTTTTGATTGGTCTGTAGTTAGAAAGCAGTTTATGATTTGTCTAGTCGGTTAACCATTTCTTACTTGGTGCAGATTACACACTAATATGAGCATGCAATCCCAATTCCAGTTTACTGACCATGATAACTTTATTGTAAAAATAGTCAGCAAGAGCCGCACCCTCTGTAACAGGTAAACGCAGGAAAAACAGGAAATCAGACGAGTTAAGAGTAATAGCTGCTGAAGCAACCTCTGCCCTGCCCCGCCCCTCCAGCTCCACATGTACACATAAACAGACTTTCCTTCCCCCCCTTTCCCTCCCTCCCTTCGCTGTCTTCCTCCCTCCAATCACAAGTCATTTGCACAGTGCCCCCTGGTTGATGCACTGCAGCACTACAGACCTAAATAAGCTTCAATTGTCTATAAGAGTCATTATAATTAACATTTTTTCTTATTCTAGGACTATTCAACAGCACACGGGGGCTGCTGATGGCTTAGAGCAGTCCAACAAGAAAGTGAAAGGAGTTTTGAGTCTCTGACATCAAAACTTTTCACTATGTCACCACATATGATGATTCTGATTTTGATTTAAATGCAAAACTCTTTGAAAATCATTTCAAACCTGTAGCTGTAGTGTAGGGGTGTGCTACATCACGTCATTCATCATGATACAGTTCTCTCCTGCTGCTACATTTTGTCATATCATCATCATACATAAGCATCGTTAACTATCAATACACATTGGTGTGTTTACTGTACAGTCTGGTTCCATTTAAAAGGGACTGCTTTCATGTGACAGTGACTTGGTTATGATTACATCTCCCTCAAACCGCTATAACATGTCATCTATTTTTCATCAAATCTTCATGAATATCACAGTATCATGATATTATTTTAAGGCCCTGTTTGTAGTGCATGTAGTGCACACATGAGCCCCACCTAACCTCGGCCTAGATAGGAAAACGTCTGTAATAGGGCTGTGTGGAGCCCACTTATGGGCCACAATGGTGAATAATACATACTTTAGAGAAGAGTTGTTTATGAAATATTCAATAATCGTTGGGTTTACTTGGTCTCCATTAATTCAACATCTTCAAAGGCTCTTTGTTGAAATTGCAAATCAGCTGCGTTGGAGATAATTGGCTTCTCAGTTGTATACGTTGTATCCTGTACTGGGTGTTATTATTACCATGGTGATTTTGGATAACTAGACCTGTCTCCCACATTCATAGCTTGAAAGTAATTGCTTACTTCTGTCAGCCTTTTCACTGAGTGATGCCACCGCAACCTGGATGTTTTTAAAGGCCAAAGTAAAAGCAAAGTGCCACTGAAAACTATTTGATTTAGACTTCATCTCATGGTCTCATAGCAACAAGTTGTAGTCCTTGTTAATTTAGCATTGAGTCACTGTTGCTCAGAATGAAATGGTGCGCAAAGTGGGGGCCCTCGGGATTACCTGAACTACCATTACTGTTTGAAAACAGCAGCCACAATACACATGCAACAACCTATTCTCTATGGCATAGGGGAAAAAAACATGATTCAGCGTTGGCAGGGAACGCAGCCTGTGATGTAAACACTCCATTGTGTGTGCGTGGACTTCTGTCCTTAAGTGGATGTTAACAATATATTTACATTTATATTATTACTTATATCCATTCAGTTTGGAAAAAGGCCCGCCCACAGTGAGTTAAATACAGAACAACTTAAAGAACTTAAATGTCAAGTAGTTAATGAGAGAGCTGCTCAGTCTTTGCCTTCAGAAGCTACCTCCACCAAGATACTGTAAACACTTTAAATGGCTTAGAGACCTGGAGATGCAACGATAAGTCTGGTCATCAATCATAGCAAACACAATGTCTAAACTGACTAAACAGGACATTTAAAGACATAACCTTCTGCTTTAGGAAATATTCTAACACATTTTTCATAACTAAAAAAAAGAAAGTCTACCAAGCCTGCCTGCGTGGCCCTAACCTTATTATAACACAGGACAATTCCCCTGCCAGCAGAGTAGCTCAAGGGAGCTTGGCATTGTTTTCTCTAACACCCGCCTCACTCTACCACTTGCCATGTGCCCCATGCACACTGCCCTGTCCACGTCCTGTGACACCTGACTCGAAAATATCATCTTACAGGCACTTTAACTCGCACTGTTGTCATCTGTCTTCATGAAATGATACCACTGTTTGAACTATTTCTTCCTCTACGCCATAACTCCTCTTTTTCTAACACCGTAAATGTGTGACACCATTGTTTTTCAAAGTGCAACTACTGGCATTGATAAAAGGAACTGTTACGCTCTTATGCATACGATTCTGGTGGATCAGGACAACTTTAGAGCTGGTTTTCAACTGGAACTGGGTCTTGATTCAGACCCCTTACCAAGACATTTAATGATGTCATCATCATGGGCTCTAGGATGTTGTGCTGGACATTTTCCCAATTTTCTAGTGTTTTACAGACTAAACAATTAATTAAGAAAATAATCAGCAGATTAATTGGTGTGAAATCCAAACAGTAGTAGGGCCCTAATGAGCTTTGACTTGCTTTGTCGGTGCTTTCTTTAATTGGATACGCTGCTTATAGGCTTATAGAGTGACTTTATGTTCTGAATACTATTTACTACTTGTAAAATGAACTCCATCACACACGGTGCCATTCTCACTCCTCTTCAGCACTGTAAAAGTGACTTTATATATAAGAGCTTGAAGGCTTTAATAGAACAGGTCTGTAGTGCAGCATCGCCGTACAGATTTGACCAGCGATTCATGCAGTAATGACTTATGACCCTCAGTTTCACTGCTCATGTGTTCCCATTGGAGAGAGGCGGGCAGTATGAAATATGTGGAATCTCTGGAGAGCACTTTTAACAGTTTCAGAAGACGGACGTGACAAATTTGTTGTCCTTTTGTCGCCACAGATCACCAGAAGCTGGAGCGCGAGGCCAGGATCTGCCGCCTGCTCAAGCATCCCAACATCGGTAAGTGGTACTTTAGTAATATCTACTGTGTCACAAGGAGTGTTATGTTTAATATACGTATATCCATGCATTTCAGAACATACTAAGGTGTATGTATGTACCATCTTTACCATATATCTCTCTTACACACACACACACACACACACACACACACCTCCCTTTTCTTTTTGTGCTTGCTTTGGGAGCTACAAAGGCCAAGAAACTGTAATTACCACCTCAACAACGACTTTGTCACATGGTGAAAACTGGCATTTATTTGTTGCTTGGTCCCTTTTTAGTGAAAATGAGGGATGGGGGGGTGGGAGAGACAAAGAAATGGAGGATCGGAGCATTATTTGCCTGCTGTTGCAGTGTGTTTGAGTCACGTTTATTAACCGAACAAAGGTTATTTCAGCCCTTTTTTTTCATTTTTGACTGTTGCAGCTTCAGTATGAGGTACCATAAGAGCTCTTATAGATAGGTAGATATTAACTCTGTTTCACATTGGGCCAGTTGCTTGATGTGGTTCATTGAATTTTGTTACTGATTCTGATATTTGAGAGTGATACAGGTCTGAATTTTTACATATTATATATTATTATTACTTATTATCATCAAAGCTTGGCCAGCGTGCTGTGCCTAGTTACGGTTGATAAGCTATGATTTGACAATAGCTGTTTAGGCAGTTTAGTGAACATCACTTACTTTGCTTTGTACAGTGTTATTATTGAAGATAGAAGCGATACAGTTGTTTCCTTTAAAATACAACATGATGGTTCTAGAACAATAATATAAAAGACATGATCTTACATGAAAAGCATTGTGTGGAATCCCTCTCATACACACAGTGTTTAACATGCCAACTGAACATCACTGGACTTTCCTATTACTCACCTGCTCATGCACATAGCCCCACCCGCTCCCCCCACCTTTGAGACCAATCTGTCTGTCATCAGATAGTGATTGGCTGGTGGCTGGTCTCATTACTATTCCATTCACACAGCATCCAGCTCTAGGAAAGCCTTCATTCCTTTGAGGTCATCACATTGATGGATCTCTTAGATGCCAATCAGTAGACGAGCTAACGGATACATCAGAGGATCCTCACAGGGGAGATCTCTCCTTTTTCCTTCAGTCTTTTCTAGCATCATCTCATGCTCTGGCCTGTTTGTCAGTCGCACACATTTACAATCAGCCCTTTCACTGTTGGTTGAAGTTCCAGTAGACTCATTTTTATCCTTGAAAATATTGAAACTAGCAGATAATTTATTCCCCGTTGATATGATGAGAAGCCAAACACAGATCAGTCATTGTGTGTTATTGAAACATGAAGCCAAATTCCATTGTAGCAGAGCTATACATTGTGCCTGTTAAAGCTCTAAATAGTCATTGTTAACTGGTGTAGGGTTTGGTTTCAGTAACACAGTATAAGATCTTATCAAATCTCTGTCCATGTGGGGTTAGTGTTGGGGTCAGGGGTTAGAGTGATAACCATTAGCTTTCCAGCCCTTGGCAACAAGCCGGGTCATTTTTTTATAACTATAGAACTATATTTATTGAATTTACAACGGACATGCTATAATGTGATGTGTATCGTTATTGGGATATTTTGTATCACACCGCCCAATGTCAGTTTTAGTTTATTTATGATTGTCACTAATAAATAGATAATAAATGTCTCCTTGTGTTAGCTATCAATCAAAGCTGCATGTGTCATGAAATGAGCACAAGTAGAGAGTGGAACAATGGGAGCAATCTGGCTGCCAGAAACCCTCCTCCACCCCTGAGCTAATGCTACAGTCCAGTCTTGTCAGGGGTCTCAGTTTTGCCCTCGTTGTCATTTCACACCATGTCATTTCATGTCCATTAGGCAGCGCAGCTAATTGGCTCAGTGAAACCTCCACCGCTGGCAGAGCTCTTACCTCTGGGCCGCCTTAATCCTCTTCTTGTTTGACAAAGCGAAAGAGACAGCCTTGTTTCCTGACATCCACGCTCAATTCAGAGAACCTGAGCACTAAAAATAGCAGTGGCAGCGATGTGCAGAGAGCAGTATGTGCCAGTAAATTCAAATAAGCCACGTTGGTGAGTTTGCATATGATAAACACACGGCAACAAGAAGTTGTCTCGTCAAGAATGTGTGCGTCTCTCATGATGAGTTCAGTGGATGATATATATGAGTGGACACATCATGTTGACATTTTTCGCTTTGGAAATTCATAATGGTGGCGACAAATTTAAAGCCATATATTACTGTTGCAGACAGTAAATCCATGAATTCTGTTACTATAGAATAGCTAACATCTAAAGCTTTATTACCATCCCCAGTTGCTGCAAGTGTTTGTTATTGCAGTCTTTTCTTTCCATGCACAAAGCTTTAATATTTCTGTTCGAGCCTATTAGAAGAGTTGATTCTATCCTTTGCAGATCAGCGAAGACAGGTGTTGTAGTTTTACAGTTTTACCGTGGGTTTACTTTCAGTTAATAAAGTGATAACGTTCACACAGGCTGTAAGCTACAGCCATGCTCCTACTATTACCTTTAAAACTATAGACTGAGCTGAATATAGACTCACATTATTATTTCAGAGGCATGTATACTCATGGATCTGCAGCCTCTGAGAGAGTGAAAGTATATATTGTGAATAATTTATTTTTCTTTCAGTGTCTGAATAAGCTGTGAGAACATGTACAGTAGATGGATTTTGTCAATCTCATGTCTGCGTTAAGTACAGAGCCGCAGTGAGGATATGGCTAGCCTAGCTTAGCATAAAGACTGAAAGCAAGGGGAAACGTCTAACCTGACTTAGGTTAAGTGAAGCTTTGTTTCACTTAAAACACTTGTCTGTGAAATCCACACGCACATGTAAAAACAAAAATCTGTGGATTCAGGGGGAGTGAAATGGTGGGATTATTTCCTAAAAAACGGTTAATCCATCCGCCCAGCACGTCTGAGCAGTGTGTCTGGCTGAAAGGTACCTGCCAGACGCAGGTTTTGGTACCAAACCTGGCAACCTAACTGTGATGACAAGACTCCAGGCAGCAGTGCACGGTCACTGCACCCAGCTGTTGTTTGCCAAGTAACAGCACGTATCTCTCACTACAGAACCACTGTGTGCCATTTTACATTTCTGTCTAATTTAGTTTTCAGTCTTTATGCCACGCCAGGCTAACCATGATATGGTATCATTTTTATCTCACTGTGAGAAAGAAAACAAACCTATTATGCCTTTTAATATACAGACGTGCATTTTGTACATTACTGACATTTGTCTCCTTTAGCAATGATAGGCTACTAACAGATGTTAATAAACTGGTAAATTTGGTAGCTTATTATTTCACAAACTTGCAAATCAGAGATATATTTGATTATTCACTGTTATTTGCTTTGCATGAAAAATTGGTCTTAAGAATGTGCTTGAAACAACACTGAGCGCATTATCCAGAGCGCTGAATCCACCAGTGATGTGTACAGCCACCCTTCACATTCAGCACTCAATAAAGTGCTCACAATTCACACAGTTGGTGCTGCTGCCAGTGTGGCAGGTTGTCTGGTGCTGTAGGGTAGTATTTTACATGATGGAGTAACTTTGGTTTCTCTCTTGTTCTCCCTCCCCCACCCCCCTCCCCTCACAGTGCGGCTCCACGACAGCATATCAGAGGAAGGATTCCACTATCTGGTCTTTGACTTGTAAGTGCAGGATTTTTTTTTATTTTGTCGCTCGCAGCACACGGCACGCGAGTAAATACATGGCACATCACGTTTGGCAGAGGCAGCAACCTGACACCTGCCAATCAGATGTCCTGCCACAGAGACACCATGGGACGTGGTGTGTTCGCCTCCTCTTTTGCTCCATCTGTCATCACACACACCGTTGCCACGTTCACACGCTGCTCAGAAACATCACATAGATACATGAGCACAATATATATGACTGCATGATGCACACACACGTGCTTGAAAACAGGCAAAAATGTGCTCTGTATTTAGTGCATCAAGCTCTTTTCTGTATGTCGTGTGTATCATCAGCTCTTATTTGTGCTCCAATCTGGCAACCAGAAATGGAATTTCTTTTGACTTCATTTTAAATGCTGCATTTGATTTGACTAAAGGCAATAAAAAGAACAGAGGGTGCCCCTTTCTTGTCCAAAAGACAACACATGGATAAAAAGCTTTTTTTTTCCTAACATAAAAGCCTGCCTAGGAGGATGCCCACGCAAAACACTGTTCATGGTCAATGAGCATCACCTGACTGCAGAGTAGGGAGCTAATATATCATACCTCCATGGGCTTAAAACCTGGATTTTAACCTCATATTCACTGAGCAAAGTTAAATTATTGTAACAGATTAGGGGAAGACCGTGGACCAGAGATGATCATAATTCACCTCATATGTGGCTCCTTTCTTCACTGCTGAATGAAGGCCAGAAAAAACACTTGGACTCTGCAGACCTTTTACAACAGAATCTGTCAGAAAACCCCAGTTATTAAAAGTTGCATGAAGCTCTAATGTGGAAACC
Source organism: Pempheris klunzingeri (assembly GCF_042242105.1). Classification (NCBI taxonomy): domain Eukaryota; kingdom Metazoa; phylum Chordata; class Actinopteri; order Acropomatiformes; family Pempheridae; genus Pempheris; species Pempheris klunzingeri. The sequence goes on from NC_092034.1 coordinate 15,952,457, forward strand.
CCCCTGACGACTCAAAGCGGTTATGTTTTCCACAGATCATGGAAAAGGCTCTGCCTTAAAATATCCTTCGAGCCGTTCCCCCACATTTTGCGCAAATTGACCCACTTGCTTACTTTTAAACAATTCAGAAGGCAACTCCATTTCTTATACATGAAGATCAGATTACTTTACATGGTTGGTCATGCTCAGCCTGTGGAAACGGTTGTATGTCTTCCGTAGCCCTGACAAAGCTTTCTGAAGTCCTAATATAATATAAAAATCCCACAGACCTATTGGGTGAGCAAACACAGTCAAGAGACTGCAATACTCCAAACCTAACTGCAGCATTTACCACAAGAACAAGGAAGACTATATAGCTACATCTCTGTTATCCTAGAGAGACATGTTTTAGACATAGCATGCTATGGTGGGATTTTCTGCATTTCCACTGTAGCTTCCCGGCAGCCTGATTAGGTAAGACTGTGTGGTCGAGAGGAAAGAGAAATAGTTAAAAAGCTTATTTCTACCAAAAAGTATTTTTAGTATTTATTTATTGTACATTGTTGTGTGCTCCACAGATATTGTTTTGGATCCGAACTAGCCCTTTAAAACCTCAAAGTCACACAAACAAACTAACCAATCAAAGCAGCGCTGTCACGCTCATGTTCTGTGTGGTAAAATGGATGTGCTGTTGTCGGCATGTCTGTTTTTGTGAATGGAGTCTGGGGCTGTTTCTGGTCAAACAGAAAGGATCTTACAGGTCTACATATGATCCTTTCCGTAATGGCTGCTGACTGAGGCGATCTACTGGACCAATGCCAAAACTTTTTGTACCCGCTAGTCTCTTGGAACCCAAAATATGTCAAATTAAGACTAAAATGTAAAAATATTGGAGTTATCTAGTAATATAAACCTAAATCTCTGCACCTAATAAGAAGTAATGAAAGAAAGAGCTGTATGCTCCAGTTCCAGTTGGTCTTGCTCACATGGACAAGCGCTCTGGCTTTTAGCCATAACCACTTGGAAACTTCTTCCAGCTGAATAAACAATGTCCATGTACCGTATGACCAGTGATTTCACCATTCAGGCACAAAAATCCAACATCCTTGCTCTGATCCAGTTGGGCTGCAAAAAAAAAAAAAAAGAGAAGAAGAATCTCTTCCAGAATGAGATTTGTTACTGTGCAAAATTATCAAGCTTTTTTTTTCCTCTCCAGAGGCAGAAATGAACATCTGTGATTTTTTACAGTTCACTTCTTTTCCAGACATGTGTATTTTCTTTCCAACTTTGTCTTTCTGTTTTTGTCCGTCGTGTCATTTCTTTCTCCTGCAGAGTTACTGGCGGTGAGTTGTTCGAGGACATTGTTGCCAGGGAGTATTACAGCGAAGCAGATGCCAGGTCAGAGTAATGCTCTCTTGTATTAATATTTCTGCATCTACTGAATAATTGTCATGCAAAACCCATTTAGACACATTCAAGCAGATATGTACGACACAACAGTTAACAACATTTTAGCCATGCCCATCCAAGTTCTGAAATGAAGCACTTACTCATTAGTGTGTATGTGGAAGATGGATGCAATATTCACACACAAAAATACAACCCCTCATTATGCAGTGGATACAGCAGAGTTTCCTGTTGTGCCGCCTTTGATATGCCTGAAACCTCACATTCTACATATTTTGGTCTCCCTTTTCCTTTGATTATGACTCTACATCTCCCAATTCTACCTCATGATCTGTCTATTAAAAATCTGCGGAAAGAGAAACCTGGCAAAGGAAAGAAGCTTTATTGCATAGTGTTTTAATTAAAGGTTCATTTGACATTTAGTTTCTTTTTTTTCAATTATTTTCAAGTTCTCCATCCAGCTAGATTAAAGTGTGACTTTCAGTTGATGGAGCAGCTCCAGGATTGTTCTTTCATCCATTAATGCAAACAAAGACGGCTTTAGATATTAAGGATCTGGATTTTATTTGTATTGATTTGTAAAAATGTTAAAGTTGACACCTGAAGGAGCAGCGTAGATGAAAAGGACATGTGTGTGTTCTTGTATTTTTCTCTTGTTTAAATAGCGTAAAGGAACAGTTCGACCATGTGCTTTGTTTCCAGGAGAGGGAGGGATGTGAAAATCGGCATCAATCTCATGCCTGCGCGCTAATTACTGACAAGGGTTAGCCTAGCATAGCATAAAGACTGGAAGCAGGGGGAAACGGCTAGCCTGGCTCTGTCCATCAATTAGCTTCAGAGGTGTTGTTAGGTGTGTATTTGAGCTTCGCATAGAGCCAGCCAAGCTGTTTCCCCCTGTTTTCAGTCCTTATGCTAAGCTAGGCTAACCATATCCTGACTCCAGCTCACAGGCATGAGATTCAAATTAATCGACTGTCATCTCATCTCACTCTTAAAAAGAAAGCAAATATCCGTCTTCCCAGAATTTTCAAACATGAATTCCTTTTAAAACGTTCCTTTCCTTTGTCAGTCAAGTTCTGGTATGTCATGTATTTGGTGTGTTCTGTCTGCCTGTTCTTGTTCCTTTGTTTCCTGACATTTACCCGTTCTCCCTCTTCCTCTCCTTCTTGCTTCTGGCCTGGTCTCTCTCTCCTCCACAGTCACTGCATACAGCAGATTCTAGAAAGTGTAAATCACTGCCACATAAATGGCATAGTGCACAGGGACCTAAAGGTTAGTAAGTGGCAACAGTAACAGCAAAAAGACGCAGGCCTGCCCACCTGCGGCACCTCGCCTCGCTCCTCTACTGCCTGATCAGTCGACAAATTAACCTTTCACCGAGTGCCGCCTCCACCAAAACCACACCCCCTCCTCCACCAGTCACCTTCACACCTGACAGGAGTGTTTGTAAAATCCACCTGCTGCAGGGCATTGTGGGCAAGTTGGCTGGAGAAGGAGGTGGTAGGTCCTGTAGAAATGGGGGAGGCACTGCTAGATCTCCCCGTGGCCTGATCCTCCCCTATGCCAGGTCCCAAAGTGCATGTAGCATCTGTCCAGAACCATGTTCTGACACCGCCACTGAGAGGCTAACCCCAGAGAGGAGAGGAGGGGGAGGAGGGGGGAGGAAGAGGAGGAGGAAGAATGTTTTGCAGCTTTAATGATGACTCTAAAGCTGTCCTAGTACCACAGTTGTGGGTTTTAGACCAGCTCAACGTTGACTATAAAAGAAATGATCTGTGCTTTGATTTCAAATCTGAATATGGCAAGGAATTAAAATCTGAAGCAGCATGGATTTGGATCCTCTTTGAAAATGTAGTATTGCTTTGTGTTTAACTGATCAAATCCTACAGCCGCAGTCCAAAGTCAAGGGAATGTGTCTTTGTCTTTTTCCACTACTGATGGTCTGCATAGCAGATCCTGGCAGGTGTTATGAAGAGGGAAAAAAAGTTGTGCACACAAGTAGATCATGTTCTCAAAATATTAATTAAAAGAATGACTAACTTACTGAGCGCAATTGAACAGAACACAACTTTAAAGATGACGTTTGTAAACGGTAAATGCTCTGTATTATAGCCTTTTTTTTAGTCATTTCAATTACTCAAAGCACTTTCACATCACATCCTCATTCCCCCGCCATTCATTCAGGAGGAATCTCAGTAGGAGGAGACTATTCTTTGGCACATTCACACACCCAAGCTGCTTCAGGAGTAAGTTTGGGTTCTCTGTCTTGCCCAAGAACACTTGGACATGTTTATGCATTAAATCTAATTGGCTGAATCTGAATGAGAACAAAGCAGGGATCATGAATGAATTGCCTCTAACGCTCAGTGTCAAGTTACTGTAGCAGTAGGAACTGAAGTTCCAGGTTGTTGGAGCTACTTGTTTTTCTCTGATTTTGGATGGAGTTGTGTGGATTTAGTCTTTTTGCCTGTAGACACTTTTTTAACTTCATGGTCTGTTCATTTTTATGCACAAAATGGTTATTTAAACATTACGTTTGTATATGAACTATGAAACACTGAAGTCACACAGTCCTGTGTTCTGCAATGTTGTCAGACACTTTGAATAACAATCTGAGTACTAACAATCTGAGTACGTCCTTTTAGTGGACATTCTTTGTTCAGGCACAGCCGCTCTCGAGGACAAACAGTACGTTGCAGCTAGTGCAGCCTGATTTGCGGCTGTATCAATCTACTGGTACCTATTGCCAAACTTTTTGTACCTAATGGTCATCTAGACACTAAAATATGTAAATAAATATTTGAATAGGACCCAGGCTTAAAAAACACATGGAATTGCCCTTTAAGTCAGTTTTGTTTAACTTTATTTGTGCACAAAATAGCAATTTAAGAGCACAACTGATGATTGCTCTTTCCCACCATGACACCTGCCAGGCTCTGTGCAAACTACATGGAAGAAAGGGTTATGATGTTGATATTCTACCTAGCAACTAACTGCCTGTCTGAAAATTGTAGCCGTCACTCTGAACTCTCTGGAGGTAACGCTGATGGCATGAATAGTCTCAAAGTTTCAGTTTTAGTACTTTCCAGTTTGTTGTTTTGGCAGAAGAAAGGATGAACAGAGCCTGTAAACACTCCGACACTGTCGGTTTATTGCTGAGAAAGCAGTAACAGATTCAAACCACACCCTCCTCCTCCAGCTCTCGCTTCTCCCTCCTCAGCCTGTCAGGGTCCGGCCTCTAGCTGGCCAGGAGCTAACACCACTTCTGTTTTGAGACTCGGGCAGAGAATTGGCCATACTGTGTGAGGAGCAGACAATGACGAAATTACAGCTGTGTGTGTTTTCTTCTTCTTCTCCGGCTCTGTCACGGCACACATCAGTTGATGATGGTGGCAACACAAAACACCATTTTGAACATTTAAAACATGATCATCTTGCCAAAGTGCTTCCCATCATGGCTGCTGGGTGGGTCGGTCGCAACATTGCTGCATAGCCTCTTCACTAATACGGCCAGCCGCTCCCCGAGTGTCAAAGCGAGCTCTCAGCCACAGACAGTGAGTGGTAGCTTGTCACTAACCCATGGCCCCCTGGTGTTTGCATGCAGTCATTGCATTCAGCAGATCCTAGAGGCTGTGCTCCACTGCCACCAGATGGGCGTGGTCCACCGCGACCTCAAGGTAAGTAGACTCACCATTAAGATTCTTTTTTCTTTTAGTCGTGTGGCCTCACTCCAGTCTCACCTGTCCTCTGTATTTGTTTCTTTTCTACATCTACTGTGTCATATTACATCCTTTTCTTTCCTACTTCACGTGGAGATGTAATTTTACATCTTCCAGGGTCATGCTCGGACAGAATATCGGCCTCACACCACCGCTGAACAGGCACTTCGCTTGCCGCCACTTTAGCTGTAGAAAAGTGTTAATGGGCTAGAAAATAAGAGTGGCAGTCCTCCAGTTACTCTGCAGCTATAAAAAGCAGTGCATACTGTATACGGGCCCTTTTTTTTAAAAAGAAAAAAAAAAGGCACACATGTCTGGAGAGCTTCTACCATGAAGTTTAGAGGTCTTTGTTGAGCTTTATTTTGTTAAAGAATAATGACTCTAAAAATACAAAGATTATTTATGCAGTTGTGCATGTGTATTGTTAGCCAGGTCATATTGGATGGATGTAGAGGGAACAAAACACAGCAAATCTGTTGACTGTGGTGGTTGTTGCCAACATGCTGCTGACATATAGAAGTCAAAGATGATATAGAGCTGACTGAACTAGCGAGTTCACAGTTTATAGATACTAAATAGGGTCATGGTGACGTGCTGAGATGGGCTGTTTGAGTGTGTTTTAGTGTGGGATGTTATTGGAGTTTGGACATTAGTAAATGTCATGCCCACAGTGGTCTTGTCTCCATCTCTAAATGCTGCTTTTTCTCACCGTGGTTTGCTCCGAAAGCTCTGATTTGCCAATCAAATGAACCAGATGTGTCTGAGGTTTGGTTTATACCCGACAATAATAAGCGCAGATTTTGCATTAGCGGCTGCCCTCTCTCCGCGCTCTGATTGGCTGTTGCCAGGCAGCTGTCACGGCTCGGTGCAGAAACACAAAGGCAAAAACAAATAGAAGCAAAACAAATAAGCAAGCTGCAGAGCAGAGGCACTATGGAAAGCACTGTTTGCCACATTGTGTGTTTATTCGTGTAATTTAATTTCTCACGCTAATGATTCTGGGTAGTCCAGGGAGTCCCAAAGCACACAGAGACACACACTCACAGACACCAAGGAAAGCAAAAGCTGTCTTTATAAAGTTCTTGTAAAGCTTTATAGTTTCTGCAAAGAGTCTAGACACATGGATTTATGGCATGCCGTTAAGTGTCATGACCATTAATGGAGCAGTAACGGCACATTCACGCCTACTGTTGTACTTCTACAATGTCTGCTTTTCCTATAGCTCCACAAAGAAAGACTTTTTCTGGCCTTGGCCTTTTTTTTTTTTTTTTAAATCAATGCATCAGATATGTTATATCATCCTTTTCAAAACCTGGCACCTACATTACCCACAAATAACTCAACTCCTGACAGGTTGTTTAGAGATATGATATAATACAGTACAACTTTATTAACTTGTTGGATTATCCAAATTAGATAATCTTCCCATTTGAGATGAAGAAGTTAAAACCAGAGTTGTTTGTGTGCAACATTTTGTCAGCAGGGACAGTTCATGTATTTGTCAGTAGCAGCAGTGGTCCTCGAGACTGAAGCAGAAACCCCAACCTGGTTTAACAGGCCAGTAATTCTATCTGCTTCATGGCTTGCTGTATAAGACAGAATCCAATCACAGCTACTACACACCAGCAGCGAGGAGAGAGCTAGACCCTTATCAAACTGATGTGAACTGTACATCATATACTCATGCAGAAACCCAGAAAACACTTTCTCTGTGAATATCCAGTGCCATGTGCTGATATGACGATGTCGGTGAACTTGGCAACATTCCGCACACTGCCATCAGCGAAAGGCTTTCTGGGTATATATTTGTATTCATCACCCTGCAAGTGATGTGTGGGGCCGCTGTAAGCCTACAGTGCATCTGCAGGCCACATTAGAGTAATTAAAGCTGTCAGAACGCTTTACAGGTTTAGTGATTTGTAAAAGACATTTCAAAAAAAAGGAATGACGCATCAACAGGCGTTAAAGCACACTGAGCAGCCTTCATCCATATGGTGCCATCTGTGTGATCATGAAGCGGATTGTAAAGCACTTTATCAAATCTTCTCGTGATGCAGCTTTCAGTCTTGATACTTTAAAGCTCAGTTCAATGGCTTTTCTATCTTTTTATCACTTTATATGATGTTGCATGAGGTTACACACGATGAAGAAGGAGGAGCTGTGAGATGTGATTCCACGTGCTGTATTCCCATTTCAGATTTGACTCCTTATTATATTATATGTTCCTTAACGAAGAAACACAGGACTCTCCCAGATAATGTAACGATCACACAGGTTTATATTACGGCCACCAGTTTTAATGATTCATATACTATAATACCATTGAGATTAGGCTGCGGTTACTATACTACAAGACGCACTCAGAGGGGTGAACCAGAGTGGTAGCAAACTCGAACCGCTTTTTTGACACACCATCATAGCTGCGGTGGGATAGGGTACACACCACCTGACATGATCAAACTTAAAACTTGTTTTCCTTTTTCTTTCCCTTCATTCAACCCTTCCCTACCCTCCAGGTTACATGATTGTTGTCCAGGGGTGAGAGGGGGTGTTTCTAGTGGGCTGGGGTAAACGGATGTCAGGGGGAGTTTGCAATGACTGCATGATGCCGATGAATGCATTTACACCACCTTCCTCCCCCTCTCCTCTTTAACCTTAATCCCTCATTCCTTCCCCCTTCCTCCTCAAACTTTTGCCCACAGCAAAGGTTTGAGGAACTGCACGACTCACATGCTCTACTAACTGCTCGAGCAACCTTGAAATATGAACATTGAGTGATGGAATTTAAAATTGATTTTGGTGAAAGACATGGTTAATATGTAAGCAGTGTATAAGAGCCATATTAGCCATAATTCATATTAGGCCTCTCATATACATCTGTTGTCACGAGACGTCAATCATATATGTGTCAATACAATATATGTAGGAAAGAAGAAGTACTATAGCAAACTATGTCACAGAGAATTACAAAGAATGTTGCCTTAATGTCCAGTCAGGACAGATGGAGCAACAGGTGTGCAGGTTTGGTTCTTGGTCTGATCAGAACAAAATTAAGATATTCATAAAAACCCTAAAGCATATTAACAGATCATATACACTATTTGAAAAGTTACCATTTCATTATTTAACCAAGACCAAAATCGTGCCGTACTTTAACTGCCCTTTACTTTAAGGGCAGTTGGTTGCCTAACATAACTATTAAAACATGAGAATGTTGTAGGGATAACAAGTACAATGTGCCTAATGCTCAATTAAACGTGAGCTTGAATGATTTACGTCTCTGCGTGTCAGCCCTGTCCAGGGTGTACTCCACCTCTCACCCAGCTGGAATCAGCTCCAGCCCCGTACAACCCTCTACAGGATAAGCAGGAATAGCTAATGCACAGATTTACAGATTCTTTTTTATGTCGATTAAAAATCTAGTTTAGGAGACAATGTTGCGTACTTGAAGTTGTCGCTAATGACACGCCTGCTGGGATAGAGAGGGGAAACATCTCCCAGTAATTCACAAATAAAGATAGCTAAATAAAGATACTAATGTTCAGAGGAAACTAAAAGACACAAAGCAAAGAGCACACCAGCTGATTTGTGGCCTTTGACAGTGCTCCTATCTGGAATCTAAAAGTGTGGAAATTGTCAGTTGACAATTCACATGCAACACGGATATTGTTACTCATGCTGTTGTGGATGTCACTAGGAAACAGGCTGATCAGCTGTTAAACACAAAATATGAGCTATTTGTTCAGCTGTTCAGTTTATTGTAGAGCGTAGCTTGGATCGCAGAACAAAGGGCAACCATTATTAATGGGTTTTCCCCTATTTGTATTGATAAGGTCAAACATTTCCTATACTTTGTAGTGTTGTCCATCTAAAACCAACATGTTCAGCTGGCCCTCATTGTATCTAGTTCTCATTTGATAACTTACAAAGATTCATTCAGTGTAAAACGTGTATTTTTCCAGAAAGACAGCCAATATGTCTAAATAGTTTTTTTTCTACATCTATATGTTAAATATAGTATGTGAGAGTAAATATATTCATACGAATCAGAATGAATTATGGCTTTCGTGGCCCCTCATAATATCTAATCAAGGTGCACACTGCTGTTGAGACAATTGGGTATAATTGTTAACAAATGAAGGCAGCTTCCCTTTTGATCAACAACATCCTCTCCTTTTGTAGTTGTTACACTACACTTGAGTCATTTTGAATAGTCTCTTATTTGGCTCCATCAAGGAAACTGCTTTGAAAATGTCAGCAAACACATTATTCATCCTCTCGGAATCTTTCCTAAAGCCCCCCCCCCTCCTACTGCTGGGGTTTGGCATGAGTCACTGTCCGCCTCTTTCACCCGTTGCATCTGTACCAGCCGGACGTGCACGCCAAATTTGATCGCAGCCCGCCAGCGGCTTGTTAAATGGCATCCACCGTGGCTGCTGTGCTGAGGTCAGCCGTGGCCCCTGACTGAACCTGATTGTAATCAGGCTCAGCATTAGTCACTCGTCACTTTGTGTGTGTGTAGAGGCTGGACTCTGACTCTGACAGGCCTTCCTTCAGTAGGCGTTTATCTGTTAAACTGGACGGCTGCTACAGTTGGCCTTTAGTTGGCCTATTAGTCCAAACTGCTGAATGCTCAACTCACTGTATCAGTCCTTAATGTTATTGCTTTGTCAACTATAATAATCCTTCCTGCTGCTTTAAAGCCCGCAAGCTAACCCTAACAAAAACACAAGAAAATCTTTAAAGCTTCGCCTCGTTTGTTTATCCTCACTGTATTCGTGCACAGCACTGAACTTTTGAATCTGTGTCTGTTCACTCCAAGCCAGAGAATTTGCTTCTAGCCAGCAAGTTGAAGGGGGCAGCAGTTAAACTGGCAGATTTTGGTCTGGCTATTGAAGTGCAGGGAGACCAGCAGGCATGGTTCGGTGAGTCCACATCACTTTTCAAGTCTTTTAATCCGTACATTCAATCAGTACATTTCAATGAAATATGTTATTGTAATGATGTATTAGTTGCTTGTTATGTGAAAGTGTCCTCATTCACTCTGCACTGTGGATGTTGCTGTTGCTATGAAACAATGGGATATTCAGTACCCAATAATCAGGTTTGTATATTTCTGGGTTCGTTAGAAATGGCACATGAAATGAGGCAGCAGTGGGCAGCCATACTGCCAGCCGATCACAGCAGCAGCTCATCACTGTTATTGACCTGTGGTCATTTTGGCTCATTTTTCACTCCCTTTGCTTACAGACTTATGGCATAATCACCTTTGCAAGGGAAAAGTATTATTGTTTTGTTTTTTGCCTGTAAATCCCACAGACTGTATATAAGAAGTGGATGTAACCGTGATGTCAACCACTGATTTGTGGTCGGTGCATTGAGTTAGGTTTAGCTAGCTGGTTTGGTTAACAAGTTGCATCCATAATTCACATTCCCTGTTATATCAATTGGGATGCTAACTTTGGCCAACAAAGAACAGGCTTAAAACAAAATCTGCTTAACGCATGATATGAGCCGACTCGTTGGAGCAGGGCTGTTCAGCTCCAGGCCACAAATATCTGTATATGAATTGACGACTATTCATAAAAAGCATTTCGTATCATTTTTCCTCTCCAGAATTTTGATGATGCAGAAATCCAATTTCAGACATCTCTGAATATTTAATTCTCTCTGAGGACAATGAAAGCCTCTCGCTGTACAAATGAAAAACATTTTTTTTCCGTCCTAGTTTTATATTTCTTTAAACTCCAAATTCAAATTAACATCTTTAACTATGCCATTTTATCATCAAAGCCTTACCTACCTATCTAAAGGGACTAGGTGTGCCACTGCTCTCGGCTCTTACATCAAGTTTGGATTGAATATATTTCAGGGCTATTTCTTCTCCCTATTCCCTGAAGATCAGAGAAATAATTGCTCTATTCCCCCAGCTACGGCCTCCATCTGGAACCAGTTCACTTTGTGTTCTGACTTAACTACTAGTCATACTACGTCTCATTGCCCAAAGTGTCTGCTGCTACTTAGAGGCATTTTTGAAGTAGGCTGTGTGCTGCTGGTCATGAGCCAAACTATATACCTACAAAGACATGTTTTCCTTGGGGCTTGTTAACCTCGGCTCATAAACTTGATTTTATTGGCCCACTTGGCTTCTGTTTTACTGTGAAGGTCGTAGCGAGTTTTTGGTAGACTTCAGCAAACAGAGAGTGGTGAATTCAGTGTCGGGCTGAACGAATCACAAATCTGTCGCGTGGTCAGAGCTTTTATTGAAGTAGAAGGGTTGTTCTGTATTCTGTGTGTGTGTTTCAGGTTTTGCTGGGACTCCAGGATATCTGTCTCCAGAGGTGCTAAGGAAAGATCCCTATGGCAAGCCAGTGGACATGTGGGCCTGCGGTAAGGCTCCGGGCTGACTTCATTGTTGATTTGTTTGATTGTGGAAACCTCCTGGAGCAGCTGCTTAGCATTAGTTGTCATGGCCAGAAACAGCCAATCACAGTAATACAATACTAACAGTAATACAAGTTCTAAGTGCTACTGTAACTACGGTAACCCCACAGTAACATTATTAAACATGTTTGACACCTGAGAACAATAACTTCTCTCTAAGCTTCTCTTTGATGGTTTCCTATGATATTGTTCTATTATATCTTGTTTGTCATTGTCCGTTGTGCTTTCAGTGTTAAAAGAGAACTCTGCTGTTTTTAAAGCTGGACCCTATTTGTACATATTTTGGTGTCTAAATGACTGGGAAGTGTTGGCACTGGTCCAGTAGAGCACCCCCAGAGCCACGAACTGGGCTGCGATGGCTGCAGTGCAATCCTTTGGAGCAACTGGGCCTAATCAAAGCTTGTCCACTAAAACTGCTTGTTTTTTTTTCAATTGACCGACTCAGATTGTTATTCGAAGTGTCTGACAACATTTTAGAAAGGATCCTCACAAAGCTAAACCTGTCATATGCTTTTTATTTTACCAGACACAGCTGTTATATTACTTTCTTCAAAGCCACAAGACTCCACTGAAGAAAACAGTAATTTTGCAGAACTGCTGGTCTACTGCTGCCTCGATCAGCTAGCTTGTTTGTGTTATTGTGTGGCTTTGGTGTTTTAAAGGGTTAGCTTGGATTGAAACTAAACCTCTAAAAACCAACGGCACACAAAGTCCTGTGTTCTACGAGGTAGAGTTCCTTTTTTTCTCAATGAAGTCTGGTGGCTTTGAAGAAACTGCTGTAATGGCTGTTTCTAGTAAGATTTAAAAAAAAAAAAAGGGAAGCTTCAACTTAATCTGCAATTTTTCCATGTTTGTCAAATTCAAATCGCTTTTGTTTGGTGTTGTGATTATTCATTTGGAATGATTCACTGGGGTAGTAGTTCAAATTAAAAAATGAAACTGGCATTCCTACTATAAATGTCATTTTATGTCAAATGATACTCTACTACTAATTTGTGGAAAGTCATGGAATTAAGGAAAGTCTGTTCCAGGCAGGGAGAGTCAGGGAAGTTAATAAACTATTGGGGCAAGTCATGGAAGAACAGGTAATTTGGATCATCTTATAGTCATAAAAAAGTCAAGGGGTTATAATTTGACTTTGATTGTGAATGTGTTTGTGTGGGGGCTGTATTTTCTAGTCTATGTACCACAGAGCTTCTTGAATTAATCATTGCTGATGCTCATTACACACCCTTGTGATGAGCCAGGCCACCTGGGCCTCTGATGTCAGACATATACACACACACACACACACACACACACACACACACGCTCCTCTCCACACACCTGTGCTGACTCAGAGTCCTTAGAAACAATAGCCAGTGTTGTGTTTGTGGTCAGACCGTCTCATCGCTGGATAGAAGGCCTTTGATCCCTTCCTGGCAACCAGCCAATCAATAACCACCTTTGCTGGTAACACCAGCAAACACAAGCATTTAGTGTGTGTCTCTTACACGCTGTTGTATGTTCTTAGACTATGAGCTCTGAAATCTAATTATGGGTCACAGTGTGAGAACTCTTTCATGATTAACTTTGACTGTGGTGTGTGTGTGTGTGTGTGTGTGTGTGTGTGTGTGTAGGTGTGATCCTCTACATCCTCCTGGTAGGATATCCTCCATTCTGGGATGAGGACCAGCACAGACTCTACCAGCAGATTAAAGCTGGAGCTTATGATGTGAGTTTCATACTGATCAGGGTTTTTGCAAAGTCATAATAGTTTGGGAAATGAATATGTTTTCATGGTTAGGAATACGCTTGAATTCAAATATACTCCTTGAAAAATGCTTGATTTTTCAACACTCATCTACATAATCACTCACTTCTCATTTGGTTCTCAATTACCTTGGATAACAGTACGCTCTTATTTTGAAGTAAGGGCAAAATATGTAGAGAGAAACCACACACACACACACACACACACACTCTTTTTAAATAAAATCAAGTTCAAATAAACATTATTGGCCTGAATTTTTTGACAGGATGCACTGTTAACCAAAGCTAAATGATATATTAATGAATTCAACATTATATATATCTTCTTAAGGACAAAAATAAAAGTTTGGGAGAAAAAAGGTAAAATTGTTATGAGACAAATTCAAAATACATGACATTCATCTCATTATATATTATGACCTTTTTCTTTATAAATGATAACTTAATTCTCAAAGTTTTTTTCTCAAAATATTACAACTGTAATCTCAACTCAAAGGGACCTGATGAATCATAGTTTTATGTCTGATTGTAGCACAATAAAAGAACTTCCTTACTTAAATACCAGGATGTTGCCCTTATTTGTGCGATGGAGGACTGTCAGCTTAGTGGTGCAACCAGTAGAAAGCAAAGCTCAGTGAAAACACAGCCTGTTTTCTTGTGCCAGGCTGTGTTCCCTGAATCTTTATATGGTGATGTACACTGGTTGTCCTCAGCTTTTTAAGGTTTTACAGACAGGCTGCTGTTCTTTAGTTGCATTTTAGGGTCAAGATGCTGATGTCCTGATGCTCCTTGGTGTTTATAATGAGTCAGTGAGTCTGAGGGACTTTGTTCTCCCTGAAGTATCTCTCTTTAACTCTGTCATCCTCTAAGTCTGCCATAGTGAAATGATTATTTTGTTATACTGCTACGTCTCTTCTCTCCTTTTGTATCCTTCTTTCAATATCTCTTGGCAAATTGAATGGTAGCAGACAGGCTGCAACTCAGTAAACAGTGTCTGTTATCTGTTCTCCACTGCACAAGCAGCCAGATGAGTGGGAGGAGAGAGAGCTGGATGGCAATTTATTGAACATTGGACATGAATCTTGAACCAGGTCAGGAACTATAGGTGAAATATCCTGTTAAAGGGTCCGCTGATGCACCAGCTTTGTCCAAAAGATGATGACGGACCTGGACCTGATACTGTGTTGTTATTCAGTGCAGATTTGATTCAGGAAAATTACTCACAACATTGGGAATCAGCTACTCATTTTGCGCATGCATACTCACATGCACATACATGTCGGTTAACTTTCACTTCACTTTCAGTCAATGTGTAAGTGCACCCAGGACACACTTTTGGTACTGGTTCCAAAACTACCATGAAAGTCAGGGAATTTCATAAATGATTGGAGCAAGTCATGGAAAATATGGGGATTTTGTGAGGCCTACTTAAAAAATAACACAATAATATTTGTTTAATTACCAAACCAATATTTTTCTGTAACATTAGTGACTTTTTCTTCAGGTTGTGTCAGTTTTCACATTCGTTGTGACTGGTAACACATTTTTATGCTAATTTCTCCTCCTCAGTTCCCACTCTAAGATGGTAACCATGGCAGGAAAGTGTACGTTTCAAGAGCTTTGGTTCCAGATTGAGAATTATAAGGACACAGTGTGATGACGGACATGCTAAACAGTCTGAAAAATGTTTCTTTTCATCATGCTATATTTGTAGGTAATGCAAACTCATCTCTCTAGTCACGGAAAAGTCAGGGAATTTTATTCTAAGTGGGAACCCTGCAACAAGTAGTACTATGGGGCAATGTTTTGATGAGTGTGCCCCCATTTTGTTTGCTTTGTTTGTTTGTATGTGGATGACACAGTCCACATTCCTGTCCAAAACTCCTCAGTTGGTGGCTGTTATGCACCAAGAAAAGTATCAGTGTGCCAACAAAAACAGGGAAGAGGACTGCAAGCAGACATACACGGATACAAAAACAAGAGTATAGCCCACAAATGAATGATATAACTTGAAAAGCTGAATCATATGTTAATGTGTCCAGGTATCACATGCATGTTAACACCGAGGATGGTTTATTTTCCCCAAACAGTTCCCTTCTCCTGAGTGGGACACAGTAACTCCAGAGGCCAAAGACCTTATCAACAAGATGCTGACCATTAATCCAGCCAAGAGAGTGACCGCCACAGACGCACTCAAACATCCCTGGATCTGCGTAGGTTTCACACACTCACACACACAGACACACACACACTCTTATACAGACACTTTGACGTGCGCTGTGTGAACGCACCTGATAACACCACACTCTGCTCTCTATGTGTTTACAGCAACGCTCCACTGTGGCATCAATGATGCACAGACAGGAGACTGTGGAGTGCCTGAAGAAATTCAACGCTAGAAGGAAACTCAAGGTGACTATTCCCCCAGAGAAGCGACCGTTCAGTTGCTTCAGGCTTCTGTCCCGATGAGGAAGTTAACAGATTTGCTCATTTAGTTGAAAATATTAGACCACTTAGCTTTTTAAGCTGATAAACGCACCAAAAATCTGCCAAATCCAGTCCCAGGCACCAGAATATCTAATCATTAACCTTTCAGCCTGTGTAAACATAGCAGTTTGTTCCTCTCAGTGTCCATTTCTCTCTCCCTAGGGTGCTATCCTGACTACTATGCTTGCCACTCGCAACTTCTCAGGTAGGAGAGTCATTAATAATGAGGATTGACAGCTAGTGTTTGCATTTCTTTCTTGTGCTGCCTGAAGTTTTGGTCCTTCTAGATAGAAACACCACTACTGAGTGTTTTCCTCAGCACCCCCTTAACTCTGTCTTTGTGTGTTTAGGTATTGTTTAAGATGCAGCTGCTCTTTTGACTACAGCTATTTTTCAATTTGCTGGCCTTTAGAGCCCCACAAGCTCCAGCTGTCCTCCTTTTTCAGTTGCTATCAGCAGAGACTAAATGAGCACAGAGATCGATGCAGTCCCTTCTTCACATCCCTTTTGAAAGGGCAAAACATTTCAACTGAGTCTACCGTTATTGATTGTTTCTTTTTATGACAAATGACAGTCAAGCTTACATTTGCTTTATTCAGGTTCCTTTTAGTTTTGTAAATCCTGTCACTTGGCAGTATTTGATCACAGTGTAATCATGCCCATAGTGTTTACTTTTGTTTTTTCTTCCTTCCTCCTCTTGTGTGGTAACTCATGTGCAAGGTAAGAGTTCTTGGCGTAGTTGGCAATTCTTTTCCGTGTCACAGTACACTGCCGGGCTTGGATCTGAGGCATGTCATGTCTACCAAAGCACCAGTATAGGGCTTTCAGCTGACCCACTGCTTCTGTTGGTGGCCATATTGGAAAAAAGGTGGTGGCACTATAGAAGCATGCTTAGTATGATTTATGTTAGTTTCTGCTATTGAGCCACCTTTGCCACAGTGCCCCGGTAATTTATGTCTATTGGCCATAATCTAAACATTTTAGGCCATTTAACATATGTATGAAATAATTAGTTGTATTTGTGTTGTACATATATTCAGTCCACAAGAATGGACGTCAGTAGAATAATTTCAATGATGAATCAAATTCAAATTCTACACAAACGGGCTCCAAGCTGGTGTGGAGTCATGGCTCTGATGACCACCTCATGAGATTTCGTTTGAGCTGACTGGATACAACAGTTTGTCTGTTTTTAAAAGAGATTTGATGCCTGTGCAAAGCCTCTATCAGTTATTAAACATGCACATTTCTATGGTTTGACAAATCTTTCCTGCCTATAAGCCCATCACTGTCACAGAGAATGTAGAAAAACCCTGAAACCCCTGTGCTGCTCTCCCTGTCACTACCAATCATCTGCTCGTGTCTTGCATGTTCACTGAACAGCAGCTGGTCTTCACTGGCCACCAAAACCTGAAGACACGATCACGGCCGACGTGATTTTAGCTAACGCCCTTTTTACAAATCAAAGATGATTTTGTTGTGTGTTTAAAGTGGGCAGAGAAGGGGAAGGGGAAGCTAAAGAGCTTTGTTCCCAGGAAACTGCTGCTGTGGCTGCTCAGAGCTGCTCTCAGTGTCTCCTTTAGTCTTGGTAGATGGATCTAATTGCATGTTTCAGGCTAATGATTCACTAAGTTTGATTTCAACTCCTGACTTAATTTGCATTTTTCTCTCCTGTGCTTCCAATTCTAACAGGACCTACTTTGAGGTTGCTAGTAATTGGATAGCCTTGAATACCCATGGTGCATGTGTGTGTGTGTGTATTGTGTGTGTCAAGCTGCCCACTGATTTCCTTGTTTTGTTATCTTTCCTTCAACAGCAGCCAAGAGTCTGCTGAACAAAAAACCAGATGGTGTGAAAGTAAGTTCAGCTTCCCGCTCACTCTTTATACTTGTACAGAAAGCAGAAACGTCCTTGACTATTGTGTTACATACGATTTCATTACAATGGAGTCAAGCAGCACTACTGCTTTGGGTTAAAAATAGGAGCTCAAGTTTAGTGAAATGTGTCTTTCCCAAGTGGGTGTGATAGATATTTCCCAATAATTACCCCCCTCTGCATCGTCAATCTGCGCGCAAGAAGGAGGAGCATCTGCTGTCTGAGCTGAGGGAACTGTTGGAAACTAATAACTGATGATTAAATTATGATCCGAGGGTGGGATACGGGCTTGATCTCTCTGCCATTCTCCACTCAGCTGTCATACTGAATGATGAAGATCCTCCATTGACCCCACGCCTCAAAATCTGTCATACAATTTCCTTGTTTAGGATGTTAATGAGCCAGACCATGTCTCTGTTCAAAGTTCGATGTTTTTTTTTACCCATAAAGGTTTACTTAACCCAATCACAAAAGAAAGCATTTTTCAAACATAACCCTTTTGGTCTTATTCGCTGACGAGAGCTGTGACACTCAACTATTCAGCCAATATGTACAATTCCACACAATTATTCAAACCCAATTGCAAATTAGGTGTACTGGAAAAATGTAACCACTTTAAGCAGATTTCAATTAACAGCTCGAACAAGAACAATTGAAGTAGCTCAACACAATTAATATTACAGGTGGTTTCTCCAAATTCAACACAAAATGCCACTTTTAATGACGACTGCAGTCTCAAAATTATTCAACCCCCTGAATAGAATCCCTCATAAGAGAACTCATTTGCAAATCAGGTGTTGTTTCAAGCACACCTGATGCAACTAATCAAGGGCCTCATTAGTTGCATTGGGTGTGCTTGAAATAGAACACATCAAATACCCGGACTAGCTAGGGGTTTGTTCACTGTGGAGTTTGATTGCTTGTTAGAAATAAAGGGAAGTCAAGAGAATTGTTCAGAAAGTTAAGAGAGGAGATCATTGCCTTGCACAAACAAGGAAAAGGATACAAAAAGACAGCAAAGGCGCTGAATGTTCCTAGAGATGCTGTTGGAAGCATAGTTCACAAGTTTAAAGCTAAAAGAACACTGGCTGGGCTACCTGGACGTGGCAGAAAGAGGAAGTTATCAACAGCTGCCGCCACATTTCTGAGGCAGGAGGCCTCAAGTGACTGCAAAAGACCTGCAGCGAGACTTGGTGTCAGCAGGCACTGATGTTAGTTTCTACAGTAAGACAAGTACTAAACTCTGAAGGCCTCCATTCCTGAACTCCAAGACGTTCACCACTACTTCACCACTACAAGACAAGTCGGCTCCAATATGCTCAAAACAATATGAATAAGCCACCGAAGTTTTGGGATTCTGTTCTTTGGAGCGAAGAAACAAACCTTTTTTAGGACTACTGCAGTCGTCATTAAAAGTGAAATGTTGTGTTGAATTTGGAGAAACCACCTGTAATATTAGTTGTGTTGAGCTATGTTAATTGTTCTTTCTCGAGCTGTTAATTGAACACAGCTGAAAGGTTAGAATTTTGCCAATACACCTAATTTGCAGTGGGGGTTGAATCATTTTAAGTGCAACTATATAAAATTAAAGCAACAAACGTAAAAAGGCTAAAGAGCTCAGCAGAGCTGAATGAATTCATTTGATCTGACATCTGCATTCCTCTGAATCCCACTGCTTCATCTTGAAGCGCCTCTCTTTTGACTGCTCGTGCTCATTTTAGCTCTGGTTCTGAGGTATTTCCCTTTTTAAAATGCACATCCCTTTTAATCAAGCCTGCCTGGATGATTTATGAGGCCCTGTACGTGTCTTTTCATTAGCAAGAATGACTTTTTCCCAAGCTAACCATCCCACATCACTTTTTTTAATTCAAACAAACTACTGTTAATGATGTCACTGTTGTGACTTGATGCATGCGGTACTGTATGATGGAGGATTGCTCCCAGGAAAGTGCAATCACACAAGCTCTTAATGAGCATTAACACGCTTCATTAACTGAATGTGGGTTTTAATCACTACTGCATGGTGCTGAAAACATTTAAATGCTGTCGCTGAGAAATATTCCCCTCGTTAATGTCATTATGGAAGAACTGATCTGATATGTCACTTTGTTCTCATTGCAAACGAGCCTCCACATGCAGGATACCTGGAATACATTGGGTGCTTTATACCAGATGAGAATCTGTGAGTGAGTGTGAGAGAGAGAGAGAGAGAGAGAGAGAGAAAGAGAGAGAGTCTACAGTCAGGCACAGGTTCATTTTTTCTTTTGTTGTGTTGTGGCTGCTCAACGCAGAAAAGGAAGACGGATGGTACGGAACATTTGAGGGTAGGCCTAAGCTCACTGCTGCTTATTAACCAGACTGACACCTGCAGTGGGTAGTTGGTTAGCAGTAGAACACCCCTTGTCGTTTAAATCCACCACAGTGCAGCTTAAGGCTGGGGAGGCACTGCATGGCTGAGCAGACAGTGAAAACACTGCACACTGATCTGGTATGGAAGAGAAGTGAGATTCCCTCTGTTCAACAATGGATACCGGGCTTTTCTTTTCATATGCTGACGGAAATGTAAGACTGACTCATGACCTTAGTCTAAAATCCTGTCTACAGCCTGTATCTGAAATTCATTTTCAGTTGAGCAGAGATGGGACTGTTTCTGAGCTGTTTTTTGGTGCAGGAGGACTATTTGAAATATTAAACTTTCACTTCAGAATCCAGCAGGATCAGTACAGCTTCATTCAGATTTGTAGGCATTTTCCTGCTAACATAAACATCTTCTCAAAACAAGTTCCAGTGTAACGTGGATCATTCTGAGTGTCTAATTGTTATCTGGTCATTGACTCCTGACACACCATTGGTATGCCTGTACACAGTAAGCGCAGTGCAGGTAGCCAATTCAGACTGTGGCTCACAGACCAATTCCTGCTGCTGATTGAATTTGAGGCTGAAGCCCAGTAGTCACACTTGTGTAGGCAGCAGCTCTGTGTGTAAAAAACCAACCCTGTAAAAAGTGGGAAACCCATTGTCATTTTAACAGTCATGTTGTGTGTCCCCAGCCTAAAAATCCATCTTAGAGAAATTGCAGCTTATAGATTTTGTGTGGGTTTTTTTTCCAGGAAACCTTTTTCACAAAACCAAATGATGATCTTGAAATCTGACTCTTTTCCTCATACAGGGTAAAATTGTACTTTTAGCTTTAGAATTACTGACTCGTAGCAGATTCTTATCACTTCTGACTGGCAACAGTCCAACATGTTGTTTTGAAGGATTAATTTCCCTTCTCCTGCTTTGTTGAGTCTGTAACTGGACATGTCTGTCAAATATTGTGTTTATATGCTGACATGCTAGCAGTCTTATCCTGTGATGCTGCTTTACATCATGGGACATGATGTTCACATGGAACAAACAGCAATTTGATTGTTCATATCCCTGTATGCAGTTGGCAAATTCCAGGTTTATGAAACCAGTATGGAGTTTACATAGTATACTCAGTGGCTACACTGTTCTAGGTACTAGCTCACACCACTGAGGGTTTTTTCAGTATGGACTTCCAATTGTACATAGATCCACTCAATAAAACCAGTGCGAATGTGTCTTTAGGTGATGGCTTCAGTAGTAGGTGTCAGCTGCATATAGTTTCATTAGTATTTTACAGTGCACCATGACTCATCTGTCAACAGGAACTCAACAACAATCCATTCATGTGAGTAACAAGTTAAAAACGGTTTAGTTTATCAGTCACCCTCTCTCCAGAAGTTTTATGTCTTCTCCAGAAATGAAAGTAAGAAAGGACCGAGAATTCCCACGACTTACTGGCCTGTTTGGACAAAAACGCTTCATTTGTGATATTGCACAATGTTTCGCTTGCACAAAACAAAAAAATGGGTAATAGTCCCATGTTTACTTACCAGTTAACGGCAAATGCAATATAACCTAAAGCATACTGATATTTTTTATACTGTTTTACCATTAAATTTGAACTTTAACCAACCATCGTCAACTTTCTTACAGTCAGCAGGGAGGGACACAGATAGGAATGCCTAGTGAATTACAGTAGTTCTGACACTAAGCTTGCAGGGCAGCAGATATATTGTTTGTGAGCTGTTTGTAACCACCTTAACTGCTAAACATCGAACATTGTCACTGTGAGCAGGTTGGCTCAAATAATCACGGTGCCTAAGTACAGCCTTGCAAAGCTGCTAGCACAGCTGTACGCTTAAAGTATCATCCCATGTTCTTTAGCCAAGCTTTATAGACTATAAGAATAGCATAACAGAGTTATGATAGTCAGGATATGGCAACCAGAAAACAGAATACAAATCTGGTTTTACTTCAGTACACGCAGAAGGCAGCACTAAGCAACAAGTAGAAAAGTCAGCTCAGAGTTTTACCTAATTCATCATTCTTCTACAGAGTAATTGGGTCATTTGTTTCACTCCAGACTGTCTCTCTCCCCTCATCCAGCACTATAAACAGCAGGCCTCTGATAGGAATGCAGTGAATTGGTTTATTAACTCTTCTCTTTATGGACTTTGATTTTTTTATGGTACTCCAGTGGGATGCTGATTGGAAGAGGTTTATCTGCTTCTGTACACAGTGACGGACTGACTCGCTGACACTCGCCATACTTGACAGCACCTCCTGAGCACAATGTTCCACCCTCCCCACCCCCCCACAGCAGCTGCTTGAAGAGCGATTGCTTAAACACTAAGCCTTGTCACTTCTGCCCTGTCCCGTCTGTCTACCTGTCTGTCTACTCTGTCCCTCCAGATCAACAACAAGGCCAATGTGGTCACCAGCCCCAAAGAGCCTGTCCCCACTCCTTCTCTGGTACACTGTCTGCCTGCCTTGCTGCCTGCATGTTTGCATGACTGTCACTCTATCTATCTATACTTTCAGTGGTTGAAAGTCCTAATTATGCAGCTCTGTTAAACTCCATGCCTTTCTCACTTTATTGTCCATGGTGATTGTTTTTTGCCATAAAGATTAGAAATCACAAATGTCTTTAGTGGTTGTGTAACATATGCTGTCCACACGCACTTGTGGATTGTTTTATTGCATTGCCACATTGCTGTACATGGGCCACATTTCTCTTTGTTGTTGATTATGGTTGTAATGGCATCACAGGCGCCATTACATGTCAACTGAGGCACAGGTTTGAAGACTGTTTTTAACCAAACTGGTTTGCTATTTGGTTGAGTTTTAGAGTTGCAAAGTTGGAGGTAGTTCTTGCACTTTCAATACCCATTTTAATTTTTTAATGATGTGCTTCAATATTTCTTAAAGTAGAAATAGTGGGTCTCCTTGATAAATCAATAATTATAGGTTTATGTTGTGCTTCTTTTCCGAGAATCCAAAATGGAATTGTTTATCAGGTCTCTAAAGAGTGAAATCTTAAGCCTCCATAATTTTGTGCTTGATAGTGTTTTTAACTGACTTTAAAACGCTAGTTAATCATTCCAAGAGCTACTGTTGGTGAGAAGATGGCTATCGATGTCATGTTTATATATTAAGTATGCAGCTGGAGTGAGGATGGAAAGCCACGAAGCAGGTGCAGACAGCTAGCCTGGATCTTTGACGCTGACCATTTAACACAATTGTTTTATTTAATTTGCAGACAAAGAGAGACGTTCCTGAGTACTGTCACATCATATCTGCTCCAAGAAAAACAAAAAGATGAAGTGAGCAAGACATTTTAGATCCTCAGGGATGTGACCTTGTACCTTCACATTTTAAATCCAGTGTGGATTCAAACGCACACAAACGCTGTCACTGCGCTCACAGCATGCTTTGAGCAGGCGCACAACACGCCAGCAGGGACATTCATCAGCGACTGGATAAGAAGCAGCTTATGAACGAGTGTCTCTCTTTAACTTTATTCCCACTCTTAGCCGCCACTATGTTCGTTAGTGTTTAAGATGCCACCAAGGTGCACTCGGTGGTGCTGCTACAGTAAATATAGAATTCCAATTCTTAATAAGAATAACACATAACGAATAGGCACCCAATATTGTGATGGTATCAAATGGGGGAGTTATAGTATTGATATTTCTTTAACTCTAGATATAAGTGCAAGGCTAGCTGTCCACTCCTGCTTCCCGTCTTTATGCTAAGGTAACCATGTTTTGAGCCCAGCTCTGTAAATACACAGACATGAGATTGATATCAGTCTTCTTACGCCACTCTCGGAAAGAATACAAATCAGCATATTTCCTTTGACTTTTTAGATTTGCTAAGCATCATAATAGGAGAGTTCCACAGCCATCCAAACATGGTCTATGCAAAAAAAAAGATGAGATTTTTATTTCTGGAACACTGGACGATCCCCTTTGCTTACGTGTCGATGAAAAGTCACATGCGCTATAGCCAAGGACACCTACAACACAAGTCCAACATTGGCAACAGTAGCATTATCCTGAAGTAGACTGGGGACCATGTGCTTCTAGAAAATATGACCGTCACTGTGATGGAGAGTTCACCTGAAGATAGCCCAGCCTTGCCCTTTGGGGATTTCAATCAAAGTTACATTGTGTGGCATATCAGCTGGGACACAGTGATACATCACCAGTGTACAGCAAGCTGTTTTGCAATAGCTTGTGCTGTATGTGTGAGTGAGAAATCCATCTTTGCAATTGACTTCTGTGACCTCTCTGTCATATTTGGATTTGGTGATTTCTTTAATCTCTTGAGAGTATTAGAGTGACATGTTTGTATGTGTATCTAGTGTGTAATTGGTCAAATGTCTGCCTTTTATGTATTTCCGTAAACCTTTCCTGGATGTTTTAGCTGTTTGTGTTCTACAGCTGTTTGCCAGGAAGAGCAGATAGAAGTCTGTTAACAGATCATTTACCATGGTGCTCAGCTGTTGTAATCTCATTGTTAGTGTTGGGTAAAACGTGTTTATCTGTGGTTAAAGACTTAATATACTTAACTTGACCTTCAGGGAATTGTCATAGCATTCATCGTCATAGCATTTATTTATATTAGTGCCGTAGTGCTTCTGTTTTTGGTACCAACTTGCTTTCTCCTAAATATCACTTTTGTCAATTTCCCCCACCTCCTTCACCACTTTTCTTCTTTTTTTTCTTTTCCTGTCTTGCAAAGTATTTTTCTGTCAACCGTTTTTCTTAACTTACTTTTGTTCTGCACCACCCTCTCTTCCTACTGTTGGTCCTCTCAAATCAGGAGCCTCAAACCACTGTTATCCACAATCCAGCTGATGGAAACAAGGTATAGAGCTGGTCAGACGTTAGTCTGAAGCTGTAGTTTGCTGCTGATGTGTGCACCGTTTAGAGTAGAGCCTTAAAGCAACTACAAGGAAGTTTAATTTTTGTGCTAATTTTGGTGGCCTCTGTGGACAAAAGCGGTAGTTTTTCCGGGAATGAAGTGTTGTAAAGATCTGGCAAACTTTGCTCGACAAATGAAGCCCAATGTTGGTTACGTTCAACTAACATTAGCTAGCTTTGTTTTAGCCGCCAACGTAAATTCATGTATTGATATAAACTCGAGCCTCAACTAAACTAAACTCAAGCATATTTCATAAGTGGATTAGACATATTACATACCTGTTTAAGGGGAGGAGGGCCGATTCAGGATTGGTTCTGAATCCTGAATCCTCAAATCCGGCAGTTCTCTCCGCCTGTTGAATAACCAGCCAAGCTTGACTCGAGTTTCGCCTATTCTGATATAGCATCTCGGCTAGAAAGCTATTCTGCCTCAGTATCAGTCATAACCACAAAATATAAGATTCTCTAAATAACAATCTCCTCCTGCTGCCTCTAGAAACGGCCAATCTTCTTCTCGTTGATGGTCTAGCTTGCCTGTTTCATTAGCAGTTAAAAACTCCTTGTAGCTGCTTTAATGTTGCTTCTGACGATGTTTCTGTGCCATTGGATGTTAATGACACTCAACATGTCATGTAATAAAATGAGGGATCGTTGATTCTGTAGAATATTGCATGGTATTACCAAATGTTGCATGCAATTCTTTGATTAAATGTTGGTCATTGTGTCACCAGTTCTGCGTATAACTTAATCTTTTGGATACGGTTATGTGATTGTTCTAATGTAAGATCTCAGCATAGAAGTGAGTTTGTGTCATCTTACATGCCCGTGTTTAAACCTTTGAAAAGCATGTACGACCATCATCATTGTAACATCGTAGTGAGTTTTAGACTTGTGTGACAAAAGGATTATGCATGCTGTTGGATCAAAATGAAGACCATGCAATGCCATGGATACCAAAGCTGTCCTAAGCCAAATCCTTTACTGAATAGCCTGGAGTCCATCTACTGTGTCCATATGACCTATGCTGACGTATAGATCTGCATTATCTAAAACCCTTCACATGAAAGTGTGGGAACATGTGCATGCTTGTATATTTCGCTTCGTGCAGTGACATGATGGTGTTGTAGCTCATAGTGCAGCATACAATATGTGTCCTTGTGCAATGTAAGAATGTTGTGTTGAATCATACATAATTCAGTACTTGAACCAATACAATACTGTGCTTTTTGTGTTTGTGTGTGGTAAAAAAAAAACAGGCAATGGTGGGATTGTACAAGTAATATGTCATGCAGATATTTCTTCTGTCTGGGCTTAAAATGGGTGTAAAAGGTTTTGGAAATGATCCAGTAAATCGTCCTGTGTTCTGAAAGGTAAAATGTGGTGGTTTGAAGAGAGCGAAATGATTAAACTGGTTAAACATCTCTGTAGGGATCCTGTCGTCAAACATTTCGAGTAACATTCTGTTGGGACAAAAAGAAGCACTTGTAGTGGATGTTAAAAGAACTGTTGGACTGTCTGGACCAGTTCCAAAGCTTTATGTACCTGCTAATCATTAGAAGCCCAAAATAATATGCCCAAGTTTGAAAATACTTCACTTATGCTTTACCCATGAAACATCCATCACACATTCCTCTTTTTACCTCTTTGTTAAAGTGCTGTGTCCTTATGAAGGATGATTTATGTTTATTTGGAATGATAAGATGGTACTCACTACATTAATTGCTGACATCTGGGAAAACCTTGTCCTTTCTAAAAAGAAATCAGGACAGGACAGGTCACACATTTTTCTAAACAAACCCTCAGGTAAGCTAAACTTATTTGGAAGGAAAATTGAGGCAAAAGGTAAAATTGTTACCCAAACTGTCCGTTATATCCATTATAGCTTACAGACTGACTTCCTGCCTTTACATTGACCTATTATACTTGTATCAGTGAACTGGTCTGGCCAATATTATTGTCTGATATGAGCTTACCAAGGAGATATTGGCATATATTTATATATATGTATATACCACTGATACTGTATGTTTGTGGTAAGTCAACAGTGTCACCATTACATTGGTTTAATACCATTACTCTGCCACAGAGCAGTTTATTTCTAACTAAAATGTCTCCCTCAGTTTTGATCTTGGTCACAATTAGGCCAAATTAAATGATCCTTATCAAAAATGTTTGTGTTTATATGGATAAAATGTGTAAATCATTCTCAAGAACACTTACTGTACAGTAGCTTAGTTTTAAAGGGTTCCAAGCCAAAGAGGTTTGCAGCGAGGGGATCGGGTAATCTGGATAAACAGTCGGCTTGTTTACAACCTGTCCGATGGCATTAGAAACACTAGCAGTCACATGATAAAACTGCATTGCAACAATATCATTATGCTCGCAGATCTCGGCCAGTGTTTCCTGTACGGTATTACTGTTTACTGATAGAAGTATTAATAATGAAAAAAAGACCCACATGGTTCATAAATCTGAATTATCCCATAATATCTACTTTGTATCTTTCTGATCATAAAGTTGAACATAATCCAGGGATTGATATTGTTCTATAGATTGGGGGGGGGTGAATATCTATCTTGTGTGTGTAAGTGAGATTGTGTCAAAAATGTAATCCCAAATTAGAATGGAGCAGGTGCTGAAGTCTATAATGATGAATTGACCCATTGTGAACAAACACTGGCACAGTCTAACTCAAGTGTTTGTGCTGTCATGTCACGCTGCTTGTACTCACAGGTCTTTGTCGTTCCACAGGAGTCCAGTGAGAGTGCCAACACTACCATCGAGGACGAGGATGTGAGAGGTAGGGAGGTTCAGACCAATGAAAGTAATCTCCTCCTGTGTTAGCAGGGCGACTCCCTCCATTACAACTCTGAGCTGACTATCAAGGTTTTACATCAGTGTTAAAGGTCACCTTCTCTTTTGGTGCACTGGCTCATGTTTTTAGTAGGTTTGTGCTCTCCGTGTCTTTCAGAGGAACTTTTGACAGCTTGTTACTGATTATCTCTGCTGCATGAATGTGTTGCATGTCGTTCATTTTGCATGGCATGGCTGTCCCAGTACCATTTACTTGAACCATGGCCAGATTGAACTACTAGTGGCTCCTATTCGGCAGTTTGGTTGATCACAAGATACATCATTGGTATTTCCCACAAGTCTCGATAAATTACCACAAACCTCCTGACAAACAATGAATATAGGACTCTCAGGACACCAAGGGTCTGGGACATTTACCCACTTTGCTCAACTGGTAATTTAGCCCTAACCGTACGCCCCTAATAAATGTAAAACCAATAAATAGATTTCATGAAGACGTTTAGCTAGAACCTATTTACAAACAGCGAAAGCTCACTAAACAACAATGGTTGTATTTCCATATACAGTGTGTCAGTATGTGGGCAGCCACTGTCAACGACTAGATAATCAGGCAAATATTAACATTAGCTGAAAAGTTAACATTCTCTGTATAATAGTACGCAAATCTAAAGACCATTCATCACTCTGTGAGCCAGACATCAAAACTTGGACTCTACTTGGAAAGTTAGACAAT
This sequence comes from Pempheris klunzingeri, assembly GCF_042242105.1. Lineage (NCBI taxonomy): Eukaryota > Metazoa > Chordata > Actinopteri > Acropomatiformes > Pempheridae > Pempheris > Pempheris klunzingeri. The sequence continues at coordinate 15,980,947 of NC_092034.1, forward strand.
TACAGGGTTCCTTAAATGTCTCAAATATATTTTCCGTGTTCTCCACCAACTGAGTGCCAGTATTCTGTTGAACACGAGCAGACACCTGATACCCTGCAGTACAAGGGCTGTGGTATAATAAAGAAAGGTGAGGAGAAAAGAAAAGAGAGAAGGCGAACGGCCTTCGTGCTTGAGTTCAGGGAAGTGAATATTCGATGTCCGTGAAATCTGTGTCTTGTGTGTGTTCACTACAGCACTGGCCTCAGATCGATTAGGGAATCTGTCAAATGAATGAGGTTTGGGTGTTTCCACACTTAACATTTTGTGGAAATCTATCCTTTTAACTGTCATGAACATTTGCTGATTTCCTGAGGCCCCTCACTGTGTGTGTGTGTGTGTGTGTGTGTGTGTGTGTGTGTGTGTGTGTGTGTGTGTGTGTGTGTGTGTGTGTGTGTGTGTGTGTGTGTGTGTGTGTGTGTGTGTGTGTGTGTGCGCGCGCGCGTGCGCGTGCGCGCGTGCGTGTGCGCGCGTGCGTGTGTGCGTGCGTGCTTGCGTGAGTGTGTTCATGCACATTTGCTTCCAGTACATACACAGGCCCATTTTATAATGGCCTCCATCGTTTTTCATGATTGAAAGTGTCATCATTCCTCGATGCTCCAGTGGCCTTATTCAGAGAAACTTTGAAATTGCTTTACACTACTCTTATGATCGTGTGCAGTAGCATATCTTCAGTTTTTTCCAAAGAAGAGACCCCCCCCCCCCCCCCCCACACACACACACACACACACACACACACACACACACACACATGATTTCTTTATGCTATTATTCTTTTACATCTTATTATGATCCAGCTGTTCCTCTGGCCCCAGTCAGAGCCTCAGCCTACAAAGAAGCTTAGAAATGTCTATGAAATTAGGGGAGGATTTTAATCATGGCATCGTCTTTGATTTCAGCAATAGTCCCTTTGTGGAGAAGCTATCTGTGGCAGGAAGTGAGACAATGAAAGGGCAACTGGTATTTCCTATTTCTCGAATGTGACTCATTTGCTCCGATGTGAATGATGGATGTTTGATGGCTTCCCATGACAATGTCTAATTTCCTCTGCATGGAATAGATTCAGCAAAGTGCCCAGCATGTCTTTTGTTTGGGGGCTGAAAAGTGGAGACAATGATGTACTTCACAGTGCAGAGGTATTTAGATCAGAAAAGGTATGTTAAAGTGTGTGACATGTCAGCAAGCAGTTGTCCACATGATGACGCCAGTCCAGTGCTGTGTTCCCTTACTCCTGGGACGGTTCCATTTCCTGAGTCGGAAAGCTGTTTTATCAGCTCTGGTGTGATTACAAGCTTGAAGTCATAATGTGGAAACAACACTACAAAGAATACGTGATGTGTTTTATTGCTCGGAGCGTTTAAACAAGCTGTTTTCATTAGGTCATATTGAAAATATTACTTTACCTGTTATCAGGGATTATCAAAGATTAATGCTAATAAAAAACGTTTCTAACTTTGATGCCTTGACCGTTGGATGCTGTGCAAGTAGTGTACTGGTGGTTTAGCAGAGCTTTTTCACAGGAAACAGATGCCTGCTGCTGTGTGAGTGTAGGCTACAAAACCCCCTTAAAGACGTAAAAAAGAAAAAGATTATCTCTTTAAAGGAGTAGTTTTCGCTAAAGAGCGAGATATTTTTTTCTCAGGGGTTGATTGAGACCAAAACGGAGCTTAAAAAATGAAGTGAATGTATTTGTTGAGTGGTCAGAAGCACGATAAGATAGGCAAGTTATTTGGAAACTTGCTTACAAATTATTAGGTTAAGAGCTTAGAAATCAATGCATACGGCCTTTATGGTGGTGGAAGGGAGTTATAGTTTAGACACAGGTGTTTTTATCTCTTGACGGTCTGTTCAGTTGTTGTCTGTGACGCTCCTGCAACAGCCCTTTTTATTCATCTTGTCATCCTCTTACGTTTTCACACGCTCCGCACAATCTGACTTGTTCTCAGCTGCTGGAAGAATTGAGGGCTTTGAACAAACTGTCTTTTCCTGCATGCTTTTCATTTACTCTTCATTTCATTTTTCCTTCTCTCCATTTCCTGTCATTCCTGTCACTTCCACCGTGCCTCCCATTCTTTTGTCCTCATCTCAGCACGCTCTCCCTCCTCCAACCTCCACATTTACCACCTTAAGGACTTAGACCATTCCACCTTTCACCAGCCTTCCTCCCCCTCCGTCTCCTCCCAGTACTCCTCCTCTTTCTCCTCTTCAACCTCCATGTCCATCTCTTCCTCCTGCTGGTACTCTCCTAGTGTTTGGCCCAGTGGTGAGGAGTGCTGCCAGTACATCCTGTGGGCACTGGTGGCCGTCTACCTGCTCCTATTCTTCACATCTTCCTATCTGGTCTTTTTCTCTGACCATCCCACCACATGTCACTGCGGCCCACATCACACCCCCACACAGGGGCCCGGGCCCCAGCACAGGGTGCCCTTTTCCAGCCTGGGCTCCACCGACTCCCAGTGTAAGTCCATTTCCCAGTACTTGGGAAGAAATCAATGTAGGTATTCACAAGTGCAGCAAGTAGTAGAAAAACTATTTCAAATTAAATATATTTTATATTTCCTTTGTTCACTTTAACTGTGTCATTCAAAGGTCATGTTATGCTCTCTCTCAAGTTCATACTTGTGTTTGGAGATCCCACTAGAATAAGCTTATGTGGTTTAATGTTCAGAAAACACTGTTTTTGTCATACCAGATGTGTTTCAGCCTCTTTCTCAGTGCTCTGTGGATGAACACAACAGTCTTTGAGCTTTGCTCTTGCTGTTTGGTTGAACACAACAAAACCCTACTCTCTGTTATCCACACTACTAAGGAATAAACGAATATACACTAATATAAAATACACACAAACATGTCGCTTAAGGGAGATGATGGTTTACAAGCAGGGAGGGAGGAGGTAACCACTAACCTTTTAGCAGGACTCCATGGACAGCTACAGTCATTCAGACAGCAACTCAAAATTGATCAGCCAGGAAATGAAATATGTAATGTACACCATCCATCCACCCATCCACCCATCCATCCACCCATCCATCCACCCATACATACATATAAATCTACTATATATGTATGACGGCACAGCCTGATGGCCAAACCTGATCACATGATCACATGGCTCCCAGATGAATCCTTGCGGTACATTTTACTGTGTATAGATATTGATGTTGCACCACAGACAGAGCTGCAGTATGTTGTCTGTTACAGGTAGAGAGCAGGAGTCAGGCCGTGTTTATCAGATTACCAGCAGTTCCTTTCCCAAAAAGCAAGTCACAGCTTAAATCTAATCATTGAGATGTTTTGTAGTTTGTAGACTCTTCCTGAGATTTAATGAAAAATGCAAAATGACAGGGTGTTGAGAACAGCTTTGGCTCAGTAATATCACGTTCTACACCATGTTAGGATCATTTTATGTAACTGTGTATATTTATGATACAGTTCATGATATTTCACTTATAGCGTTCTCTCTTTTTCTTTTGCATGACAGGCTTTACAACCAGGATTTAGCTCCACTCAGTGCTTATAGACAGTCGCTCTAACTCCGCTGCACACTTGAAACACTTTAGATCAACATACTCAAAGGTCACTTATTAGAAAACACATTGGATTAAACAGACATCTGTTGACTGAAAACTGAAAACTGAACCACACCTCATTCACTGTATGTGAGTGCAGAGCAGCTGTCTTATAGCGCCCCTCACAGTCTGCAAGCTGCCATGACACCCTACCCTGTGTCTTCACAGGCTGTGGCCTCGCTGTGGGAATGAGAATGAGCTTTTAATGTCACATGAAGGATTTTGGGAGGCCTGAATATGTAAAGAAGCAATGGCTCCAACACAGACCACACAAAGGTTCTGTAACCACAAATGTCTCACTGTAAGAGTGACACAGACTCTCAGGAGCTTTGTCCTTACACAGCTCATTATTCCTAGTGACAATGGACATGTCTTCCTGTGTTTTCAGTGCTTTCATTGAGGATCTTATCAAGGCTTGGACTGTTGTTGAGGAACTGTTAAGATTTACAGTGGAAAAATTGAGTGAATCAGTGGAGGAAAAGAGGGACTGCTCTGCACTGGGGCTGGATATCACATATAAGTACAGCCAAAATATGACTGTAACACAAAGTACCAACTCAATCCGGATCACTTGCTTGCATTTAGAGAACATTTATCATTTGAGAACTTTGGCTTGTTTTGTTACATAAAAGAAATGAAATGTCACCAGACATTCAAACTAGCCTCTCATCACGTGCTTTCACGACAGGTCTATGTTCACAACCCATGGATGTATTATAGCCGCTTCATTGCAAAGTTCTCTCAAGCTCTGAAATGCATCACTGATTGACTTGTTCTATCGCGCTGATTGTTAATAATCTCTTTTAGACTCCGTTTGATAAACCTGTCGTCCTTTGCCTTTGTTGCTCTTCAGTGTAGGCAGTTGTTGCCAGGATCTTCCACCACTGTATCAGGCTTTCACCGAGATCTGCACATCCTCATTTGTAGAACAGCCAGTTGGATCTCTCTCTCTCAAAGTCTCCCATCACGGGCTAGATTTTCTAAAAAACCTGAAAACGGAGCCAAGAGGAGGTGCAAAAGTCTACTTTTCTCTCAGACCACTTGAATTACTACATGCTGAAAAGTTTATTCGAGATTATGGCATTTTTGCCCAATGACACTAAAAACTAGCTGCAAAGCTACGCTTAAATGCATTTGACTCAAATAAGATTACAGACAGAAGCAGCACAAATACTTGAGACAAGTCCTCATCTGACCCGTCATCATTTCCTGCAGTCACAGTAAATGGTTCTATGCTTTGTTTCTTGTAGCTCGACAGTTCTGCTTCTGCCAAGGATCAGTATCTGCTTAGTTTCTTTCTATTTATCACCATCTGCTGTGTGTGTGTGTGTGTGTGTGTGTGTGTGTGTGTGTGTGTGTATCCATGCGCATGTTTGCGTGCCAACCTTCCATATTTCTTTGTATGCTCCAATAAGAGATCCCAGAGGAAAAGACTACATACAATACAGCTGACAGAAGCTCTATTATTTCCACTCCATGGACACCGTGGAGCATCGCTGAGGAGCAGAGGATGAGTTCTTCATACTGCTGCTAAGTGACTCTGATAAAAAGCCTTTTTGCCAGCTCTGGCTGGAATTTAGAGTCCTTATCGCACAAGATTGCATTTCTACGCTTCTCACTTAAAGCGTAACTTTTGTGTCTTCGAACTTTGGCCCTATTTTTACATATTTTGGGTTTAAAATCACAACTAGGTACAAGAATTGGTCCAGTAGATTGCCTTAGCCAGCAGCTTCAAAACAGGGTGCAATCCTTTGGGGCAACTGTGCCAGATGATAGTACTTCTACTTAAATAGTGTATTTTTACTACTGACAGGCTCAGGTAGTAGTTTGGTGTGTGAGAAGGGATTTCTGCAGAGGTATACTAGTGAGATCCTTTTTCTTTAACCCTAAACAGTTATGGTACACAAATATCTTGCTGAGTCCAAATTAACACTTTAAAACACGATATAAAAAAATGAACCGAACGAGGTAGTGGGAAACTACCAAGTTCAGCAAATGACCATTTTAGTCAGTGGAGTCTGGGGGCTTTGAAGAGAGCCATATAACGAAAACAAGAAGTTTTAGTGAACACACTTTGATGGTGCAGTTGCCCCAAGACCAAGAGATTATGTTGCAGCCATTCCAGCCTGTTTCACAGCTGCCAGCTGAGGCGCTCCGCAGGACCAGATCCTAATGGTCATTTTGACCCCAAAATAATGTAAAGATTGGGCCTGGGTCAGTTATCCTTTAATGTCATTAAGGTGTTCCTCTGCTGTGGTTACATTATGTTAGCTAGTGTCTGTTTGTGCTGCACAATACTTGACACTTGATAGTACTACTTTAGCAACTGTGTACAGTGATGGAACAAGTACTCAAACCAATATTTCTTAAGTAAAACGATGGTAAACACAGAATATGACTCTGTAAAAGATAGAGCTGCATTTAAAGGTTTCCCTCAGTAGAGATTCATAATTCTTCATTAAAACCAGGAATGTTGTTATTCCTCACAGTGTCACATCACTGCAACAAAAGTCGATGATTGGCCTAATATACAAATATATTTCTCTAATATACAAAAATAATGATTTCTGGGATCCAGTGCATATTGAATAGAATGCAGCACATTGTTATGTGTCATGTAGGTTAAAGGTGAGAACAGGTTCAGTCTAGTGTCCCGTACATCTGCTTGTGCTTCTGCATTTGATATTTGCCAAGTTTGGAAAAATGTTTTTTTTTAGAAAAACATGTCAACAGTTTTTAAGGTACAGTATTGAAGAAAGTGACCAAACGTCATTTACAGTGTAGAAAAATGGGAAATATCAACCAATGAACTGAAGCTTCCAGTTCAGGTGAAAGGCTTCATATATACAGTGTTAACAGTCCAGAATCAAGCAGCTTTGCCCCCGTGCCTCCATCCCCAGAACATCTACACATCACGCAGAAATGCTATTTGCTCCTCATGTGCTTGAACATAATTCAGTTTGGATAAAGCATGTATGAAATTACTGCAAAGTGTCTGAAAGGCCCAGTTTGGCCCCCTGAGTGAATCGATCAGTGTCCCTGTGCTACATTTGCTATTTGCAAAGTAAAGTCCACAGTTTGTGCTAAAGGACACTTATAGATTAACATCATTTCTGCGTCAGGCTTTTTCTAAAAGCAGCCAATCACAGAAAAGTACTTTGGTCACCTTGTCAGTATGAGTGTGTCCCCCCCCCCCCCTGCTGCTGTATCAGCTTGCCTGAGGCCACAAGCTGCTTGTTTTTGTCTCAAACAAAAAGCAAAGTTGACAAGGAAGCATGTTTCAGCTGTGTGCAGTCACTTTGTGGGTTTTATTGTCACTCGAGGGAGTCGGTGCCCAGTTCCGACAGCAGACTGTGAGTGTTCAGTTAGCTTGGAACAACAGTGGACTTGAGGGTGTTCAAGGTAAAAACGGATTTACAGTATTACTGTATGTGTGAGTGTGTAAAGAAACTCCACTGTGTCATCTGCATCCTGTAAATGTCAGTGGAGGGTGTATTTTTTTATTTTTTTTTTGCGAGCTGCAACAACAGCACTTATTCTCTCCATTCATTGTTTCCTAGCTTACCTACTTAGCATGAAAGGTAATCTTGATGTTGTCAAATGTTGAACCACGCTGGCTTCCTTTCTGCCAGTCTTCCCTTCATTCATTTCTCTGTGCCGCCGTATTTCTGTGTGTTTTTTTTGAAAAAAACGATGTGAACTTCAGTCCCCAAATGTCCCGATGTTGTGGTTTTGGGTCGATGTTGTGCTCATGTTCCACTTTGGTCCATTTTGAACTTTAATCTGTGCCTCTTTTCATATCTGTCAGAGTGTATAGAGATCTCCAGTCTAATAAAACATTTTATTCTCTCTCCATCTGTGTCGCAGCTCGCAAGCAGGAGATCATAAAGGTCACCGAGCAGCTGATCGAGGCCATTAACAACGGCGACTTTGAGGCCTACACGTGAGTTCAACTACTTATATTTACACACTTCTGCCTGTAAAAACAATCTGTGTCTCTGATATGGCCGTGCGATGTGCCGTTGCAGGAAGATATGCGATCCCGGCCTCACGTCCTTTGAGCCCGAGGCCTTGGGCAACTTGGTGGAGGGCACCGACTTCCACCGCTTCTACTTTGAGAATGGTAAAGAACCTTTCAGATGGATGGATGATGTGCCCACATTAAAAGGATTCAGCTCTGTTTGATATATCTGAGATAAATGGATTACGATGCCAGGAAGTAGCGAATAACAAAGTATATTTCCTCTGCAGCTCTGTCGAAGACGAAGCAGCCCATCCACACCATCCTGCTCAACCCCCACGTCCACCTGATCGGGGACGAGGCCGCATGCATCGCCTACATCCGTCTCACCCAGTACATCGACGGCAACGGCATGCCCCGCACCATGCAGTCGGAGGAGACCCGCATCTGGCACCGCCGCGACAGCAAGTGGCAGAACATCCACTTCCACCGCTCCGGCTCGCCCACCGTGCCCGCCAAGTAAGGCCCCCTCCTCTGGCTTCCTCTGTCCAACTTTAATCCTGCCCCGCCTGGAAAAATGAGACATTCCAGTTTCTAAAAAGGAAAGTGTGACATATTTGAGAAAGAAGACGACCCTTTTTTGACCAGTAACGAATCCATGTGGTTTGTGTTTCAGTTGAGAGGACGATCTTGGACTACAAACACCCTCCAGCCTACAGCAGTCAGCTGAACAGACCCCACCCACCAAACGTCCATCAGATCCCCCCCGCTAATCCCCGCCCATCATAGCTAGAGCTCCGCCCTCTCAGTGTGCTGTTTACATATTGTCGCTGCTGGACTGAAGATTATCATGCACGTTGAAAAGACTTCAACATTTTGACAACATCACGTTGTAGCGCGAGTGTAGTGTTTATTACGGGATCTCACCATCCGCATCATGTTTTATTACTCTGAGGTTTCTTTTAGTTTTTTTTTTTTTTTAGATGAGTATATTTTAAATAGACGTGGTTTCCAGAGGAGCCAGTTGTTTCAGTTTTAATGGGCTGGTGAAATATGTGAACCTTCCAGTCATCGTAGTGACAGTTTTTCATTTGAATATTGCACATATTGAAGACTCATGAGCTGTTGTCATGTTTTTGCCTTTTGGCACAAACAATATATCACCGATATATCACATATCTGCTTTTTACTTATGTATCTTTTCCAAATTGCCATCTATTAACGCTCAGGCATAAGCTTGCTTTTGTTTTGGTGATGTGTAGGTTTTGGTGATTGATGTTAACTCGCTCTCTTAATCTTTAACGGTATCCATATGTACTAAGTTGGCTAATTTTACACATCTGTTTTCCATCAGCACTAAGTATGTTAGCTAGGGATTTTAACTACATATTTAAAAGGGAAAATCAATTGAAACATGTTTTACTTGTTCGGACCACCATTGTCACATAGCGGCATCTGAGAAGAGTCTCTCACGATAGAATGTAAACTATAGAGATAGAAAGAATTATTTAAGGCCATTACTCTGTGACTCTCTCTGGTAAAACCATATTTTCATACAATAAGAAGCTAATTATGTGAATTTTATCAGTTGTTCCATTGTATTGTGTTTACTTTTTATATTGTGATATAGATGCTCGTCCCTCCACTTGTCACTATTGTTGCTTTCCTTTTAGCCCGTTCACCCTATACCGACGGTTCCCTCCTTTATTCTCTGTTCGACTGGTGTATGCCAATATTTTAAAGCACCAGGTTTACGTGAACGTAGAATCGCGATGCTGACGCTGTCAGAAATGCCAAACTCTGCTGAAACAAAAATTGTAATTATTAGCCAAACTACTAAGCAGCAAATCACCATTTTAGTTATTCTATGGAACTCTGTTATGTTATTGTAATGTCACTGCTCAGCGAAAGGGAAGGGGAATTGCTTGCGTCACTTGTGGGTTCATATCTTCAAGTTTGTGATAGAAAAAAATGGAAGGGAAATTTAATTCCAGAATCAAAGCACAGGGAAAGGAAGCAGTCACGTTCAAAGATAAAGTCACAGGGTGTCCACTGACGATTCCAATTGCGTTAAGGATATTGGGATTGATTTAGTTCAGAAAACCGGTTTTCTTTTCTTTTCTTTTTTTTTGTCACATTTGTCCCTCACACACCACACCACGATGGGACACTGGTATATAATGTTACTGTGGTGGGACAAGCCTGTTGTATGATTAAGAAATATCAAATAAAATGTGTGATTTATGCCAAACGACTTGGTTTGTCTTCTTTTCATCCCGGTATGAGGCTGTGTTCATTTTGTTGCGGAAAACCTTAGCGCAGTTAGCGGCTGAGGGCAATGCAGTGTATACTTCTATGCTTATGGTGGTAATCTTGTGTGCCTTTGGCTTTACTGCATATCTGGCCTCCTCCAGGTTACAGTCTGCTTTAGGTTGTTACCCTTACACACACACACAACACATTTGACAAGGGCCAGACTACTCATGTGCCATCTCCTACTTGTATATCTAATAGGTACAGTGTGGCATTATGAGCATACGTGCATGTCTTGAGAGCCGGACAGTCATCCAACAGTATAAATGTGGTGAAGATAGGACCGTGTAGGGGGGAGTTACTGCACTTTTAATGCTCACGGCGAAGGAACTTTTTCGATTGAAATTCGCCGCGTCGCCAAGGCAACGCCTTTTGATGAAAACTCAGTTTTCATTGCGGACCAACACGGTTCAAAGTCACCAATTTAAAGCAGTCATTCCTGGCAGGGGTATTAAAGACTGAACACTAGTCAGCAAGAAAAGGGGTTGAAATGGGCAACTAAAAGTGTCTGAAATAGTGAAATAATGAAATGGCTCAAAGTGTGAAGTCTTTTCAAACTGCCACATTTCTCCACTGAGCCGTGGCTCAGGGCGGACGGGCTCTGGCTCATGTGCTTGTTGCAGAAATGGCCAGATGAGGCTCCCTGGACAGAAAAGAGCACAACGGGCAGGTCCACACAAATCCTGTTTTTATTGATCCCAAATGAACAGTGCGAACACATATCACTGAGTGAGTCATGAAACGTAAAGATATATAAAGATTTAATAAATGAAAAGACAAAACAGTGAAAAAGAGCTGAGGATGGGAACCTGGAACCTTGTTGCTGTGCTAACCACAGCGCCACCGTGCTGCCCCGAGAAAAAACAGTGAAAAAGAGAAAACGAGTGGAGGAACATTGATAAATAGTTACTCCTACAGGACAGTAGGGGGCGCTGTGTCCTCACCAATGCAAAACACCTGAACCCAAACACCTGCTTGTGGAGGAGGGGGGGGGGGCTCACGGCAGCACCGGCTGCTGGGTGAGGTCAGTGACTGCAGAGCGATACGTGCTTTCACGTAGAGTCTCCAAAACACCAGAAAAGTCTCCAATAACACCAGAAAAAGTCGCCAAGAGGATTTGGAAAGTCACCAGATTTAGCGAGAAAGTCACCAAGTTGGCAACACTGGAAATGACGTCAGGACACTTCCGCAGCAGCAGATGACGTCTGAACCTGATGGGTTGTTGGCGCGTTTTTTGCGGCGCGTTTTTGTGCTTTAAAAAGATGTTTGGAGGAGGAGAAGAAAACTGGAAAACTACTGGAGGAAAACATCATGAAGACGCGGAGTTGTCTTTAGTTAATGAGGTCAGTCTGAGGCTGAATGACCGAACACAAACACAAACACATGGCGGTCAGAAGCTAGCTAATTAGCTAATTAGCTAACGCTAGCTAACCACACTGTCATGTGAACAGCTATAATTAGCAGCAGGTGTGAGAAAAGAGCAGATGTGAAGCCATGATGTGTTGTTGTATGGTATGAGATATATATATATATAATATGGGATGGATAAATATGTGCAAGTCCAGTACTACCATCAACCCTAACTACTGCTATAGTAATAATAATAATAGACTCTAGGACAGTAATAATGATATTGACTGTTCCAATAACAACCCTATTAATGATAGTTCAATATGACATCACAATAAAGTTGACAACAATGATGGTGATGCTAAAATGTAATAGTATGGTTGATAGGTAGAATGTTATGTACGGTGGCTGGGAGGTGCAAAACAATTTTACAATATGAGAAACACTTTTACAAAGCTGGAGACAAATTTACATTTTAGAAAACATTTTTCCAAATCAGAAAACAAAATTACATTGCCATAACACATTTACAAGTCCTGAGACAAATTTACATTAGAGAAAACTAATTTACAAGACGTGAAACACTTTTACAAACGCCGAGACAAATTTACAAGTAACTTTTTCAACCGGAAAGGGAATGTACCAACTGTCGAGTAGAACCGGAAGTGATAAGGAGTTCATGGCGACCCACGATAGACGGCAGTCAAGCGGTCTTTTGCCCGTTTTGTGGCGAACATGTGAGCCGATTAACGCGGTACATTCCCTTTCCGGTTGAAAAAGTTACTTGTAAATTTGTCTGGGCGTTTGTAAAAGTGTTTCACGTCTTGTAAATTTGTTTTCTCAAATGTAAATTTGTCTCAGGACTTGTAAATGTGTTATGGTAATGTAATTTTGTTTTCTGATTTGTAAAAATGTTTTCTAAAATGTAAATTTGTCTCCAGCTTTGTAAAAATGTTTCTCGTATTGTAAAATTGTTTTGCACCTCCCGGCCACCGTAGTTATGTGCCTATTCAGTCAGTCCAGTGCAAGAGGTGGGGATCAGTGAGTGTTGTTTGTTGGAGGGGGGGGGTCAGCTTGACGGCAGACTGAGTTCTCCACTGCTGTTAAACAGTGTGACGGCCGTGGGCACAAATGAGCGTCTGAAGCGCTCCGTCTTGGTCCTGGGTGGGATGAGCCCCAAAGAGATTGTAGTAGGTGACTTTAATATTCACGTGGACGACGCTAACGACGGCGTCAGCACTGCTTTTGTGTCACTACTGGACTCGGTTGGCTTGTCCCAGAGTGTAAATGAAGCCACTGACTGTTTGGACCACACTCTTGACCTTGTTGTGGCTTGTGGTGTTGAAACTGAACCGTTAACAGTCTTTCCACATAAATCAATCAATCAGTCTTTATTTATAGAGCGCCAATTCACAACAGTGTTATCTCAAGACTCTTTCCATAAAGAGCAGGTCTAGACCAAACTCTTTAATTAGAGAGAGACCCAACGATTCAGGAATTCAACATTATGGATTCAAGAATCCCCACATGAGGAAGCATCAGATATTATATTGAACAACAGTGGCAGGAAGAACTCCCCTTTAACAGGAAGAAACCTGGAACAGACCCAGGCTCAATGTGGGCGGCTTCTGTAGGGGTCTGTGTTGGATGGAGGCTGGACAGAGAGAGAGAGAGACAGAGAGAGAGAGAGACAGAGAGAGAGAGACAACACAGACAGCAACCAACATACTAGCAGTGACTCTAGCACTAACAATAGGAGTGTGAGTAACAGATTAGCAGTATGATATTATTGAAAAACATGACGAGTGTCCGACGATCTGCAGCAGTGATTCATGAAGCCAGAGAACCACATCAGCAGGACCAGGACCAGGATCCACAGGAACCTGAGAGATGAGAAAGCACAGAAAGGCTCCAGGGAAGATAACAAGTTAGAGGCAGACATAACTGTGTTCTATGGGACCATTCCCTGATAACTGCTGATCTCTTGTTACTGGACTCTGCTCTATATGACAGAGAGGTCCTCACTAGATGCTTATCTGATAGTGCTGTTGCCAAATGTAAGGAGGTGATTCCTTCAGTATTTCAGCCAGAGTGTCCCTGTGCTATAGATGAGCGCTATGCTAATCTTAGCCCCTCCCAAATTGATAGTGCTGCAGGCTCACTGTGAGTGACACTAGACTCTATCGCCCCTCTAAAAAAGAAGATCCTCCCATGGACTCCTCTATCCTCTTGTTCGTCTCCATCATTATGTCTCACGTCTGCTTAATCTCATCTGTCAGGTTCCTGTGGATCCTGGTCCTAGTTCCCCTGCTGTGGTTCCGTGGTTCTGTGGTTCCTGTGGATCCTGGTCCTGGTTCTCCTGCTGTGGTTCTGTGGTTCCTGTGGATCCTGGTCCTGGTTCTCCTGCTGTGGTTCTCTGGCTTCATGAATCACTGGTGTGGATCGTTGTCCACTCATGAGGTTTTTCAAAATGAACATACTGCTAATTGATTAGTCACACTCCTATTGTCAGTGATATAGTCACTGTTAGTGTGTTGGTTCCTGTTTGTCTTGTCTCTCTGTTTCTCTGTCTCTGTCTCTCTCTGTCCAACCTCCAGATTGATGGATGGATGGATGGATGGATGGATGGATGAGCCTCTGACTGAATGCCCAGCTGCCACAGCTCATCATGGAGGGGGTGAGAGGGGGTTTTCAGGATGACCTTGATGTTGTCCTTTGTCCTCCTGTCTGCCACTGTCTCCAGGCTGTCCAGCTCCAGTCCAACCACTGAGCCGGCCTTCTTCACCAGCTCATTCACCTCGTTGGCATCACCAGTCGACCACTGGGACAACTGTTCTTCGGCACCGGGACGACCCAGGAGGTCTTCCACAGTTCCGGTACTCTGTTCAGCCTCAGAGATTGAAGAGGAGCTGCCCAGCGCACACTTTGAGCATCCTGGGGTTGATGTTGTCAGGTCCGCTAGCTTTGCTCCTCTTAAGCCTGAAGAGCTCCTGCTGAACCTGGCTGGTGGTGAAGGTGAGGCTGAATTAGGGTGGGGGTGGCAGGGAGCTGTGACTTCCTGATAATGGACACACACACACACACACACACCAACCTGCACCAAGTACTTGTATTTGATTTTATATAGGACCTCTATTTTGTATATTTTATTTGTTATTAGATACAAACGGGACCTGACAACATAATTCCGTGTCTCCTCATGTGTAGACGTGTGTTGGTATGACAAATCCAGTTCCCTGAATCCTTGAAATGTAATAGCATTGAAATGTCAGTAATCACCATTAATGTCAAAATATTTAATTTGTCGTCACAAATACTTACTGAAGTTTAACAGCAAGTTTCAAAATGTATGTCAACAATGTAAATGTGAAGGAATGAAATGAGAGAAAAGTCATCAGTGCAAATATCCACGTTTTTATGTCCTCCATGAAATGTGTGCAGCCTTGTTGTACATGAAGGTGATCCAGCTCCAACTTCTGATCACTTATTGATTGGTTCTTTTTCCTTTCATGCTTCAGGTGGGCTGGTGTTCACACGTCTTCAGGTTCGTCCAAATCCTCCTCACTTTTTATTCATGGGCATCCTGCAGTTGTCCACGTTCCAGCGTCGCTGCTGACTGTAAACACAGCTTGTATAAAATGTAATAGTTGTACGATTGTGCTCCCACTTGCAGATGTGTGGACTGAAGTGACATGTTTGAAGAAGAGGAGCGTTGCGCAGCCACTGAGTGAACGTGTGCTCTGTGCTGAAGCTCTCAGGTCGGTTTGTTGTCAGTGTTACCAGCAGCTCTGTTAAATGCAGACGGAACATTGAAAACACGCAGGATATTTTCAACAGATTGATGTTTTGCTTAAGAAAAAGACTTAATGGCTGAAATGGTTGTGTAGTTTATTTCCCGAGTGCGGTTGCTGCCTGGACCCTCTCCCCCTTGGCCATGTTGTGTGTTTTAAAGCTGAAAAGGCGTCAGCGGAGTAGAGCCACGGTTCACGCAGCAGGTGGCAGCAGCAGCGGTTGGATGTCCACAGTACCCCAACACCTCGAGCACATTCCCACGAGAGTGGATGAGCACCGTGTGAAACTGATGACGTGCAGAACAAGGTGGGGCCCACAGGGAGCTGTTTTAACATGTTGTTCATTGTTGATTTCTACTAATACTGACTTGATATATATAGTCATTTATTGTTGGAGCTAGTTTGTGATCCCATGACCTGATTAAGATCAATGAGTGTGTTATTTAAGTGTCGTCATCAGCTGTTCCTCAGGCTGGAGTTTGTACTTCAGTGCTCAGTCCTGACAAGAAACATGTGGGAACAGTCAGAATTGAATGTCTTCACTTCAGACTTTGAGCCATCAGTCCATCTTACTGAATGACATGACTGTCCCAGCTTCAGTCTTTGACCAGGGGAGGTGCTACCATGCACAGTGTGATCACTCTAACTCCTCAGGTTGTTTGCTTTGGTGACATTGAAAAAGTCAGCTGATGATTGAGAAGCTGCTCTCTGTGGCTCTGTACCTGGACTGTACCACCTCAGTAGCTGTCTTCGGAGCGTCTCCCTTCGTACTTTCACATAATGGTACGATCCTACTCTGAGAGAGTAATGACAGCATTTTCTCTGTGATTTTATGATATATCGGTGGTTTGATTGTGGCTCCAGATGACTGTTGTAATAAACACTGATGGTTCTCATGTTCTCTGTTTTTGCACTCGAACCTCCAGAAGTTCTTCATCAGGCCTTTGTGGCTGTTTCCTGTTAATGAGCTGCTGCTGCCTCTGAGGGAGAAAGAGGAAACAGGTGAGCAGCAGCAGGAGAGTTCAAGCTCCGACTTAATGTAATGTTAATTAAAGTCGTGTTTAATTAGTAAGTGTCTGCAGTGAGTTTGCTGTTCTGACTAGACTGCAGGGCCAATAATGACTGATGAGTTTCACCATGTGGCTAATGAGTGGCTAACATGGTGGCTAGTGTTAGCATGTGGCATTAGCATGCGGCCTGTTTGTAACGGGATGTTGTTCAGGAGCAGATGAGGCAGCAGTGACTTTGCTCCCTGTGGTGTCACGTGGAGCTCAGGTGTGTCTGTTCTGCTGCACTGTTTGAGGCCAAAGTCATGAGTTGGTGCCATGAACGCATCACGGCGGGAGCATGTTGCAGTTAAGGGACAGTTTGTTTCCTGCTGAACAAAGTGGAGTTTAGCTCTGATGAAACTTCACTCTGTGAAATGACCAACCCCAAGCTCAGGGAAGTCCAAATAAATGAGTGGTGTATTGTGGCTGAGATGAGGTGAAGGCCAGAAAGTTGAACCAGCAGCTTTGAAGTGAGAAATGACAAACTTTGTTGTCACATAGTCTGTTTGCAGGTGAACTTGATCTCTAATAATGTCATGTATTTCCTTTTTACTTGAGTAAAGAGCTGTAGTTTTATTGTGAAAATGTCTTGTGTTGCAGGTGGAGGCTCCTGTCTGGGCTGAAGAACCTGTGGGATCCAAACAGCTTGTGGTAAGAACACTCCACTTTACCTGGAACATCAGACGAACGTGCGCTTTTCTTTTCTCCTCACAGAGCTCGTGGCGTAGGTGAGGATCCAACCCGACCCCTCTGATCTTCAGCGCCTGTTACGGCTGCGACTTAACCCACCACTCCATGAGCCCTGTGGCACTAGAAGAAGATCTTGGGTGGCATTTCTCATCTTCATTTGGGAAAACTGTCTGCCAAAAAAAAGACAACCGGATTTGACCCCCCCCCAACCTCCAGAGACTTTAAAAGTCAAAGATGTTCATCAGGTCATAGAGTCACAAGCTACATCCAACAATAATTAACAATATATGAAATAGTCCAAAGTAATAACCAAAGACTGAAACACAGCTCCCCTGGACGCAGCACTTTGTTCTGCTGGTTGGTTTTTTGTTGGGATTCAAGTGACTAACAATTGTGTTTCTTTCCCAACACGTACTGGCGGGAAAGGAGGGAGCCTGTCCCAGCTGGGATTCAGACCTCTCTCCTTAGGGTGCTGAGTCAGCACCTTATGTCACTGAGCTCCAGGTGAAGTCATGTGACTGCGTTCCTGAGCTGTTCCTCACTCCTTTGGACTAGTTGTTTTAAACCACTTTCTTGTCCTGACAAGAAACGGTCAGGATTTCATCTCTTCACCTCAGACTTGGAGCCATCATCTGGTTGGGGTTCCATATTTCCTGGGTTAGTCAAGTGTTGAAAGCTGTCACCTGTGGGATGGATTCTCTCTCCCTCATCATTTGCTTTTGGTAGCAGATGATAAGAGGCAACATTTAAGACGTGAAACCAGCAGGTAGATCCCAGAATGAAAGGATTGTATATTAGGATTGTTCTAATGGGCCTCTTATCATCCACTACCAAAAGCTAATCTGCCCTTGTTCCTGATGATGGAGACAGAATCCATCCCACAGGCGACAGCTTTCAACCATTCACAGATGAAATATTGAAGCCCAACCAGATGAAGACCAGGAGTGTTCACAAGAGCAGCTTTTCAATCATCAGCTGACTTTTCAAATGTCACCAGAGCAAACTAGCTGAGGACTTAGTGATCAGACTGTGCATGGTAGCACCTCCCCTGGTCAAAGACTGAAGCTGGGACAGTCAAATGGAGTGATGGCTAAAAGTCTGAGGTGAAGAGATGAAATCCTGACTGTTCCCACCTGTTTCTTGTCAAGACTGAGCAGTGAAGTGCAACTTCCAGCCTGAGGAAGAGCTGATGAGGACACTTAAATAACAGTCATTGATCTTGTTTTTGTGGCTTTTGAATAAAAAAAGTGCATCACCTCTTACTTCACCAATTGGAAATGCTGGGGAGATAGACTGTCGCCTTCTGTCACACTCCAAGTACTTCTGCTGTATGACCTGTGATGTTGCTCCAGACTCCTGTCAACCAACTGTTCAGTGTTTCAGTACTTTGTGCACCAGTTGCTGTTCTCTAACAAGAAGCTTCACAGCAACATTCCCAACAGGTTGGATCCATGAATTGACCTATCCATTTCCTGCTTCAGTTAGAATTGGTATTGAAACAGTCGTCCTCATGGTGCTGATGACATTCTGACATCGTGAGACTGAGATGACACCTAACTATTGATGAGTGGCACCTCCACACTGGAGGCTTCAAACAGGTCCTCAGACGGACGTGTTCACTGAGCTTATGGGGTCACAGAGTGGATGTTGAGTGGTTGTCCTTTGGCCACATCCCAACTTGTTGAGACACTGCCATGTTTAGTTGTGGTCTCCCCACCACTGTTAACTTCTCTTTCAATAAATAGCTTGAGATGAAATAATCACCATTGTATGCTCCTACTTTGACCCAATCGAGGTGCTTGCACACACTTTTGATCCACAGGAAGAAAACAATGAAGGGTTGTGTAGAGAAGTGAGTGTGTCCCTGTGTCCCACGGCCCAAGACCTAAGACCATACTCATACTCTGACTCGGCCGAGGGCGCGGGTGCCGGTGCCGTCGTCCGTACTAAAAACAAACACTCTTGGCCCTTTCACATTCAGGATCACTTTATTCAAGCAACAAAACATTGACACAAAAACACAATACCATCACTCAAATCTCACACATGCACAGGACAAGTCATGCTAACAAAAGACAAACACAATCCACTCAAACAAGTAGCAACACTGCACCATCATTCACCGTGCACACACTCAACACTCCACTCACACAAACGCCACTTTCACCACCAACACCTGCTGCTCACCTTTGCCATCACCAAACACGCCACAACCACATCCAATCATCACTCACACATTCAGTGGAACTAAAACTCAACCACAAACTCAAAGCTACACTCTTCCATGCCTGGAACAACAGGAAACACTCCATTGAGGACTCATCTGACAATGACAAAGGAAAACCTGCTCACACTCACGGCTGCTTCCGGTTCTCCTGCTGGGTGAAAAACACAACAGACAACAACAAACCATTCACACATTCACTCAACCATCATATCACCAAACAACCTCATCTCCATTGGGACACACATCATTTACAAATGGCTTCTCACCTGCTGGCTGATTCAGAGATATGTCAGACTGCTTCTTCAGGCCACTGACCAGCTCCCACCTGCAACACAAACATTTTCACAACAACACCGCAGCTCTTTACTCACATTACACACTCACTTTGGCAAACATCAAACACTCCCTTCAGCTATTCTCACTTCCAACCTCTTCACTTCACATCGGCAGCTCCACCTCAATGTCATTGCAGTCTGGAAAAAAAAAAAAAAAAGAAGAGAAAATAAACCACACCATTTGGATCCAAAAACACTATTTAACACAGTCTCAACTTTCATGACAACTCAACCACACTTTCTTCGGCACAACACTTGACAAAAAAAAATATCCAAACACAAACGTTGGCCCTTCAATGCACCACACGCACCGTGACGCATTCAGGGCACTGCATTTAGCCCAAACGCTGGACCACAGCACACCCACCAAGCACCACCGCGACTCACTCACCTCGTCTCATCCTGAGCCACCGTTGCGCCGCTTTCTCAAACTAATCACACATCATTCATCCGGGACTCCACTCACTAACACCAACTTCACTGCAAACACATCCACATTCCATCCACACAACTCACACACCTTTCCAATTCACAGTCACTTGGAGCCTTCCACCTCAGGCTGCATTCGCTCACCAGCGGGGACCACATCACCCACCTACGTTCAACAGCTTCTCCAACATGCTCCTTCATCCACTTACTTACTTAGTTAGTTAGTTGCTTCTTTAACACACTAAGCTGCCTCCTTCGCTGTCTGGCTGTCTGTGTGCTCACCTGTCTTCTTGTCCTGCACCTCAAGCTGCACCACCACCACCCCTATCAGCAGCTCATCAACACGACACAGCTGGGATCAATGTGGCCTGATGACCAACCTGGACACCATCACCAGCACGCACACAACATTAGGACCTTCATTGACACTTTCACACTCTTCATTCAATCATTTCACCCTTTGCACTTTCCACTTTGCCTCTCTGACCTCATTTCAACCTTCACATTCATTCCCACATTGAGTCCTCGTGTCTTCATGTCGAGCCTCTCATGTTAACAACAACCACAATCACAGGAACATCCATCTTCTCTCACATTACGTGTGTGTGTGTGTGTGTGTGTGTGTGTGTGTGTGTGTGTGTTGGATTGCTTATGGTGTTCAACTCCATTCACAGCTTGCCCACTTCAGTCAACCTTCTTTCTTCTCACCCTCTCCTCCTCCTCCTCCTCCTCCTCCTCTCTCTCAAACACAAACGTCTTCTGTCCTCTTTAACCCACACGCTTATTTTACCATTATTACACTCCGGGAGAAACCAACGAGCACATCGAGGCAGAGCAGCGTTACCGTCCTCCACGTGGAGATGACACTCGCCTACTACAATTCACTTCATCTACACTAACCACTCAAGCTGATGCAAACTCATTCCTGCATTCACAGTCCACCACGCTGTCGCTGACGTCCACTTACATTGACATCTCATTCACAAACTACAGCTGCAGCTCCACCTCCTCCTCCACAGCCCACAGGAACAACAGGAGAAAGGAGGGGCTCACGTGCTCTTCACGGTGCGGCCACGTTGCAGTCACACGCCACAAATCAATACGATGCTCTGATATCGCATCGCTTACTAAAACAGCTTGGGACCAACTTTACATTAGACAGCCACACTGGAGTCACTAACTCCTCACATTAACACTTTACATTAACAAAACACACATCATCCACTTAGAAAACACCACTCACAGGTTGTTAGGAAATAGAAAATGTGCAGACACGCTTATGCTAATACATTTTTATGTTAGTACATTTATGCTTTATTATCATGAAGTTTTAGCCTGATGCTGGACTGTGTGATGGTTGCTGTGACCTTTACACAGATCAAAGAGATGTGTGTTGGCGTAGGATGTATCAGACTGTGCTTGCATTCTTGAGATAAAGAAGAGTTCGAGAAGGCCTTGAACGGAGAGAAGTCAGCGTACCTGCCAACCTCCCACCAACCTCCCCTGCAAGGAGGAGAGGGAGCAGGGTGCGGCGGAGGACTGCTGAGAGGAGGAACTTTGCTTATACATGTTATATATGCTTGAAAGACACTGAGACTGCTCAGTGCAGATGTAGATCTTTGCCTGTACTCCTTGCTTGTTGCAAGTAAAACTTTGAACTGAGATCTCTGTCTCTGAGAGTTTATCTTGTGTGTTGGGAAATTAATGGTACGAACTAACAGCGAAAATACAGTTCTGGTCTTATAGAAATAATTTCCTGACATAATTGGTCCTTCGAGCCGGATGTGCAATATCTGGACACCTGAGGAAGCCCTGGAAGCCTGAGAGGACAAAATCCGTGCACGGTCAGACTACGGTCTGCATTGGTCATCCTTTTCTGGGACCACAACGGTTGACAGGGCTCTCTGAGGGTGCCCGGTGACGCACATCCACTTCGTTGGTGAGTACAGAGACACATAAAGACACAGCACATGGAAGATTTGATACTGCAGTTACAGCGCAAAAGAGGTTGAAATTCCTAGAAGGGTTTGAGTGCCATAAAATAGTTTGTGAGTCTGGCAGACGCAGTGACGTCGGGACAAGAAAGCGCTGATTAGGAGAATTTTGGGAGAATCTACCAGGTTAATTGTGTTAATTCCTATCAGGTACTCCAACCTCAGGTTGGACAGGGGAATTACTAAATTGTGTTAATTCCTATCAGGTACTCCAACATCTTAAGTTGGACAGGGGAATTACTAAATTGGGTTTAATTCCTATCAGGTACTCCAACCTTAAGTTGGACAGGGGAATTACTAAATTGGGTTGATTCCTATCAGGTACTCCAACCTATCAAGTTGGACAGGGGAACAACCTCCTGGTAATTGTGTTAATTCCTATCAGGTACTCCAACATCTTAAGTTGGACAGGGGAATTAACCTCCTAAAATTGTGTTGATTCCTATCAGGTACTCCAACCTATCAAGTTGGACAGGGGAATTAACCTCCTAATATGTGATTTGTGTTCTAAGAATACAACAAAGGCCTGCACACATACATACATTTGTGAGTAAATGTGAGAGTGAATGTGGTAATTCCTTGAGGTTTGAAGCCACAATAGGTGGTATCGGAGTTACAGTTTGTTGTTTTATCTTGTGTTGACTTCTATACTGGTGAGAAGAGGGCTGACGGCTGTTGCCTGAGGTTGGTTTCAATCCGTAAAATTGATCTCGCACCGTGTCTGCGGTGTAGAAGGCCAGATCAATAACCTCCTCTTCTCTCATGCCAGTGAACTCAACATGGGACAGTTGTAATGGGGAACTCAAACGGGAAAAATAAGAAATCAGAGTAAAAAAAAAAAAAAAAAAAAAAATCCAAATTGGAACACATATACTAAAATTGAAACAGGATCGTGACCGTAACCGTATGGAAAGTGAATACGGTGCGCAAACCTCTAAATATTATAAACCATGGATAAAATATCCTAACACTCCATTCGATGGAACATTGGATAAACCTAAATGTGATGCGCTTCTCGTTAAATTGAAAGATAAACATAAGAAGAAAGGTGGTGCTCATCCTGAAGTTCAGTGTGCCATGATGGGCTTCCACTGCTTCTGAGGATGTTAAAAAGAGAACAGATGCACAACAACAGAAGAAATCTGCATGTGACCTTGAAGATTTAGATGCAGAGGCTGCAGGTGCTGTAACGGTAGTTAACAGACGCCGCGCAGCAGCAAACGTTCAGCAACAACAGCAGTTAAATCAGCAAATGCAATATCAACAACAGCAGCCACAGGGTGCTGAGGGTGGAGTTGGAGCTGGTGGCCAACAGCTCCAGCCTCCACCCTATGAAGATCACAAAGCCCTTAGAAAACAATTGAAGGCTTTGGATCTACAGGAAAAGGAGGATCTCCGACAGGGAGGCCCTCCAGCAGCTAACACTCGCAGACAAAAAGCAGTGTTGAAAAATGTTCAAGACCTTTCAGCAGGTCCTGAGGACGAATATCCCTTGATAACAGTTCCAAATCCACTTGCTGGACAAAATGGCGCAGAACCAACCATGCAGGTGTACAGGTCAATGTACCCAGGAGACTTCGAAGCGCTAAACGCTGCTCTCCCAGACCCGAGAAAAGATGTTGAGGGATGGATCGGGGAAATGGAGGGACTACGTGCCTCAATGACTCTGACTCCCACTGAAATTCTTAGGATCTGTCGCCGTGCGTTCGGTGGACAGCTTCACCGAGTGCAGGGACCACTGACTGATAGAGACCCTAATGACGACCCCCTAGCACGAGAAACTAATGAGTTCAGACAACAGTGGGCTGACTTCCTCACCCGCTGTAGACAGACATTCACACCCAGACAAGATTGGGGTGCGATCACTGACTTTAAAATGAAATCAGACGAATCATGCGAAGATTGGCTACACAGATTTAATCAATCTTTCACACACAACAGTGGTCTGGCTGCAGGTAACCCTGCCAGACTGCAGCTCTACAAAAATGCTATCATGAATACAGTACACCCAAAAGTGAGACAAACCATTGAAACCACATGCATTGAACTCCCCACGTGTGAAGAGGATGTTTTCTGCAATCATTTGCGTCATGCAATCCGTGTTCATGGTCAACAACAAAAGGCAAAGGAAGAAAAGACAAAACAGCAGCCTATTCAGGTTTTCCTGGGCTCTGAAGAAATCTTTTACCGTGGTCCTGAACAGAGAGGGCCTTATCACAGCCAGGGAGACAGAGGCAGAGGCAGAGGCCGAGGAAGAGGTAGTGGAGGACCACGTAGATGGGATCAGGCAGGTGACAATTATGGTCAACAGAATGTAAGACAGGAAGAGGTGTGTTATGACTGTGGTCAGCCTGGACATTTTGCCAGAGACTGTCCCCGTAAAAGGAAAGAGCAGAGACATGGGAATGACTATGAACCTCGACCTTTCCGCGGACGCAATAACCGTGGTTACTGTCCTAAAAAAATTACTATCCAAATCAATATAAGTCAACATGACTAGCAGATAGTGACATTTCCCCAACAGATCAGGCGACCCTGGATGAACAGACTAGACTGTTGGAGAAAGCAATGACTCACAGACGACAAAGACATGACCCTGAACCATCACTGGAGGTATTCAATGCATGCTGCAGTCAAACTAGTCAAACTCTGATCACTTTGACTGTAGCAGGCAGTGACGTATTTCTTTGCGACACTGGAGCTACACGCTCCTGTCTAAATAACAATCCCTCCATCCTGTAGGATGGGATGGGTAATTGCTGCAGTAGTTGTTATCAAAGTCAGGGACCTGACGAGGTCCAGTATAAAGGGGATGTAAAGCGCATGAAACAGGAAAAAAAAAAAAAAAAAAAAAAAGTAAATAAATAATGTAAAATATTTGAAAAAAAAAAAAAAAAGGAAAAATAAATATGGGTTTAAGAGAACACTGCAAGTAGAGAGACAGAGAAAAGGAGAAGGAAGCAGAAAGGAACATGAAAATTCCTAACCCTTATCCTGTGTTGTATTCTGCCCGAGATAAGCGAGAGGACCACGAATACAGACCCCTGGGTCCTTTCCCAAGTCTACCGCCATACTCGGATCCACAACAACCACCTCTGCTGTCTAGGCCTCTCCTGGGGAAAGTCACTTCAAAGTCCTCACCTCCAGGACCGTCCTCCTCCTCATCTGCCTCCCACCACTTGCCTCAATCATCCATGACTGCACAACCATCTCTGTCCGGGGTGGACACACCACACCGGACCCGAAGCGGTAATGTATACAATCCTTTGCTTCCTGCAATAACATTAAAAAGCACCTCGTAGGATGGAGGAGTGCAGGAATTCAAACTATAAAAGATGATGCAGAACATTGTGAGGAACAAATAAATGTAAAGAAAAAGAAACTTAAAGTTAAAAGTAATGACACTTTTATTGTTAATGACTGTGATGAATTTCCCACTGATGAATATTATGATGTTTGTTACCGAGGAAATGATCAAAGAGGAGGAGGTGGACGAGGATGGGGACGAGGACACTGAGGGGACGGCAAATGCTACAATTGTGGCAAATTTGGACATTGGACAGAGGGCCAGAACACAGAGGAGGATCATGAGGAGGATGACGAGTGGCAACATGACAATGATCAGTCAGCAGAATCATTTTAGATTTGCAGCTATTTTTGATCCATGGGATTTCACATGTATCAACAGGAGGGATGGTATCTGTGATAAATAAAACATTTACAATCTATGGTTACCAAAACTACTCCAAGACAAGGTACATTTCCTGAAGCAACCTACCATTTTCAATTTGTCTGTATGGATTTCATAGAACTAAACAAAAATTGAAGGAAAAGATACTGTTTGGTGATAATAGATATGTTCCCATATTCACATCCATGTTTTACTTTGTTTTCGTCTATCAGGGAAATAATGATTAGTTATTAGGGGCAGGTCCACTTCACAGGTACGATGGGATGACCAGCCTGGAGGTGGACAGTTTCTGTTCTTTTATGGATGTTCCCATACTCAAAGTTTCCAGAGTAGACAACAGCTATTATTCTCATTGTGTACCGTTTGTGTGCTGTTAATTTTTGACATTGTTGTGACCCTCTGGGAGTGCCATAGTGCGGTCGCCGGGGCAGCGGGACCGTAAGAGAATTTTCCTGTCCAGAAAGATTGATTGTTCTGCCAGACAGGTTTTTCGCTCTTACACTCCATGGGCTTTTGATATACATGTAAGGTAAAGTTCTTATATGTTACGTGTCAACAAGAGGGATGTGTTCCAAAGTTAATTCTGTATTCCATGCTCCAAACTTTGCAAACAAAAGAAAACATTAAAACTCTCCGTCTCCATGTTGTATCTCCAGGAAAAGAGGACCAGCTAAAACCACAACTAAAACCTGGGGACTGGATTTTTGTTAAGAATATTCAGAGACGTGTGTGGAGGGAGGAACGCTGGCTTGGACCATTCCAGGTAATCATATCTACTCCTACGGCAGTTAAGATTGCAGAGAGACCTTCCTGGATTCACATCACACACTGTAAAATTCAGCACTTCCCAGACATTAATCAGGAAATTACTGAAAACTAAAGTAGTGCTTTCCCATATCCTACCCTCTGCTGCTAATCCGAGACCTTTAAATCAATCTGTCAAAAAGAAACTGACCGCTCCTTCATTGTGGCCTCTGACGTCTCGACCGTCCTGAGCAGTAGGACTCGACGTTCCTTTCAGAGACATGATTCTGTTTGGGGAACTGACGTCCCACCTGACCATAAGTTGTGGTCTGATGGCCAGAAGGTCGTTTTATCACTTTTCATGCAGGCGCTGAGACTGATGGCGTTGCAGGACCGCCTAGTGTTACTGACAGCGTCAGCGGGTGGTGTCTGCACTATTGTGGGCGCGGCATGTTGTTCTTTTATTCCAGCTAATGATGCAGACGGAGCTATGATACACCAGGAAGTTGCAAACCTGACTGCTCTGCGTGATGCGATTGATTGGGATCATGTAGCAAAAGGTGACTTCCTGGCTTGGCTGACTTCTGGCCCCTGGCAACAAGTGCTCCTTAAAATTCTGACGCCTGTTCTCGTAGTATTATTGCTCGTCTGTTTATTCACATCCTGCATTCTGCCCTGCCTGAGAGATATGATGCTGCGTTTGGTCGCAACCCAGGTTTCCACACAATTGTTTTTCATGTCTCCTGCAGCTAAATACGAACCAGTCCCCACTGCACCTCCCATGTCTGATCCTCATGACTATTCTGAATTTTAATTCTGCATACACTATTCTGTAATGTACATACTTTTGTTTTGTTGTTACTCATGTCTCTCCTGTTTTTCTACCATTTCAGATTCCAATTTGACTATGCATTTTAAGTTCAATGTGACGTTAATACTGAAAATCGAGAGAAGCAGTATTGTACTGATGTGAGAAAGTGACTTATTATGCTACGGCTAAAATTCATGTTAAACAGGAGGGAATGTTAGGAAATAGAAAATGTGCAGACACGCTTATGCTAATACATTTTTATGTTAGTACATTTATGCTTTATTATCATGAAGTTTTAGCCTGATGCTGGACTGTGTGATGGTTGCTGTGACCTTTACACAGATCAAAGAGATGTGTGTTGGCGTAGGATGTATCAGACTGTGCTTGCATTCTTGAGATAAAGAAGAGTTCGAGAAGGCCTTGAACGGAGAGAAGTCAGCGTACCTGCCAACCTCCCACCAACCTCCCCTGCAAGGAGGAGAGGGAGCAGGGTGCGGCGGAGGACTGCTGAGAGGAGGAACTTTGCTTATACATGTTATATATGCTTGAAAGACACTGAGACTGCTCAGTGCAGATGTAGATCTTTGCCTGTACTCCTTGCTTGTTGCAAGTAAAACTTTGAACTGAGATCTCTGTCTCTGAGAGTTTATCTTGTGTGTTGGGAAATTAATGGTACGAACTAACAGCGAAAATACAGTTCTGGTCTTATAGAAATAATTTCCTGACACAGGTCCACAGGTAAAAGGGATTCAGAGCTGCACGCAGCCAAACTAATCACCTTAAATAGCCCCAGCCTCAGGCTTATTTGGACACTCCACGTCTCTCCAATTTCACTGCTGGCAAAGGGAGCTGTGGCGGCGAGGTGCTGGACTGGACTTTTCAGCCCATTCATTCATTGGAGGGGAACTAAACCAGCAAAAGCTGCACAGGGGGGAACTTTAATGGCTGCTCTCCTGGCAGCTCTGCCGTCACAGCCGCAGAGGGGAACAGTGCATTAAGAAAGCCAGGTGCAGGAGCTACATCATGTTGAAAAGAAACAAAATCAAACACTGGATTACTTTAGGGGGCTTTCACTTCACTCCATGCAGAGCTCAAGTCAGACCTAGCAAAGAATGCCATTCAATCCACTTGCCCACTTTTTAACCAAGTGGACAAAAGCCGCTTGTTTTTCTGTCCGAAAAATGGTTCCCTTTGAACAACAGGCTTCGTGAGGCACACAATGGGCAGAAAAGACTAAAAAATAGGAGTCGAAAAGGAAATAATGACAACAACCTTGTTAGCATCGCAGGCTGATTTCCATATTAACGACCCCTTCGGAACCTTCAAAGTCATGAAGCATTGACAACAAATTACACTACTCACAATAAGTTAGGGATATTGTGAGAGACTCAGTGGATGTCATACATACGGTGTTTGTTGCACTTCACAGATTTTTGGGATAGGGAGGCAATTGTATCGGGGTGATAGACACACCTGATTTTGTGTTTCCCACATCATGCTCTCACTGTGTACAGTGTGCCTTACATATTGGGGCCAATACCACAAAATACTAAAAGACTACAACCCTTTTCAATGTGCCATCCATCTCAACATTCTGTGGGTAGAAAAAGCTGGTATTGTCACAGTAAGTCATTCCAAGTTCATCATTCAAACAGCCGTGAACGCGCGACGTCACTTAACGGACAAGCGGCACCACCTGGCCGTAGCGCGCCTTCAGGTCGGTGGCAGGCCGTCAGATGTTGCTCATGAACTTGGTCTGTCTCAAAGTGGCATCAGCAGACTTGCATCAACACACACAACTAGCAGAGTTCGTGACAGACCCAGGAGTGGAGCCCCACGAATGACAGACCGCAACGATGACCAGTACCTAAAGACCTACACGCTCAGACATCGTTATGCAACTGCCACGCAGCTGCAGGCCCGTTTGCGAGATGTGAGGGGTACTAGGGTTTCCAGACAAGCCGTTCACAACCGACTCCACCGCTTTCGCTTGAATGCCACACAACCATTGCAGGTCACTCCGCTGACGCCAAGACACCACCGTGAACGTTTGCGGTGGGCACAAGACCGTGTCACCTGGACAATGCAGCAGTGGTCTACCATCCTGTTCACTGATGAGTGTCGGGTCACCTTGAGCAGAAATGATGGTCGTCAGCGTTGCTGGAGAAGGCGAGGTGAGCGATGCACCGAGGTCGACATGGTCCCCAGGGTTCGCTTTGGTGGAGGAGGTGCAACAGTCTGGGCAGGCATCACCAGTCAGCACAAAACACATTTGGTTATTGCAGATGGCTCAGTCACTGCACGTTCTTACCTAGGAGACATCATAGAACCCATCATCATCCCCCAATTCCGCCAGCACACCCCCAACTTTCTGGTCATGAAGAATAATGCTCCACCACATCGTGCCAGAATTGTCACAGCTCGACTCGGAAGTCGGAGTGCCTCGTGTGGTATGGCCACCAATGTCCCCTGACCTGAACCCCATAGAGCACGTCTGGGACCAGCTGAAGCAGACACTGGATGATTGTACCCCACCCCCACGTGACCTGGCAAAACTGCGTGTAGCACTTGTGGAAGAGTGGAACGCATTGCCTCAGAACAACATCGTGAGGCTAGTGAGGAGCACGAGACGTCGCTGTCAAGCTGTCATTGCGGAAACACCCGCTACTGACATTGTCCATTTTTCTTATTTGGGGCTATCCTTGTTATTGTCTACATTTTTGGGATAATAAATATTAAACTCATGAAAATGGTGTTTCTTCTCTTTCATTATTAGTAATATCAAAGGGAACTTTTACTTATTTCATTCAAATTCAGACCAAATAGGAAAAGCACTCATGTAAATAACAATATCCCTAACTTACTGTGAGTAGTGGAAATGTTTTCATTGTCATCAGCGCCCGGTGGGTTGAAGGTTTCACATGTTGCTTCGGAGCTCATTAGGGAACAATATGGCCCCCTCGCAACCCCTGCTTCCTCCACACAGGAGGAGGGAGGGGGGCACACCACTACAGGCCCTATTCTGTTGGAATTAGCTTGCAGGGAGCGCTCGACCACCTGGGAGGGAGTCCAATGGCTGCCGGTTCTTACAGCCACTGTTTGGCTGCACAAACGCCACAGATTACCGCCTCTGAGGGACGACAGCGGCTCGGCTCGTTGATGGAGACACCCAGCTGGGCCCACGTTTCTGTTTCACACTTCATTTGTGCTACTTTAAGGTGCCACACACCTTCGCACATTCACATTTGGCTCCTTTAATCATGATCCCTTCATCGTGTCACCTCCTCAGCCTGACCACCGTCCACCGTTGGTCTTTCCTCACCAACACCGAGCAGCACGACGTTCCCGCCGTGTCCGGGACAACACAAATAACCTGCTTTCTCAGCGTTCCGCCACACAAACGTGGAGGTCACGTGATCGACACTTCCCCATGTCACTTTCACACACATTTACACACAAATGGCCTCTTTTCTCAGTTTGGCTGACAAACACATACACTTGGATTGAAAACACACACGCAAGTGCTTGCTGCATCATAGAAGACCTTTTCAAACCACTAATCACATCTCAAACATCCACTATTAACATTGCACTGAGGAAGGAACGGAGCTAACCTGTGGCACTGTCCCTTTAGTTTTTGGGGGACTCTTTACACTTTTACTCAGTAAACATTTCATGCTCGCTTTAGCGGACTAACAGCAGGCCACGTCTGCATCACCTTTCTGCTTTCACTTCCTCATCCTCGGCGCAGATACGGCTCCTTTGGACATTTCCGTTGTTCGCACGTGAGCAGACAGGCTACGGTTCTTATTTTGGCTCTTTTTAAACTAGGGGTTTCCTTCTTGGTCGTGCTGGAGCTACAGAAGCCAAGTTAAAATGAAGGATTTTTCCACATCCAACAGAAAACCCTGTGTCGTCCGGTGTTTAACACCAACGACTAACATGGTGCAGGAAGTCTGCACGGGGGCTTTGATTTTGAAAACTGCCCTTTATCTTTAGCACAGCAGAGCGCTAACTTGCTTTTAGCCTTCAACCGCCCCAGCATGGTCCCTTCTCTTCCACTTTACAAACTGGCCACCTGACGTCATTTGTTCCCACTAGAAGTACTGCAAACATCAGTGGTCGTCTATGGGAAGGTTGAGGGTTGATGCTGCTCCTGTGGGGTAGCGTTGGGTCTCTCTGAATTAAACAGTTTGGTCTCCACCTGCTCTTTATGGAAAGCGTCTTGAGATAACGCTGTTATGAATTGGTGCTGTAAAAATTAGTGGTGTGCAATACCGCTAGATTTGGTATCGATCCGATACCAACTAAATGCAGGGCCGGTATCGCCGATACCGATACTTTTTTAAACTTTCGGTGGATGCATCATCAATGTGAATCAATCTAAATTAGAACGAGTTTTCATGTTTTAGAGAGTATCGGGGTCGCTGACGGTGGAAGTGGCTGAACTCTTTGGCAATAACTGAGTCACGTGACGGTACGAGATCAAACACAAGCAAGGGGGAGGAGGAGCAAAGTGAGCCTGCTCTGCGCTGTGACAGCAGCAGCACTTAGAGACACACAGCCAGGTCACCTCTTTAATGAAACCGCTGCAGTCGTACAGGAAAGAAACTGAAACTTAAGTATCGATCGAAATAAAGATCCATTGATTGACTGGTTATTTCAACCTTCTGGAAAAGACGACAGCTTTTTTGGGAACCGCACTCAAGAAAACTCCCACATTGTGGCTAAAATGGCTGCTGTTGGCCGTCCCATCCTTCATCAGCAGACATTTTCTGAACTAAACATGCTTGTAAAGCAGTTCCCCTAGCTTTAAATGGGTTGGCTACACAGGACCTGGGAGAATCGAGAGCTTGACAACAACGTCAAAACTCGGACCTCCGTTGCCTCAAAGGTCAGAGCTGTCGGCGTGGTCGGCCGTTCGTCAGCAGCGCCTACTCGGGTGCCGCCACAGTTCACCAGAGTTGCTGCTCGGGAAACAGCTCAGTAGGGTCAAGCATCCTCCCATTTCAACAGAATTTTAAGGATTAAACTTCATCTTTTGTCGCTGCCAACATTTTCCAGCTTGAGCTTTTCAGAAGCGCTTAGTCGCTGATTGACTTTTTGGCCGACACCTTGTCTCTCTGATGCACCTTGACAAGAGGACAGACGAAGCAGAGCTGACAGAGGTCGTCTGTGTCAGACAGAGAGACAGCTGGAGTGAGTGAGAGTGTGTGTGTGTGTGCGCTATATTTGGTTGCAGCTTGTGTTTGTGTGCACCACAAGTGCTTGTTTGTGTGAGTCAAAGTGCTGATCTTCCTCCGAGTGTGTGTGTGTGTGTGTGTGTGACTGCAGTTGTCATGGTCCAGTCAGGTTGGAGTATCCTGAAGACACAGTCAGCAACGATTCATTTTCTCTTTCACGATCCGTGAAAGCATTCCTGGAACACAGCTCACCCCCCAAGTTGTGCTACCTTGTCATTTTGCGAAAAGTGAAGGCGAGCTGGAAATAGCCGCGTGGTAACCTTGAACTCTGAGAAGAGCAGATGGCAGACGACACACACACACGTATATACAGTACACCAGTTCATGCATGCAGATTGTCCCTTTAAGCAGCACATTACTCTGGTAGGAAATGGACAAAGCAACAAAAAACTAACCTGGAAACAGGCTGAAAACATGAACATGGAGCAAAAACTGACAATTAGGAACATTTACTTCCTAATTCCACATATACAACATTAAAAAGCCTTCTCTTCCTCTTTCAATGTGGATTTCAAGCCAAATACTGGTTTTCACAAAGTAGCTGCGGTGCCTAAACCTAACCGACCTGCAGCTGTTTCACCACATTACATGACACGCTGGGCATGATGGAACTGCAGCGGTTTGCTAGTGGCTGGTGCTGAAAACACTTCAATGTCAAGAGGAATCGTTGGAAATTGACCCATTCAT
Organism: Pempheris klunzingeri; assembly: GCF_042242105.1. NCBI lineage: Eukaryota > Metazoa > Chordata > Actinopteri > Acropomatiformes > Pempheridae > Pempheris > Pempheris klunzingeri. Next base: position 16,013,867 of record NC_092034.1, read on the forward strand.
CGTTTCAGGATCTCATTCCACTTCCTGCTTCAGTGTCACCATATCAGACATCAGCTGATATGTTACTGGACTTTTTAACCACGCTAGACTGTCGTTAGAGATTTCACATTCGACACTATGATCCACCTGTAAAGTATTGTTGACTATTAGAGATTGAACTCCACAGTGAATGAGGCCATATCATTCACTTTTCTCATAGTCTAAAGGTTTCACAGTTATTCAAGACTACAAAGATGGATTTTCAAGTATGTTTGAGTTATTTTATCCAACCACAACACCAACATTCACCTTCACTTCTAAAAGCAGGACAAGATTGAAATAAACATGCGATAAAGAGGCTGAAGGAGAAGAAAACCCAGCAGGAGAAACAAACCTGATCTTTCACTTCCTCCCGTTGACGGTGACACTTCCAGCCAGCAGCCAGCAGAGGGCAGAACAGCACCAGGAAATAGACGAGCTGCTTCCAGCCTGCAGCATCATCCTACACACACACACACACACACACACACACACACACACACACACACACACACACACACACACACACACACACACACACACACACACTGACCTTTAACCCCAACCAGGCAACAGGAACTATGTCGCCTAAATGTCTCTCAAATATGTAGATATGAGAGAAACAATCTATCTTTCCACTTTCATACATTAAACTGGCTGAACACATTGTAAAGGATCCTCCTCTGTGGGACTGTGGGACAACTTTTACTGCTTTCTTCAGTTTCCTGAAGAAATTTAATACGAGAAACATCTAATTTCTCCACATTCAAGCCCCAAACACACCTGAAGAAAACCTGACAACCAGAAAATGCTTCACATTTTCCCCCAAAAGCTGCAGGAAAAGCTGAATTTGAGTATATGTATGTATGTGTGTGTGTGTGTGTGTGTGTGTATATATATATACACACATATATATACATACACACACACACACACACACACACACACACACACACACACACACACACACACACACACACACACACATACATATACATATACATATACATATACACATTAACACACTAACAGTGACTACAGCACTGACAATAGGAGTGTTTTTTTTGAAAAACCTGATGAGTGGACGACGATCCGCAGCAGTGATTCATGAAGCCAGAGAACCACAGCAGGAGAACCAGGACCAGGATCCACAGGAACCACAGAACCACAGCAGGAGAACCAGGACCAGGACCAGGATCCACAGGAACCTGACAGATGACAAAAGCACAGTAAGGCTCCGGGGAAGATACCAAGTTAGAGGCAGACATTAAGCGGACGTGAGACATAATGATGGAGACGAACAAGAGGATAGAGGAGCCCAGTGCATCATGGGAGTCCATGGGAGGATCTTCTTTTTTAGAGGGGCGATAGAGTCTAGTGTCACTCGCAGTGAGCCTGCAGCACTATCAATTTGGGAGGGGCTAAGATTAGCATAGCGCTCATCTATAGCACAGGGACACTCTGGCTGAAATACTGAAGGAATCACCTCCTTACATTTGGCAACAGCACTATCAGATAAGCATCTAGTGAGGACCTCTCTGTCATATAGAGCAGAGTCCAGTAACAAGAGATCAGCAGTTATCAGGGAATGGTCCCATAGAACACAGTTATGTCTGCCTCTAACTTGTTATCTTCCCCGGAGCCTTTCTGTGCTTTCTCATCCCTCAGGTTCCTGTGGATCCTGGTCCTGGTCCTGCTGATGTGGTTCTCTGGCTTCATGAATCACTGCTGCAGATCGTCAGACACTCGTCATGTTTTTCAATAATATCATACTGCTAATCTGTTAGTCACACTCCTATTGTTAGTGCTAGAGTCACTGCTAGTATGTTGGTTGCTGTTTGTGTTGTCTCTCTCTCTCTCTCTCTCTCTCTCTCTCTCTCTCTGTCTCTCTCTCTCTGTCCAAACTCCATCCAACACAGACCCCTACAGAAGCCGCCCACATTGAGCCTGGTTCTGTTCCAGGTTTCTTCCTGTTAAAGGGGAGTTCTTCCTGCCACTGTTGTTCAATATAATATCTGATGCTGCTCATGTGGGGATTCTTGAATCCATAATGTTGAATTCCTGAATCGTTGGGTCTCTCTCTAATTAAAGAGTTTGGTCTAGACCTGCTCTTTATGGAAAGAGTCTGGAGATAACACTGTAGTGAATTGGCGCTCTATAAATAAAGACTGATTGATTGATTGATTGATTTATGTTAAAAGACTGTTAACGGTTCACTTTCAACACCACAAGCCACAACAAGGTCAAGAGTGTGGTCCAAACAGTCAGTGGCTTCATTTACACTCTGGGACAAGCCAACCGAGTCCAGTAGTGACACAAAAGCAGTGCTGACGCCGTCGTTAGCGTCGTCCACGTGAATATTAAAGTCACCTACTACAATCTCTTTGGGGCTCATCCCACCCAGGACCAAGACGGAGCGCTTCAGACGCTCATTTGTGCCCACAGCCGTCACACTGTTTAACAGCAGGGGAGAACTCAGTCTGCCGTCAAGCTCACCCCCCCCCCCCTCCAACAAACAACACTCACTGATCCCCACCTCTTACACTGGACTGACTGAATAGGCACATAACATTCTACCTATCAACCATACTATTAGATTTTAGCATCGCCATCATTGTTGTCAACTTTATTATGATGTCATATTGAACTATCATTAATAGGGTTGTTATTGGAACGGTCAATATCATTATTACTGTCCTAGAGTCTATTATTATTATTACTATAGCAGTAGTTAGGGTTGATGGTGTCAGCGTGTTCATTTTTTCGATGAAGGACAGGCAACTTCTCTCATTTGAGGTGTTTTATTTTCTGTGTGAATAAGTATTGAGCTTGGCCAAGGACTCAGTCTGAGCTCTGAAAACCACAGTCAGCAAGCTGTTAGTCTGTAGCCAACAGGTCACAGAGTGAGCCCCGAAACACATATGCAGTAACAGTATATACATTCCAGCATGAATACAATTATTTTTGATTGGTTGTCTAGTTGGGGAGTAACCGCGGTTTAGACTTGGCCCTCCCTTCGTTGGTGCACAGGCTGGTCCCAGCCTCTTGGCATCACGACCTTCATCCAGCAGCCGTACCTGTAACAAAGTATCCTCCCTAGTGACCTTTCCCTATCATGTGGGAGCTTCTTTACAATGGAGTCTTTCTGAGAGCATCCTCCCCTGCAGCTATCTCATCCTGCTGTTACAATGACAGCCTTCCACTAGCCTTGCCCTTGGAGCTTCCAGTATATGGTGTAAGAGGAAGTTTATGAGGTGTGTAATGTAATGCATGTAAGCGTGCTTGTGCTTTCTTGCCATAAATGTCCCTCCTGATCGTCATGTGTCTGGTCCTTCAGAACCTGGGGCCAGTGCTTGTTCCCCTCTTTAGCAACTGTGGGGTATGGCTCTTCCCTGTGGCGGTGTATTGCATTAATATGTCTCTCCCTGCAGATTAAAAACAGTGCATACATAGTGAGTAAGAACTGAGCTTCCAGTGTTAGCAACACAAATGGTTCTAATGGTTGATTATATAGTGTTATTAGTTCACTCACAGGTCATGTAGTTAGTTCAAATAAAGGTTATACAGTTTATTATTAATATAATGTTAGTCATACAGTTATTATTGCTAATTCAAATCCAGTGTTCTGTAATTAGTTTTACATATAGTGTTGTTAGTACAAATTTAAGGCACACAGTATTGTATATTTGGCCTTTTTTAAAAGTAGTGATTAAAAGTAGTATTAAAATTCCCCACAATGGTAGTACTGGACTTGCACATATTTATCCATCCCATATTATATATATATATATATCATACCATACAGCAACACATCATGGCTTCACATCTGCTCTTTTCTCACACCTGCTGCTAATTATAGCTGTTCACATGACAGTGTGGTTAGCTAGCGTTAGCTAATTAGCTAATTAGCTAATTAGCTAGCTTCTGACCACCATGTGTTTGTTAGTGTTTGTGTTCGGCCATTCAGCCTCAGACTGACCTCATTAACTAAAGACAACTCCGCGTCTTCATGATGTTTTCCTCCAGTAGTTTTCCAGTTTTCGTCTCCTTCTCCAAACATCTTTTTAAAGCAGAAAAACAAGCTGGAAAAAAACGCGCCACCAATCCATCAGGTTCAGACGTCATCTGCTGCTGCGGAAGTGTCCTGACGTCATTTCCAGTGTTGCCAACTTGGTGACTTTCTCGCTAAATCTGGTGACTTTCCAAATCCTCTTGGCGACTTTTTCTGGTGTTATTGGAGACTTTTCTGGTGTTTTGGAGACTCTGACTGAAAGCAGGTATCACTCTGCAGTCACTGTCCTCACCGAGCAGCAGGTGCTGCCGTGAGCCCCCCCCCAAGCTCTCACAACAATTAGTGACAACAGGAAGTAAGACTTTTGTGCCAATCATCATTTGATTTGCATGACATTTTCATGGCTTCATATGCTGAAATATAGGATGCAATTAGTTGCTGTTCTCTAGCGCCACATAGGGGACACAGGAAGTGATGTGTAACTCCTTGATGCACTGTCCAAAATACATGAAAATTATGAGCCGCACAGAAGGATCGGTGTCCGCCCCACACCCCGACATGCACAAAGGTGCGAGGGCTCTTCAACGCTGCTTGCAGCTTTAATTATGCTTTCTGACTCACCTGTTGCCGAGCGCCCAGTTTGTTTTGTATCTACTGCTGCTGAAATTCATTCCACACATGAAGTTTTATGGTGAAAAATAATCCAAATGTTGACGTTTCTCCCTTAATAAACTACTTAATAGTCCAACAGCCAAGCGTTCTGCCAACAGCAGTTAGGTTCACTCCCTTCAGCTGCAGTTAGAAAGAATGACATCACTGCACATTTGACACGTACAGTTTTATTGTTCTGCCATGTACACACTGCAGCTGCTATGCCATGTTAGCGTTTCAGGTTAATTTTTTTGTCATACATGCCCGCATAGATATTTGCACTGTTAATATGTATATATTGTTATCACCATGGAAACAAGATGCTCATTTATCAAATCAATGGTCTCTTTTTGACATTTCTTTTATTCTGCCATTGGATCACACTCAAAGTAAATGGCAACGTGAGGATCGTATTGTTACATAGATAAAGTCTCAACTGTAAATGAACACCAAACAAACTTTAGCAGTTTGTACACAATTTAACCAGCTTTCCGTTCTACCATGGCAAAAAAAAGGAAAGAAAAATCTTCATTTTTCTTTACTTGTAGCTTCAGAATGCATTCAAACACACACCCAAACACACACACTCCACTCCCAGCTTCAACCGCTGGACTATACAGGGATCAAAAATGGACAGCAAAGAAACAATTAAGAAAGTATGTGATAAGAGAGGTCAGTGGAGGTTTACCTTGGATTTTAAACTGACGTGTCAATCATCTTGATAGCAGTGATGGCGCGAAAAAGTCCAATTAACGACGGTAAAGCCAAACGTAAAGGATAAATCTGGTGTTATTCGTTATTTCATTACTGTACAACAAATTCCCATGAAAAAACAAAAGCCAACAATGTGTTGCTCCATCTCTCAATACATTCAACTTTCCGACCGCTCGGCTCCAAACCCGTCGGTTCTTACTGAAAATGTAAATCTTTAAACCGGTATATACAGTTTATTTTCTAAAAAAGGCTCAGTAATTCTTTGTGGTGTTTATCAAATGTTACTAAACATGAGGAAATATTTTCAGCAGTGAATTATGGGCCGCACTGGTACTCTGGCATAGAGCATGCTGATGTACTTCTGATAGACATGCCGGGTCCCCTTTAGTTGCACTTTTACTGAGAACGTGAGGCACCAAAGGAACACATTTATTTGTGAAGCAAGACGACGGTTAGCTAAAGGAAGGCCGCTTTTTGATGACAGTGGTTGTTTGTTCTCATTATTGGATGATAATATTATGATGGTTAAGAAATAATTAAGTAGCTTAAATGTTTTAGGGAGAACTGCAAATGATGCAATAGATACTAACATCAAAATAAATAATCTGATCTGTTTGCATCAGCACGCGTGATTGAATCGAAATTCAAGACAGACAATTAATGTGTTGGTTGGTTTAAGAGAACGGGCACCAATGACGAGCTGAAATCTTCTAAATAGATCAAACGAAAACAGTAAATTGTAAAAGCTCTTGATAATGAGACACAAAAGCACGCTGTGTCACCTCCAGTACTTTTAGACCACACTTCCATTAAGCTGTTGGACTTTGACAGAAGAAAATCATAGCAGCTGAAGCGTCTTGACTTTTAGTCCTTCAACCAAAGAGTCCAAAGATCTTAAAGCCTTCATTTCCCATAATGCAACTCAATAGCATTTCGTCTGAACCTCCCTGCCAGATGAGCGCCTTTCAAACACACCTCCAACTTGTAACATAGGCTCTCTGTTAAAAAGTTACGGGCTCCGAGCTCCCGAGCTGAGATGACCCTGTGAACGAGTGATGTCATCAGGGTCGTTTTCTCCAGAGCCACAGGAGACATAAAAGTGTTTTTTACTGGATGAGGGATGCTGACAGCGATGAGGAAACTGGCTTTGACATGTGAAAGTCCACCTTTAAGTTAAAACATGTCCACTAATGTTAACTAAATATGTCCGTGGTGATGGAGTCATTTTCAACAGCGGAGCTCTATGGCACAGAGGAATAACATATGTCAGGCTTGGATACACGTACAATACTTAAGTTAATTGTTGGTTTGGCTCTGCACATGGGATTTGTCGACAAGAAGAAAAATATAACCAGCTTTATCATTTAAAAGGCTCGATGAAGGACATTTCTGCGAGCACGCTCTGCAGCTTGAGGTGAGGTGGAGCGGCACATGTGACGGTGGAGGGGGGAAGCATGGACGACACGAGCTACAAGGGCAGCGGGGTAAGTGCTCAATCTGCATGGAAACATTCCCTCGACACTACTTTCATTCTCAATACACACTGTATATACATACAAAGAGATGGCAGCTCTGCGACACATCACGTGAATGCACGACACTCATTAGAAAGACGGAGACGTGAACAAAAAAATAAATAAAAAAGGGCAGATGCATAATGGGAAGACAGAAAAGGTGTTTAGCTGTATAAAGAGTCCATGATGATACACACATTCACTCCTTCTCATTGATTCTCTATGTAACATTAATCTCATCTGTACGGTGGCCAGACTCCAGCTGAATTGGTGCATGTACAGCAGGTTTATGTGGGCTAATGTATTAAATGCTTTGATTTTTTTCCTCCCCAGTCCAAAGTGTGTTTTGTTCATCTCCTCTATGTACAAATGTTTACAAGAGTTCTTCAAGAAGAGGCCCGTGCGTGAGTCAAAACGTCCGAGATGCCCCCTTTGACTTCGATCCACCTTTGGTGCGTTGTACCATAAATCACACTACAGCAGCCGGCAGGTAAAAACAAAAATCAACATCCGACAAAAACGAAGGGCGCTATCTTTGGTCACATAAGAGCAAATAAAACACGATGTGATGAAAGGGAGAGTGTTAACGCACGGAAATACTGTTCCATTACTCCACACGAGAGGAAGAAAGAAAAACTTTAATCCAGTGATCAGTGAGGACAACAAGAAGAGGATCCGGAACATCTGGGTGTGAGGAAGCATGTCACCAAAGGCTTCAGTGAAAGATGTAGGGGGGGTGGTGGGGGTCAGTGGAAGCAGCTGCTCAGGCAAAGCTCTCCTTCTCCTTCTCGTCTCCGTCATCCTCCTCCTCCTCCTCCTCCTCCTCCTCCTCCTCCTCCTCCTCCTCCTCCTGGTTGTCCTCACAGTAGCGCTGGAGCAGTCGGTGCAGGTGCTGCTGCAGTGCGTCGGGCTGCGAGGCGTCTGGGGTGTCATCCAGGCGCTCCAGGTGCACGTGCTTCCCCTGGGCGTCCCTCACCACAGTCCTCTTCTGGGTTCTTGACTTACGCATCTGACTTCTGCAGGAACAGAAAAGAGATTTTATGATGTGACCAGACTCTGGTCACCCCCAGGTGACACCCTTAGGTGTTAATGAGCCACAGTCACTACTCCTGACTGTGGAAGTTAAGGGCTGTCAATATTTAAACAAATTATTAAATCAAATCAAATAAATTCAATCTGTGTTCATGTACACATGATGTAGTACAAAATGAAGATAAAAATATCTGGTTCTTATCTTATGTTTGGAAGCGCATGGATGAATAAATACATAATGCATTACTTAATTATTGCCAGAATGACATGAAAACACTGACAAATAATTTTCCCAGTGCTCCAAAGCAAAACACTGACGTTAATATAGTGACATTTTTCTGTATATCATCCATTCATTCAATTATTCTTTTTAAATCTAAATAAAATCAAATGAAAAGATGTAAAAATGGGTTTGTTTTTCTTCTTTGTTAGATAATCCACCTCAAAATGAAAATAAAAGAACATCACCTTCCGTATATAGAAGTTTTACTGATGCTGACTTGCTGATAGAATAGAACATTAAACTACAAATAAAATTCAGATGTTCTCATTGTTAATAATTCTGATGCCACACATCGAGTGTAATGGCAGATGTGGACTTACATACTTACTCACCCGCTGGTATGATGTCTTTACAAACGTACTTCAAGCCTACTTAAAATGCTCTCCGCTTAGGATTTAGTGCAATCATTCCTATCAGTTATGAAAACAATGTATTTGCCAGCTTATTGTGTAAGACATGGTGAAGCAGCAACCCCCCTAAATACATCTTCATCATTAAGTGAATATGGCAGTCACATGACCAGTCAGGCAGGATGCACACAAGTTTAAAAAAGGAAAACAGGCACACTTTGCGTCCTGTGTTTTAAAACTGCACGGTCACACATGTCAGTTTTAAACCAGGAAGCAGAATTACAACATCTAAAGGAAATTCACAAGCTTTGGGTGAAGCTTTTGAGTGGATTAGATAATATAGTGAAACTGGGGGTTTATTAAAGGTCCCATATTATGAAAACTGTATTTCCAATGTAAATCGGTGTCCCCAGTGTGTGTTTAGAGATCCGCAGACTCTGACAAGACGTTCCTCTCTGCTCCGTCTTTCAGTAAATGTGTGTGAAAACGCTCCGTAGAGATTTGGCTCCCTTTATGATGTCATAAGGGGACCTGTTGATCATGTGACCTCTTCCAGCCCTTCAGCAGGCCGACTGTCCCGAACTGAAAGCCTCCTGAGTCTACTCTGCTGTCCACCAACTGTTTTTACATCACTGAGAAAAGCATGAGCATGCAGACAGATGCTGAAAACAGCTGTGGTTGTTTTTAAATATCAAACCAGTATGTATGAGCTTAACTAGGACTGTCCTGTTTTTTCTACTAACAAAAACACATGTCAGAGGAATATTAAAGATGCTACAAGATGCTAGAAATTCTACAAATAGAATCTTTAAAGGTTGCATTCAAGACTTTTGCTTTTGACTAGTGACTATGAATAACGGCCAAAATATCTTCTAATTGCAACTTACCCTGCAAAGTGCAAGTTAAAGCTAAAGGTTAGAGGATAGAGTGCAATAACACCATGCTACCACGTTAACCTCTGCTAAATTCCCTCTTAGTAAGCACCAGTGTCTTTTCAACACACTCCCATGCTGCCGTCCAACCTTTTAACCACTGCACCGTCGTCCTGCACAACCTCTTTCTCTACTACATGAGGCAGGAGCACTTTCCCAAAGCCTCCAGCATAACTCAAAGCCTGGAGGAGAAAAGACGAGGGGGGAGAGAGGGATCAGAAGGACGAAAGAGGACAGACAAACACTGGAAACCTGACATAAAGGTCTGCTCAACAGGCTTCACTGGCAAGATGTAAGAAATATGTATTAGCATGTCGTGGAAGCACAAAGAAACATACACTCAGAGTTTGGTATCACAACCAACATCCATCCATCCAACCATCCATTGTCTATACCGCTTATCCTTCACCGTCATGGAGGGGGACAATCCCAGCTGACATTTCCTCATCTCACCAACAAATCATCTCCAAAATACCTTGTAAATGTGTGAAATCAATTCTTGAGAGAATATTTCTTCTAGTTTGGACACACTGACCTTCTCAAAATCTTCTCTGGCTGATGGGAGATCTGCAGCCAGTGAGGAGTCTCCCGTCTGCTTCTCCATCCTCTCGCCTCTCACCACCGTTTTCTTGACAACTTTGCTGACCTTTCGACCTTGCACCGGCTCCACCTCGAACCCCGATGCTGTGGCGGCGCCCGAGGCCAGGGGCTCCGAGAAGGTCAACTGGAGAGGAGACGGCAAAGCATCGAGGCAAGCGTTACTTTTCTGTTTTATCTGGTGCTGCCATTGGGTGAAATCTCAGTGTATCCAATACTGTTGTATTTGTATTTGATTTGCAGCAGTGCCAGCTTCATCAAATCAAACTGAACAGTACGCTCGTGACTCAAGCACCCAATAAACACGAGAAACTGATTTGCAAACATTATAAACAACATAAATTAGAAATCATATTTATTGTTTGATGAATGCTACATTTTAATTAGTGAGAAATTACCAGCTAGTATTCAGTGTGCTTCACTGTTAGGTGATATACACCCTGGAAACCTCAGTGGGTAGTTTTGGCCTGATGTTCTGGCCACAGCTTTGCATTTGGTTGAGTCAGAAGTTGGCATTTCCAAACTTCATACAACTATTGAATGCAGCGAAAGATTTCTCTTCGTGGCCAAATGTGACAAATACCAGGCACAGACTCAAAGATGCAATGAATAATGGGAGGAGATGACACACTATTAAGGATTAATAGTGATGAGTGATTTTCATAATTATGATTAAGAACGATTACGTATATGTCACATAATGGAAACTAAGTCATTTAGTTATGAATAAATCGGTGCTGCTATAAATCCATATGAAAGTAGCGAGTCGACGGCACTGACCTCTTTCTGATCTCCCTCACTGTGAAGCACCGTTCTCTTCACCACTTTGGAGACGGTGTCTCCTTCCTCAATCTGAACGGTCTCCTGTTGAGAGCCCTCGATGGTCACTTCCTGTGTCTCCATGCCATCCGCTGAGACATATTTACGAATCACCTTCCGTGTGATCTGGTGAACAAGACAGATAGAAGTTATCATTTAACATAACATAACTTGAGTTAACATTTTTCCAAGGCCAAGGAATAGTAAAATGTTTTTACATAACGTCTTTGAGTGTTCCCTTACTTTCTTAACTACCATATTTCCATGCTCATCCATGTACTTCTCTTCTGTGACAGTCTGTGCTGGGATATCAGGCAGGTTATCTGCCTGGAAAAAGACAAACCACACAACTGTTCAATGTACGATTCACATGTTATTGCACAGCAGGGAGCGATCAACATGTTATTTGCATCAGAGAAAGTATTTCAAGTACATGTCAGCCAAACATGACCAACACGACCAAATGTACAATAAACAGTAAATATTTCAAAGCTTGTAAGGAAAGGTTGTAATAAACAGAGAGAGAGAGAGGGGAGACAATTATGATGAAAATTGCTAACAGTCTCTTTATTGGCACTACTGGGGGGCACCAATGTTGAAGAACAAGGAAAGTGATGCAAGTGTGAAGACAAAAAAAAAAGGTTTGCATAGAAAAATGAATAAAATGTGCGAGTGAGCAGGAAAAATCGAGTAAGAACAACAAAAAACAAATGTGGGCTAGAGCTTCTCAGCCACCCTTAGAAATGTTAGCATTGCAGAAAGTCCAGCAAGACAAAACAGCACCCAGGAACACTAAACCAGCGCTACCTACTACCCTTCACTCCACAGTGCACTCGTGCTGCACGGCTGCATCATGCTTCTTTACCTGAATGATAACTCTGCGTCGGACCACCCTGGTGGTCAGCACCTCCTCCTCTGAGCTATCTGAGGACAGCAACCCTAGCTCCTCTGCTATCTCCTGGTAGACAGCACACAACCAGCATGGATCAACATATGGGGTCTACATTACAGTAACAATGTTCCTGCAGGCAGCGACTGTTCCTTCTTTTCCCTTAACCTCACTTTTATGATCACTCGCTAGAAAGGTTTGTGTACATACCGATGGAATGGATGAATAGAATTGAATAGAAAGTATGACTGTAGACAATTGTGAAGTGAGATGAAGAGAAGGCACAGTTATGCAGACACATTCAACTGACATTATCGTGCGAGGATGGGAATCAGTGTGCGAAATACAGGCAACATACAGCACGTGCCCCCCCACGATTGTCAATGGGTATTTCACACACTGATGGGAACAAGAACAAACAGGACTTGAATAATACAAACAGGCACAGATGTGAACCAAACATTAGATGTTATAGAGTCAGCTGCTTGTATCTGTCACCAATGCTGACTTCAAAATTAGAAACTGCTAATACATCACACCACCGATGTCAGCGTTTTCAGTCACTCATTCATCACACTTGTTGAATTTTTGTTATTTTCTTCAACGCTCAGGTACTCATGCACACAAAAGCACCCATTAGCCTCATTTAGTCCGTAAAGTGCAAACTTGTATGTTTTATCTCCTGAGTCGTGAATGCAGCACCACAGCAACCAGCCTGTCCAGGCAAGACATCAGCCAGTGCAGCGTTGTGCTCATGCTCATCCTCTTACCTTTCCCAAGAAGTCGTCATCATCGTAATACCCTGCCTGATCTCTGGAAGGAAGCTCCTCACACATAGGCAGGTCGCCCTCTGTTTGACACTCCCGTGAACCCTCTGAATCATAAGCAAATTCACCAAGACTTTCACTGCCAGAGGAGAAGCGCTTGTAATCTTCCACTCGGAGGAAAGGCTGACCAGTGTACTGAGAGCTCCCTTTCAGGAAACCAACATCGGGGCTAGTCCCAGGCATTGGGGATGGGGGTTCAGAGATGTGATATGTGATCTCGCTTCCCAGTATCGCTTCTTCTGGTTCAGAAAAATCAGAGAGGGCTTGTCTGCAGTCAAAGAATTCCACATCTGAGTCAGAGTGCTGTGGAGATTCTGTTCTCTTACTGAGTTCCTTTTGTAGGACCTTTGGATCCTCTGATTCAAATTCAGAGACCGTTTTCTCAAATTCTGAGAGGACTCTGTTCCAGCCTGGAGAAAACTCGAAATCTTCAACATTTGCAGACTCACCTTTGGTGGTCTTGTCAGTCTCAACCTCAGGTGAAATGGAGTCACGGAACACTGGAGACACTGGACTCAAATCATTCAGGCAGGCTTGGCTGCATTCAGAAACTCTCAGAGTTTGATGTCCTGAAAATACTGCCTCATAATCTGGTGGCACCAAAAACTGAGCTGACATAGGTGAAAAAAGCTCGCTTGGCTGTGCTTTTGTAGGAGACAGCTCCCAATCTGAGTACCCATGTGATCTGCCCGACTTTAGACATGATGTCTTCTCAGATTCAGGGAGAACTGGGGTGACAGTTCTGTGGGTAATGAATGAGCTCCGATCAGGTAGCAGTAGGGGCACCGATTTCATCAGCTTATCATCAGCGAACAGCAAACCTATTATACTGGCGTCTTGTGTCTCTGTTGTAGCATCATTGTCTGCATGAAACTGTGTTTCCTCTGGTGTCTCAGATGGAGCCTGTAAGTGAATATGAACATCAGCTAAATAAGTGAACCTAAAAAATGCCCCATTCCCCAGATTAGCATCACTGCAGTGACAGGTTATTTTCCATCCAGCCAACGTCTCATCGGGTTAAGAACAATACATGTGAAGCCATGACATGCAGCTTTAAAAGCAAGTGAATTGGAATTGAACTAAGGCCAAAAAGTATTTCAACATTGCTGACACATTCAAGGCATTACCGACAACTCCTCATGTCATTATTAGTTCATCAAGGCACACGGTTATTGGCTCCATCAAAATGAGTGTGTCCAAAACAAGTCAAGAGTCTTTGCTTGATTGTCATGCTCTCAGGCTTACCCTCTGTGAGGCTTCAGTCTTGCTCTCTCCTCGCGCACCAATTTGTACGACCTTCTTTTCCTTTCCTTTTGCATCTTGAGCTGCTGATGGGTTTACATCAACGTTTTTTGGGATGTCCTCCTCACAAACAGCGGTTTTTAAAGTTGAGATGCTTTCAGCGTCTAATCCATGCGTCATCCTTTCATCGTGTGACACAACTTCTGATTGCAGTCCTGTCATTGTTTGCCTGTCATCACTGATATGTTCTTCCTTCGACTTTGTTTTACTAGTTTGAATTAGTAATGGTGACACAGTCATTCGGCTTTCATTAGGTAAAGTTGAAGTCTGATCAGACAATAAAGTAGATGTCACATGACTCAAAAGTTCTGATTCAGATAGGACCCTATCACTTCTCTCTAAATAAAAGTCTGAGTCCTCCTCTGACTCATCATTTTGAGAGCTTAGTGGCCTTGGGCTATCATCAATCCAACAATCAATAGGTAAAGCAACAAACTCTGAGTCTGATGACAAGGACACTGGTGAAGATGATCTATCACCATGGGTCGCATCCATAAAATAAGAAGACAATATTCTCATAAACTGAGGAACTGGCGAGTCAGGCAACAGTTGTGTTAAGTTACTGACAGATGATATGGATTCAGGTGAGGATGGCCTGTCTGTCTCAGTGACTCCTGATGATATGACCATAAGCTCACACTCTGAATCTGAATCAGCTGATTCAGGTGATGATGATGTATGTATAGCTGTGTATCCCTCAAATGATACTGTAAACTGAGGGATGGGAGAATCTGGAGAAAGTGACCTGTTCTCATTGAAGTCAGGCACTGATTCTGGAGATGATGCTCTATTGCAAGCCATTTGTATGGCTGATTCAGGAGACGTAGGTGTGTATTCAGGTAATGACTGAGGTGACCTGTCTCTGTCATTCCAACACTCTGACAGTGTAGATTCTGATCTCAGGAATGTTACACATTCTGGCAATGCCATTGTAAATTCAGGTAAGGGGGAATCTGGTGAGAGTGGTCTAAACTCATTGACTGATTTTACAGATTCTGGTGATGATGCTCTTCCTTCTACCACACTGACTGAATTAGGGGACGTGGGTCTATAGTCGATCGAGGATTCTCGTGAATAGCATACATCCTCATTCTCTGCATGAGATACTGATACAACCACCCAATCATCATCAGAATCTGTCTGTGCGTCAGGGGCATGTATTTCAAATGTGTACTTTGCCTGTCTGTATGGAGCTCTTCCCGAAGACAAAATGTGTTCAGTCAATGGTGGAGGTGACTCTGAAAGAGGTTTTTCACATATGACCTGTGCACTTGATGTGCAAAGAAAGCCATCATCAGCTGTGTCTGTGTCTGTTGCAGTAAATTGATGTGTCACCTCCGAAGGTGGCACTGTGGTAGGGGCATCATGTTCATTTTTATCTTTTACTTTTTTACCTTGTTCATCATCTGGAATACTCCTTTCATATTCTATTGTGCTGCCAATAAACTGCATGAAACCTGTTTTACTGTGGAAAATCTCTCCCACATACAGAGGATCACGTACTTGAGAAATCAGTTTCCACAGCTCTGCATCATGAATGAGATTATACTCAGCTACCATGATGGCTGACTCCTCAGCTGAAGTGGGTGCCATCGTTGTTGATAAAACAGTGCTATCAATGGTTGCTTCGTTGTCAGCTGAGACTTTCAAATCAGTTATTGATGATTTGGAGGCCAACAGTAACATTTCCTTATCTGACTGAACTGACTCTGGTGATACTGACCTGTCTTCTATGTAAAATGGGTCAAAAGTTTGTGACAAATCACCTGAATCTGAAAATTCAGTGGGTGAGCTGTCTCTCACAGTCATCATATTATCTACAAATGTCTTTGTAAAATCAGGTATCGGTGACTCAGGGGGCAGGGGTTTACATTCATCATTTGAAGTTTCTGACTGAGGCGACACTGCTCTCATGTCAGTGACTTCTATGTCATATGACGCCAAACAACATTCCATATCTGACGATAATGATTCTGGGGATGAACACCCATAGTGTGTTTCTAGTGTCGTAGTCTCAAGAACATTTTGTGCAAAACAAGGAAGAGGTGAGTCTGGAGATAATCTCTTGTATTCATCAAGTGATTGAGTAGATTCTGGAGATACCGAGTGGATGTTTCCAAGTAACATCAATGCTGCAGATGACAAGGGTTTGTATTCGGGTAGGGACTCAACTGATAGAGGCCTCTCTTGTTCTTCTGCGCCTAATGATTCAGGAGAGTCCAGCCTATTCTCAATATCATCATTCATGAACATCAAAAGCTCACTCAAAGCATACTCAATATCTGATTCAATGGATTCAGGGGAGGTTGATCTATACCCAATATTCACAATAACACGTTCAGACATTTCTGGTGTGTATTCAGGTATGGGTGAGTCTGGTGACAGAGCCTGGTATTCATCTCCAGATGCTTCTGAGCTAGGTGAAAAGGGTCTATTGTCACAAACTAGTGATCCTAGGCTTATCACAATGTATTCTATATCCGAACACGTTGACTCGGGTGATGCTGATCTTTGTCCAAAAATAGTTTCAGGCAATCCAAACATTGGTTTCTTAAAATCGGGTACAGGTGAATCAGGTGACAATCTTGTTGAGGTTCGAGATTCAATAGATGAAGATCTGCTTTCCAAAAACATTGGGGAAGGTAATTCCATGTCCAAATCAGACAACACTGAGTCAGGTGATGCAGACCTTAAGTCAACATGAGACACAGAGAACCTTTGTATTGCCTGTGTAAAGTCAGGAATGGGTGAGTCAGGCGAAAGTCGTGTAAATTCATCTTTGGATGCAGTTGAATCAGGAGATGCTGGCCTGTCCTCAAACAGCCAGGGGATGCACACATCTCTCTCCAAATCCTCATCTGAACATGCTGATTCAGGTGATGTGGATCTGTATCTAATGTCTAACATGGTGGGTGCACTCATAGTGTACTGTGGCAGTGGAGAGTCAGGAGACAAACATCTAAGATCAGAGTCAGACCCCCCTGATTGACGTGATTCTGCTCTGTACTCAAAATCAAACGTCTGTGAAATCAAAGGAGCATATTCTATTTCTGAAGCCTCTGATTCAGGTGATGATGACCTATAAGCATTAAACTCTGGATATGTCTCTAGCAAAGCCTGTCTGAAGTCAAGGAGAGGGGAATCAAGAGAGAGCCTTCTGTATTTACTCAGTGATGCTAAGGACTCAGGAGATGAAGGCCGGTCTTCTGTTATCACTGGGAAAGGTAACTTAAATTCCATGTCCAAATCAGACAACACTGATTCAGGTGATGTGGATCTCAAGTCCATGTGACATATGGTGGATTCATGTATTGCCTGTGTAAATTCAGGAATGGGTGAGTCAGGCGAAAGTCGTGTAAATTCATCTTTGGATGCAGTTGAATCAGGAGATGCTGGCCTGTCCTCAAACTGCCAGGGGATGCACACATCTCTCTCCAAATCCTCATCTGAACATGCTGATTCAGGTGATGTGGATCTGTATCTAATGTCTAACATGGTGGGTGCACTCATAGTGTACTGTGGTAGCGGAGAGTCAGGAGACAAACATCTAAGATCAGAGTCAGACGATTGACGTGATTCTGCTCTGTACTCAAAATCAAACGTCTGTGAAATCAAAGGAGCATATTCTATTTCTGAAGCCTCTGATTCAGGTGATGATGACCTATAAGCATTAAACTCTGGATATGTCTCTAGCAAAGCATGTCTGAAGTCAAGGAGAGGGGAATCAAGAGAGAGCCTTCTGTATTTACTCAGAGATGTTACTGACTCTGGAGATGAAGGCCGGTCTTCTGTTATCACTGGGAAAGGTAACTTAAATTCCATGTCCAAATCAGACAACACTGATTCAGGTGATGTGGATCTCAAGTCCATGTGACATATGGTGGATTCATGTATTGCCTGTGTAAATTCAGGAATGGGTGAGTCAGGCGAAAGTCGTGTAAATTCATCTTTGGATGCAGTTGAATCAGGAGATGCTGGCCTGTCCTCAAACAGCCAGGGGATACACACATCTCTCTCTAAATCCTCATCTGAACATGCTGATTCAGGTGATGTGGATCTGTATCTAATGTCTAACATGGTGGGTGCATTTATAGTGTACTGTGGTAGTGGAGAGTCAGGAGACAAACATCTAAGATCAGAGTCAGACCCCCCTGATTGACGAGATTCTGCTCTATCCTCAAAATCAAACGTCTGTGAAATCAAAGGAGCATATTCCATTTCTGAAGCCTCTGATTCAGGTGATGATGGCCTATAAGCATTAAACTCTGGATATGTCTCTAGCAAAGCCTGTCTGAAGTCAAGGAGAGGGGAATCAAGAGAGAGTCTTCTGTATTTACTCAGTGATGCTAAGGACTCAGGAGATGAAGGCCGGTCTTCTGTTATCACTGGGAAAGGTAACTTAAATTCCATGTCCAAATCAGACAACGCTGATTCAGGTGATGTGGATCTCAAGTCCATGTGAGATATGGTGGATTCATGTATTTCCTGTGTAAATTCAGGAATGGGTGAGTCAGGCGAAAGTCGTGTAAATTCATCTTTGGATGCAGTTGAATCAGGAGATGCTGGCCTGTCCTCAATAAGCCAGGGGATGCACACATCTCTCTCTAAATCCTCATCTGAACATGCTGATTCAGGTGATGTGGATCTGTATCTAATGTCTAACACGATGGGTGCATTTATAGTGTACTGTGGCAGTGGAGAGTCAGGAGACAAACATCTAAGATCAGAGTCAGACCCCCCTGATTGACGAGATTCTGCTCTGTACTCAAAATCAAACGTCTGTGAAATCAAAGGAGCATATTCTATTTCTGAAGCCTCTGATTCAGGTGATGATGACCTGTAAGCATTAAATTTGGGATATGTCGCCAGCAAAGCCTGTCTGAAGTCAAGGAGAGGGGAATCAAGAGAGAGTCTTCTGTTTTTACTCAGAGATGTTACTGACTCTGGAGATGAAGGCCGGTCTTCTATTATCAGTGGGAAAGATAACTGAATTTCTTCATTTAAATCGGACAACACTGACTGAGGTGAAGAGGACCTTAAGTCTATATGTAATACACAGAACTCTTGAATTGTCTGCATAAATTCAGGAATAGGTGAATCGGGTGAAAGAGGTCTAAATTCATCATTGGATGCAGCTACGCCAGGAGATGCTGCTCTGTCCTCAAAAAGCCAAGGGATACATAAATCAGTCTCTAAATCCTCGTCTGAATATACTGATTCAGATGGTGTGGATCTATACATTGCTGTCAAAGTGGGAGGTTTAGTATGGGTGTACTGAGGTACTGGAGAGTCTGGAGACAAACACTGATATTCATTGAAAGACGAGATTGATTGTGGAGAATTTGCCCTTCCCTCGAGTTCAAGAAGCGGACACATTGTTAGAGCGAGTTCTACATCTGATGTTCCTGATTCCTGATGAATCAAAGGTGCATACTCAACATCTGTTGTAGCTGATTCAGGGGATGCTGACATAAACCCAAAAAATGATGGAAAACGTTCAACTACTCTTGCTATGAATTGAGGTACAGGTGAATCTGGTGACAGGGCCCTGAGCTCATTTTCAGAATCAGGAGTGAAGGATCTCTTTTCAACCCTAATAAATGGCATGTCCAGAACATCCACGTCAGTGTCTGACATTACAGATAAAAGTGATGATGACCTGCTCCCCGAAACTAACTGAGCTGATTCTATATATTGCCTAAACTGTGGTAGAGGAGAATCTGCCGATAACATCCTAAATTCATTAAGTGATGTTATTGAATCAGGAGACGATGTTCGTAATTCTGTTGTTGTCAACAGTGACTGAGGTGACATTGGTCTATATTCTGTCACTGACTCTGGTGAGAGTGGCCTTCTGTTAATATCTGATGTCACTGAATCAGGAGAATCTGATTTATCTTTGATACCAAATTCTGAAAGAGAAAATGCTGCTGAATCCACAAGATCTGGGGCACCTGATTCAGGTGAGGATGATCTATATCTACCAGCTAAAACAAGAGAGTTTTGTAACTCCAGCCTGAGGTCAACCACTGGTGAGTCAATAGAGGAAGGCCTATGTTGGCCTTGTGATACTTCTGATTCAGGAGATGATAACATTGACTCTGCAGATAAAGCAACAACATGACATTGCTCTGGTTCTGTATCAGGCATAGGTTCACAAGACTGTATCATGTGATGTTCCTCTAGACACAAAGGTCTGTACTCATTTACAGAGTTCCCTGTCTCCTGGGAATAAGACCTCACACTACTCTGTAACTTCAGGGCCTCAGGGGAGAATGGTATATGTTCTTCCTCAGAGTCAGGTGACATTGGTCTACCTGTCTCCCCTACATAATGGGGGTCATAAAGTTGACACATTAGCTGGTTTTCTCTGAATGTTGCACCAGCTGATTGCCTTGCTTTAAGCATGGAACCAACTGACTGAGGTGAGTCTGCTCTCTGGTCCGTAAAGAACTCTGAAGTTGAACCACACTTGATATCTGAGAGTACAGACTGTTGGGAAACTGGGGAATCCACAGACATGTCTTTTAAAGACTCTGGTGAATCAGACCTGAATGCTCTTAATTTCAATTCCCCTGGTAATAAAGGTCTGTATTCTGTATCAGGTGGCACTGGTTTCTCTTCCCTCATAATCTTTGCTGCTTGTAGAACATCTAAATCAGTTGAATCTGCAATGTCAGACTTCACACCATGCTCTAACTCTCCCTCTTTCACATCTGAATCATTCATAACATACTCAATTCTTGTTCCAGCATACTCAAAAACACCAGTTTTACTACAAAAAGTGTCCCCAACATATTGAGGATCACGTATTTGAGAAATAAGCTTCCAAAGTTCAGCATCATAAACAAGTTTATATACTGGCACTCTTACTGCCTTTACAGGTAAGGGTTGACTACTAACATCCAATGATCTCTCTGTGGTCTTTGATACCTGGGATTCCAGTGAGTCAGGTCCCTGTTTGCAAATACTTATGTCTACACTTGATTGTGTATATTCATCACCAGAAACTACTGATTCAGGAGAAGATGATCTATGATCAATGACGGAAACTGATTCAGTTAGCCCTGTTTTGAATTCTGGTATTGGTGAGGCACCTCTGTAGTCATCTCCAGAAAAAAGTGAGTCAGGTGAGGATAGCCTCACTTCGGAGGACACGTGTGACGGTTGAAACGTAGCCCCATATTCTAAATCTGAACAAATTGAAGTAGGAGACGAGAATGTGCTCCAAACATTAAATTCTGGCAAACCCTGTCCAAATACAGGAATAGGTGAGTCAGGTGAAAGCATGTTTTCATGGATAGAATCTGGGGATGGTGGTCTGTGTTCAGCAACTAATAATGACAATGAGTCAGAAATGCATTCTTGATCAGAGGTTATTGATTCAAGTGATGAAGACCGATCCAGTCTACCATTTACAACTGATTCTGCTAAAGATGGTGTAAACTCAGGAATAGGTGAGTCAGGTGATAGTGCCCTGTATATGTTTACAGATGCTACTGAATATGGAGATGCAGGTCTATCCTCAAAAACAGATGAAATGTCAAAATCAGTCTCTAGATCCAGATCTAACAATACTGACTCTGTTGACACTGATCTGTGATTAAATTGAGACGGTTCATAGAAAGAGGCAAAGTACTGAGGAATAGGGGAATCTGGTGTTAAAGTTCGCTGATTATCTACACATCTCCCTGAAAGAGAGGAATCTAGTCTAAATTCATCTAGCACCAACAGTGATTGTGGTGACATGGGTCTATAATCTGCTTCAGAATCTGCTGAAAAGGATCGTTGGTAATTTCCTGATTGCAAAGCTTCAGCTTCTTCACCTGGCTTTGACTTATAGGATTCTGGATTTTGACTCATGAAGGCTTCTCCTACATACTGGGGGTCACGAATTTGAGAGATGAGCTTCCAAAGTTCTGCATCAGATGTTAAACTGTAGACTGGCATTGAATATTCTGTTAAGAATAAGGGTACATGATGCTCAGGCACAGCAGCAGACTCTACAGGTAATTGCTGATCTTCAGCAACATTTGTAGAAAATGCCAATGACGGCAGATCATCAGATGCAGTTTCTGGAAGCAAAAGAGCTTCATCGAATTCTTGTGTCTCTTCACATGTTTCAGGTATAAACTCAGATGATTCTTTTTGATATTTTGTAACATCCTTTGTGGCAGATTTTGTCTTCTTAGTTATAGGATTTGGCAGTTCCTCCTTTGAGTTTTCTACATCAGTTGACAAGAACTCCCCTCTTGCTGGCGGTGTGACAATGTTTTGGTCAGTTTGACTGCCATCAGGTACTACTAATTGTGCATTGGGAGTTTCAGTCTCATTATGTTTCATAAGATTTTCTTCTTCAGACTTTGACTTTTGTTGATGATCAACTTTGGTTGTTTTTGTTTCAAACTGATTTGCAGCACATACTTCCTCTACAAAAATTGTAGCTCCTGTCGGTTCATGTGTCATGTCTTGCTCAAGAGGTAACTGAGTTACAGGATTAGGCAGTAACCCATAATCATTTACAGAACCACAAGAATCAGGTGATGAAGGCCTATTTTCAAAATGTAATAGCAATTGCATAGCCTCATATTCTGTATCTGACAACACCGATTCTGGTGATGATAAATTATCATTTATAGTGACAACATGATGCACAGATGAGGTAAATTGTGGTATAGGAGAATCTGGGGACAGACACTCATTGAATGCTTCTGATTGAGGAGAGGATGTTCTGATGTCTAACATTTCTGATTGTAGAGACATTGGTCTGTCTTCAGGCACTGATTCTGGTGAAAATGGTCTTTCCTCAACATCAGACAAAGATATAACAACCCAAGCATCATCATCAGGCCAGGTGCCACTAAATTCAGGTAAAGGTGAATCAGGTGATAATGCTTTATATTCATTTGTAGATGCTACAGATACTGGGGATGTTGGCCTGTCTTCAAAAAGCTTTGACGCCAAAGGTGCTGTTTCAAATTCCATATCTGATGATATTGACTGAGGTGATGATGATCTACATTGACAAGTTGTTAAAGACTTATAGACCGGGGAGTCTGGTAGAAGTGGACAATCCGCAGTGATGGACCCAAAGTATTCAGGAGATGATGGTCTCATTTCATGGAAATCAGGGGAGTCAGTCACATCAGGTGACCATCTGTCTTCTATATCAAAAGTTAATGATTGAGGTGAGATGGATCTCTCACCACTACAATCACAGCCTAGTGATAATGGCCTTCCAAATGGTCTTTTGTTTGAAACCATTGGTGTTAATGGCCTTTCTTCTGCTTCTGGTGAAAACAGCATAGCGGTGCCTCCTGGTGCACTCAGTAATGGTAGTCCCTGAGCAGAAGCCCCAACATCACCAGTTTCCCATGGAAACATAGGAGGTGGTAGGGGAGACAAGGGCCTAAACTGAGGTATTGGAGAGTCAGGTGCAAGAAAATTCAGCTCATTTACTGACGAAACTGATTTAGGTGATGAGGCCCTACTCTCTGTCAGTAATATTGCTGTATCAGTCACACATTCAGGTGAAGATGATCGATCATCACAAGTGGTTTCAAAAGTGGATTCTGATAGACACAATCTAAATCTGGATGCTTCCGGTGCAGACTCTATGGGAATCACAACTTCATCTTCAAGTTCTTTCTGACTGAATGACAGTGTTTTCTCAAAGCTGAACTCAGGTCCTGATATGACTGACATAACATTATCTAGTGACTGAACATCCATCTGCTCAAATGTTGACTCATGTGACACCTGAATGAAGCTAATTGAGCTCCCAAGTTCTGTTTTTTCAGACATTAAACCTGGAATGGTACAACTGACATCAGAGGAACCTTTTAATGCCTGGGTGGCAGAATCCTTTGCTTGATTTGTGCCAGGAATGGACTTAACATCAAGGTCACCTAAAATTGAGGCCTGGTAACCATCAATCTCAAGCATGGAGTTTGACACATCTTCTTCAACATCTGTGTGTCTAGCAGCTCTCTCAACCTCATCTCTCCTGACTCCAGCTTGAATTGCATCTTCTGGGGGTGAATTCGCAGGCACAACAGACACGTCCTCACTATCTGAGTCCATCAGATCAACATCATATCCATACAGGACTTTATAAAGTCGACGAGAAACTTCATCCATGTGTCTTTTGGCCTTTTTTTCCATCTGTGTGGATTCTGTCATTGCACTAACAGAACCAGAAGGAGACTGAGTTAGCTGAAGCCTTTGGTCACTGGTTGGTTGTTGTGTTAAGCCAGTCTTTTCAGAGACCTCATTGGTTTCCATTAACTCCATAGACAGTTTCCTAAAGTCTTGCTCAGCTTGATCACACTCAACCAAGCTATCTCCAAAATCGGTCAGAGACAATGGTCGACTCTCACATACACCTGTTCGAGAGGTATTGGATGACTCTCGCCAAGGCAATGGTGATAAATAAAGAGCTTCATATTCAGAATGGGTGGTTTGTAGACATTCCAAGCTCCACCCCTCTCCCCCCTCTGCCCCCTTATATCCAGCAGATCCCTCATCATCAAACGGTTCAACAGTAGGGGAAGGAGGTGGGGTAATCAGGGTGCCTAGCTTGGGTCCCCCTTTGTACACAGGATCAATCATATGGGATCGGAGGTTGTAGGGAGAGGTGCGGTACAATGTGAAGAAAGGACTTACTTGTTTAAAACTGCCAGTGTGTACCGTGTCTGTCAATTCCTCATATACTCTTTGTGATGAGCTGGGAAAAAAAAGAATTTTCAATACTGAGTCAATGGATGGCTGCTGTGATCAATAAAAAAAAGAACAGAAGCTAATAAGTCCTTTATCTAATAAACTCATTTAGTACTTCTTCATATCATCATATGGTCTTAACTGAAAATACCAATTTGAGCCACATTAACAATAAGTAAAGGTCAACTAAAATCTAAAAAGTTATCCCTTTTTGAGGTTAGAAATTTGCATCAAAGAGATTTTTAACTTTATTATTATTGAAAGGAAGAAAACAGGTCAGGAAACCAGGAAAAAGCAGAAATGCTCATTTGGGTAAGGACCAAACCATCTAGATTGACCAGTGTTCATATTTGCAGCAAAATGCAAGCTGGGGTACAGTGTAACCCATGCCTAAGCTTATACAAAAAAAAAGAAAACATCTTGAAAGCTAACGGGGCTGTAATCACATGAATTCAACTTTCTGTGTAACTTACTATGTTGTCTCCATCTCTTTTTGTAGTTTCTCTTTCTGGGCACTCTTAAGACGGCTTTTTGCTGTGGAATCTGTCTCCAGTCGTCCCATTGTCTCGTGAAGTGATGACAAACTGGAGGACAGGTCCTCTGCCGACACCATGGGTACCTCTTGTCCCGAGCCTGGACTCCTACGGGCAGCCTCTGTACGCCTGCCTGGCCTTGGGCTGTCAATGTCTTCATGAAGAGCAGAGAAACCTGACAAAGAATACAGTGCAGAAATAGTAGACATTTACTGGTATAAATTAATGAATTGTCTCCACCTTATTTTGCAGTGTGGAATTAATGGCTGATCAGTTATTTGTGTGGCACCTCAATTTGATCACTTTCCTCACCTACCTACCATAGTAGCAAATAATTACTTACTCAATGTATTTATGGTAAATGATAAATAATATGCCACACCTATACCTGGTTAATGTTCGCTGATGTAGAAATATAAATATATGATGTATGACATGCCAAAAAATATACAATTATTATTCAGTTAGTTGGCTTTTAATTTATGTTATGGATCAATCAGACCGGCTAAGGTGGGTAGGCTAACAATAGCCACTTTAGCTTAGTGTAACTCTAATATAAGCTTTGGGAACATCCACGAGGATATTTGAAATGAAATCGTACATATCCCAGTGGCCAACCACTTCCAAGCTCAATCCCACAGCTACCCAGCGACCCAAAGTGCCTGACTGGCCGTCTCACACAAAAACCTGTCTGTGTCTGTATATCTATTGAAAATAACATGGATATGAAAGCATAGACATAAGCACAATGTAATCATGAGTCTAAGTCACGTTAACATTGACTTGTGTACCTTCACTATGATCCAGTGCTATGGTCCGCTCTATTTCTGCATAGGTATGTGATGATGTCTCCTCCTGAGTGGACTTGATTATCTTGGTTTCAATGAGGTGGACAATGTCCATTCGGTTGATCTTAGTCAGTCTTTTGATCAGTGTCGTTTCTGGTGACACAAAAACAGACTTAAATATTCCACTTTAAATTTGCACGAGTGTTTCTACTTTGTACTTGTTTAAAAAGCAATAATTCTGATAAATATGTATCCTCCTTATCATTAACCTGCTCCATGCTTTCCCTCTCTCTCTGTCCAGAGCTTCAAAAGGGCATGGCTTTGGTCTTGAAGTGAGTTGGGATTTTCAATCCTTATCTGGTTGATCCTCTCCTCATTAAAGTCCAGTTCTCGTGCCAACTCTGTGGAGAAAAACACAATATTCTAATAATTTCAATGATCTGAAGATATTTTTCTTTTGAAATGACTGAAATGTAGCCTGGCAAAAATTTGTTTCATCGCTTGATTGCTGCTTCTAAGGTGTGACTCACCTGTCCAGCTGAAGCCCAGATGGTCGGCTATAATGGCCAACCGTTGCTCTTTTCTCTCTGCCTCATCCTGTGGATCTACTGCAAATACCACCAGACAGCCATCAGCGGTCAGAGCCGCAAGGTATACCAAATCAAGTCACATTCACACACAATATTAAACATTTCTTCACTGGCTTTCTTGGACTTTGTAAATCATGATATCAAATTAAGGAATTGTAATTTAGAGCTAATACATAATATGCCTGTGAAGAATGGTTGTGATAGAAATTGTAAGGACACTACGATTAAGAAATGCACATTTTAATCATTTAATCAAGTTATTGACATTACATGTGATTGTTTAATAAATGTGATTGTTTGAATATTTTTTACTATCAAATCTGTCAAAAAGCTTAGTCACTAAGTTGTTTTCATTTTAACCATCAAGCCTTTAAGTCAGTCTTGAGATTTTTACCACACATAGAAGGAAAGAGAGACATAATTACGAACACAAACAGCTCAGTTGACACAGCCACATGGATTCTTCAACTACAATGGGACTTAACTACAAGAGACAGAGAAGCAGCACCTTTACAGCTACAGTGAACTAATGAGGCACAAGAGATAGAGAATAGCCCCTTAAACTGGGGGGATACCTTGACTTTGGACTTTATCGTCTGGGATTCGCTGCATCTGTGTCTCAACAGGGTCGTCCCACAGTGGTCTAATGGGAAAGACATCTCCTGAGGGAGGGAACTGCATCTCAGGGAAAGTTTCTTTTTCTATGATTGATGGATCAATGAGACTGCTCTCATCATCCGAGTTGGCGGCTGCAGCTTCTTGTGCTTTTTCTCTCTCTGCCTGTGCCAACCTTGCCACAAGTTTTGCTGCTTCATCGCTTATCTCGTCAAAGAACTCAATGGACTGTTTGCATGACTCACTTTTCTCTTTAGTGGGTGTTGTGGGTGAATGGGATGACTGACCACTTTTGCCTCGGACTGGCAATCTGGACTGGAAGCTTTTAGATTTTGCTGACTCAGCACTCGGCCCACCCTGTTCTTTTTTAGCCGACGCCCGGGTAGACTCCCCTTCACAGAAACTCTTGGCTTTGGAAGATACATGGGTTGTCTTTGTTTTGACATCCATAGAGGGACCCGTGTCTGTCTCTGATTTTCTCCTTGTGTCCTTTTTTACAGGGACCTTAAGCTTTTTTTCGTGGGTAGATTCGGCACGTTTGGCAGAAGAATCAGGCTTGAGAGCACTAGCCTTGACGGGAATTCTAGATTTAGATTCAGACGTGAAGGAGGGCTCTTTTTTAAGAGCGGTTGAAGGCGAGATTGCTTGAGATGGAGAGGGAGTAGTGGATTTACCCCGACCTTGGGGAGCAGACTTGGCTTGCGCTTTGACTGGAGTCTTTTTAACACTACTGGAAGCAGTTTGTTTGGACTTGCTTGTTGGTTTGGGGGCTTCAATCACTGACTGTGGTTCCTCTGGAGAGGAATCAGAGGACTCTTGGCCCTGCTCAGAGTAAACTGATCTTGTGACTGTGGTTTCTGCTGTCTGTACATTTGTTATCATTTGGTCAGAGGAACATGTTTCTAAATCTAGGCATCCTTCATTTACATTTTTATCTGTTTTAGTCTCTAGACCTTCAGGGGATGTCTGATCTTTCTTTGTAGGTTTGGCTGAAGCTGATATGCCCATTTTAGGGATTTTAGATTTGGAGGCATCAGCTTTGGAGGCTGGCTGATCACCTTCAGGTGTGGACAGAAGCTGACAATCTGTTGCTTCTTTTGATTTCTCAGTCTCCTCAGTTTTAATCTCTAGTGTTAGATTGAGGCCAATTTCAGGTTCTGCTGCTAATCTCATACCTTCTTGACTAGCCTCTTCTAAGAGAGGTTCCTCTAAAGGCTGTTCACCTATTTGGAAAAAGGCAAAGCCACCGCCCTCTTCCTCGTAGCTCCTCTTAGTCATGTCAATAGCACCACTTCTGGTCATCTCAAATAATTTTCCTTCTTGGAAAAGAAAAGGGTTGGGCTCACTAGTTGGAGTGCTCTCTTCTGTTGGTGTTCTACCAGGTGTTGTGTCTGGAGTTGCTTGCAAAGACTGACGGTCCACCACCAGATTCAGTATCTTCTGCTCCTCTTCTTTAACACGTGCTGCAAAAGCAGCGTCATCCTCCCGCATGGCGGACCATGACTCAGTGTCTACCCTTGCAGTGACACCTTTTGACTCAGTTCTGGGAGGTTCCATTGCCTCCTCGTCCTCCTCTGTGTCGTCATAGATACAAACCTCCGGTTTGAACGTGTCCTTTGTTTGATCCGTGGCAACAGTTGCACTGGGTCCATCCTCTGGTGCTCCTGTTATCTCCTTCTGATCACTTTTCACTTCATCTGTTACATTGCTACCCTGTTTTAGCTTTCCAGTCTGTAGATCATCTCCTTTGTTATTTCTTGACTTCCTTAAGCACTCCTCTTTTTGCTCATCAGTCCTGTTTTCTGCGTTTGATGTCACAGCAGCCTTTTTGGTAGTGCTGTCTTTATCAGCTTTCACAGATGGTGGGACTCTTTGCTCTTGTGCAGTTTCCAGTTTGGATTTTGAATGATGCTGGTCTGAGACAGAGTGAGGTCCCTCTGAGGTGACACTTGCTGTTGTTGCTGTGTGCTTGACCTCTTTGCTGTGGGATCCATCATGCAAACCTGCTGAAAAAGGAGAGGGAGGTTGTACTTTAATTAGGGGATCAACAAAAAGAGCTAACTTTGACTCTCCAGTGGGCCTATTGATCCCACATTCTTTTTGCGAAAGCTTCTCACTTGGGGGCTCTAATGTTTCATAACTGTCATCCCCTACTTTGGCATCTGCTGAGGGAAACAAATCTTTTCTAGAGTTCTTTTTGCTCCTTGCGTCTTGTTCGATTTCATCAAATGTTTTTATTTTGGCTGCCATCTTAAACATCTCCTCCTCTGGAGTGATTTTTCTTTTAGCTTCATAGCTGTCTGATGTATCCTCTTCTCCTGGGTCTTCAGGGATGACAGCCGGTTTGGATGGAACAGAGAGGAATATATGGTCAGGGGGTTTGGGGTTTACCTCATAACTTACCTCTTCAGAACTAGGTGTATCAGGGGAGAGGGGACTCTTACCAGAACTTGTCATCTGAGAAGTCTGCTCACAACTGTCATCGTCAGCACTAGCTTCATGGTCTCGGAGCAGCCTATCGCGCAATGCATCTTGGGGAAATTCTGCAGGTTTGGAGGATGCTGGACGGCTAGGTGATTTACTAGGTGGACCTAGAGCTGATGGGAAGGATGGGTGGCTTTTTTGCTCTACAGGACTGCTCTCTAAGGAGTCATGAGGGGGTGACTCCTTGGTTGGGCTAGGTTCAATAGAATCTGGGGACTTATTCGAGTAGTCTTCTTCCATGAGAGGACTACCCTCTAGAGAGTCTCTGTGGCTTATTGTCAAAGAGTCATCAGCTAATGGACTGAGAGCATCTGAGTCTTGTTTTAAAGGCAGCTCTAAGCTTTCATGACGCCGAAGAGAGGATCTAGAGGCTGGAGAACCAACTAAAGACAATGCTAGCTGATCGTCAGGGCTCTCATCATCACTAAGAAAAGTTTCTACAGTCTCTGAAATTCTCTTTGTAAGCTTTTGAGGTTTAGATGGCTTAGACTCGCTCCTCCTAACAGATGTAGACTCACTTGTAATGTGGTCATCTGCAGCCTCGCTTGAAGAGATATGGAGGTTCATTTCTGTAGACAGCTGGTCACCAGTCGCCTCTACACCAGTGTCTCCGGACTTCTCTGTGTCTTTTCTTTCATTTTTGACTGTTGTAGTAGTTTCTGCCAAAGTTGTAGAGCTCTGCTGTCCAGTTCTGAGAGAAAGACACAGACTTTCTGGGCTTGTGCCTGGAGTGGCTAGACCCTCATGTTTGCAACTGTCCTCAGAGCTCAGATGAGGGGTTCCATCTCCAGAACTGGCACTTAGCGAGTCTGCCACACCCTCATGTTTTAAGCTGTCGGAGCTATCATCAAGGCCACCATTTCCAAAGTCTACAGTTTCTGTTAGCTCTGAATCGGTGGCAGCAACTAACTTGCTTTCTTTCTCTCTGTCTTGCTGAGTGGTCTCTTTCTTGTGAGGTTTGGAATCCAAAGACACTTCTCGTTCTTGAGAAACACGTGAGGTTATTGCTTTAGCCATGGATTTTGACTGAATGGTTTCTGATTTTGTGGTTTTCTCTGATTTTGGTGTAGTGGATGTTTTAAGCTCAAAAAGCCCAGACTTTCTTTTTGAGGGGTCCTGCCCTGTTTGGAATGCTTGCATCAGCTCTTTAACTGACATGGTCTCCTCAAGTTTTTCAGATTCAGTTTTGGGGGACTTAGGGGGGGGTCGTTTTGATTTAGAGCTTTCTTTGGCTTTTGGAGAGGATTTGCTCATAACAGGCAATTGTGAAGGCTTACTCCCAGTGACCTTTTTGCTCTTTTGCTCTGCCTCTACTTTCTGTTGTAAGGCCTTGACTTTGTCCTTTATTGACCCAATGGGAGTTTCTTCAACCACTGGGGATACAGGTGATGGTGGGGCAGGGGCTGTAGGCACACTGAGAAGAGCTCCTGCCTCTGTTGATTCCTCTGCTTGGCCATGGTCTTTGCCCTTCCTTCTGACAGGCTTTTTAACATCGCCAGCAGTTGCTTTGTCCTGCACTTTGGTTGGAGTGGTTGGTTTTGCACTTTTGCGTAGCACAACATCTGTGAATCTTTCTTGGGTGGCTGGCTCTTTTTTAGCTTTTATTTTGGAGCTGACTGGTGCATCCAGGAGGTATTCTTTAAGGTCACCACTGTCCTTGATGGCTTTAGGTCTGGGAGCCCCTCTGTGTGCTTTACTTTCACGTAGGACAGGCTCTTGAATTTCTAAGGCAGCCATCTTTTTGGCCTCCTCTATCTCACTGTCTGACAGGAGAACCCAGTCCTCGGCCATTCTAGCCGCTTTTGCTACCTCCTCTGCTACCTCACCCTCATATGTTCCACTCCTCAGTATCTCACTAACTTTCTCTAGGTCCTCTTTGACTTTCTCTAAGTCCTTCTCCATTATTTCTAATGGCTCTCCAGAAACATCCTCAGTCCCTTTCTCTAGACCACACCCTCCCAAAGAAGGGGATTTCTCTGTGGAGTCTGCAGTTAAGATGGCAGTCATTTTGATCAAATCTTGTTTCATCTCAGACACGTCGAAAAGGAGGTCGGGTTCTTGAATCAGCTCTGATTTCAGGACTGATGTCTCCGTCTCTTCATCTTCCATGTGGAAGAAGAACAAGTAAGGAGTAAAGAAAATCAAAAATTCAAATGAAAGGAGACAGACATTGGAGAATGTGGTCAGGACAAGCTTGGAACACACTGTAGGGATCATAGGACAACAAATTCACAATGGGTACTACATCAGGGTATCACAGGAGTTGGGCTTATACCTTCATGTCTCTGGGGAACTGTGGTAATGGAATGGCTAAATAATACCAATGAGGAATTATATGAGCAGGAAATAACTTGCTTATACACTCAGTGCATCCACACTCACAGGACAGAACTATAAAACAAAACAAAAATATATTTAACAAAACTGCACCAACTATGAGTGATATCAGGTTACCAAGAAACCAACAAGTACGATGGAAAAAGACGCAACATAGGAAACAAAGAAATAACATCAAGAAATCTCAAGATTGTTCAGATGTTTGACAAATGTCAATGTCATCGGGTTTGAAATAAATGGCTTGAAAACAACTTAGAATGCTGGTTGCATCAATCGAAGAAAGCCAGTGAACTTAGAACTTATATGATGATTTGCCATGCTTTTCATTCTAGATAAAGCAAACCTTTTACTTTCACGGAAAAGAAAGGAGGATCTCTAAAATAATCTTGCAGAGAGGGACCATAGTTTAATTCCCTCTGCCTTCTCTTTCATTCAGCCGTATGCATAATTAAACATTCAACATTCAAAATATGTCTGAAATGGAAACTGAAAAAAACAAAAAGCAGTGCACAAAATCATAAGCAAATGGTGTTGAGAGGGAAAATTCCATAATCAGCACACCGACAAAAAAAAAAAAGAACTCTCATTAACAAGACATTACATATAATCATTCAGACATACAAGCACACGCATACACATTTATGTAAGGCAAGTTATTTCCATGCAAAGCAAAGGGAAGTGCTAGTGGAAAGGTCCTGATGAGTGGTGAGTGGAAAGTTCAGTGCACTGATTAAATCTGTACTTAGAGGATAAGAGGTGCTCATGATGCACAATTGCTTGTTAATATTGCTTAATTCAGTAATGACGTGAGTTGCTGTTACATTTAATCAACAACTGCTATGGCATACACTATCCGTGTAATTTATACTGAAATACCTGAATTAAATTTATATGAAAAGACTGTTTAAAAGTTTGGAATTGCCTGCCACAAAAGCTTGATAAAATTAGATGGCTGACAGCTCTGTATTTTTGTGTGGTCTTTCATGCTTTTAGGCCATAGAAAGTCTTACAAATAGATACTGTTTTTGCACTAAAGTTTCCAAAAATGAAAACAAAAGGCTATACAATGTTAGAAATCACTAAACAGGGACAGGTTCCTGTTTCAGTGTCACGTGCAGAATTGGATTGAGGACTACCAGCTTAACATACTATGGACTAACAATGACATGTTAAACCTTTTGAATCTAACCACTGAGTAGAATGCATAAGGCTCAAAGAATTGCACCATTGCGCCTTCAGTAATGATCTAGGGTCACTAAAGCTTTTCTGGACTAGGAAACAACTTTAAAATGGAAGGTATTTGGAGGAAAAAATAGTTACAACCAAATTTTACCCTATCATGCAATAACTTGGTGTCACTGGCTAAATGGAAGTTTTAATCATTGAATTATTCCCCTTTTGGAAATTTGGTCTCTCATTTATACTGTTTTACCTATTATAAATATTGAAGGAAAGACGACGAACATCAATGTAACAAGTGATTCCAAACTTTTGAACGTTAGCGTACATATAATTCTAATCAATAATATATCATCCATTTACAACGTGTATAACATGGGTTGTTTTATTATGAGGTTATTTTAGATGCTCAACTACATTGTACCTGTCGTTTTAGTCATTTAGTCATTTTCAAATTACTACATGAACAAGGTGGGTAGTATAGAAGGGGAGGGATTAACTACAGGACTGCAGCTGGTAGAGTACTAATATTCAGGCCCCTAATTTCCTGGAACTGAGTGCTTCAAAGTAGCACCCAGTTTCAGGAACTCTAAGCACAAGCGCACATAGTTGTGGAAAAACTACGTTTTGGAATTTGGGTGACCGAAGGTGCTGGCACACCCCTGGCACAACATGGCGCAAACTGAACAAAGGAAGAGGATGGCAGTCTCAGCAGGTAGAGTCAAGGTGTGCTTCAGTGATGACAAAACAAATCCCGTCCTCTCATCTCATTTAAGAAGTCTGAATGAAAATTTAACTACTAAATGTTTTGTTCCTGTGGTCTGTGCAAGCGAAAATGCAAGCACTTCTATGCCGAAACAAGAAGCCAAATTGCAATGCGCCAGTCGAGCTGCATAAACACAACCCCAGTCACGTCACTCCACCATGTGGAGTCTTGACCAACTAAATGACCAAACAGGTTCAATGATAAAAAAAATCGTCATGATAAACATGCCAGCTTTTGGAAAGCACAAAATTAGAGTTAGAGCCCACTGTTGCATAAACAGCACCACAGTATAAATGATATTAATTTTCATGTAAATGCGTAGATGGCAGTTTCTCCATATGTCCGATCTCAAATTGTGAATGATGGAGAGTTAAATGAGGCAGGTGGGAAATTAGAAAAAAAAAAAAGGAAAGTAGAAAATGAAGTTAAGCCCTAGGAAAACATAACATTGACATGAGGAGGTGAAGGTAAGGCCTTTTTTTTGTTTGTTTGACAAGACAAAAGGCTTTAGAGGGCTTTGATAAGATGTGTATTGTCAATACACATACAATTAAGCTAAGGGCTTAGCTGGCATTAAATCAGTTTGGTTATCACAATGCAAACTCTACATCAGACTAATCACCCATATAGGATCTGTTATTGACATATTAGTTTGTTAATACAGATATGCAGAAATGCAGTGCCATTTTAGAATAGGAACTAGTTTAGTATAAGCTATAAAGAGAATTAAATAATGAAAATATGTCTTACATTTCTCTAGCGTTCTGCTGGTCTGGAAAAAACACATGAAAATGGATCACAGTTAGTCTAATTTCATCCAGTGTATGTGCTGAATATTCTAGAACTACTACAACCATTGCAATTACTATTTCAGGAAAAGAACACAAAGGACACACATGACACAGCAGCAAAAATGAGCAATGCCACTTACAAATCACGATCTAATCTAATACAATAAACAAAATAGAACTAAAACATAAGATACGACCACCAGGGGAGGGGGAAGCAGTGGCTGCTTTTACCTCTTCCTCCTGCTCTTGGTCTGAATCGGACTCCTTTTGGGAGCAAGAAGCAGCAAGAAGCAGAAAGATGTACAGATAGAAACAACAGAACAACGGCAACATTAAACGGAGAAAAGAGACAGGGGGCAATGTATGGTTACCATAGGAACAAAGACAACCGTCACTGTGATTTCAGGGAAAGAGTTAAAGCTGCATTAGGCAAATATTTAGGATGTTAAACCAGATTTATCTCGTTAGCCTGAATCCTACTTCTTGATCTTTTTTGTCTCTTGGTATTTGGCATAAAGCATCACATACTTGACTTGACATACATGACTTCTGCGGTTTCAAGTCCAATATATTTAGCTTTCTTCTGATCTGATTGTCGGCCAAAAGCTTGTACTGTTGCCTAGAGCAGCCTTGAAGATCACTCAAAAGGTGATTTGCACAGTTGAATAGCAGCCATCACCATAAAGAGGAATATCAAATGAGAAAATGATTCATGTTTTGAAATAGTGAACTAGAGAATTTTATTTTTGTGCTTTTTACGCTGAATTACAGCTTCCAACAGCCAGCTTTACCACGAAGAACTGAAAAGATACTCTGTTGAGTTAAATATGAGTATAGTGACCTTACCTTGCAGTATGATGGAAGGGTGATGTTAAGGTTGCATATGGCATTTTGGGCGAGTGACCTGTAGTTCCTGGGTTCTTTCATAAAGGACAGACGGCCACACGGCTCCTGAGTGTTGTCTCTGATCTGCAACGGCCAAGTAATTCAGCATAAGTCAGGAAAAATCTGTTGGAATAGAGCAATTCAATTGTTTCTTTGAGAGATAAACAAAGAATAGAGCTCACCTTGATGAAGAGTGCTAGTCTATTCTCTTTAAAGGCAAAGAAGCTGAAGAGATGGTGCTGGCCACTTTTGGTGAGGGGAACAAGGTTTCCAAAGCAGTCTGCATAGATAGGTTTGCCTTCCAAGACCTGAGAAATACAGCAGGCACAAAACTGACCATTGAGCACTGCCTCAAAAAGAAAGAAACCCATCTCTAAATCATTATTTTATGAGTGAATCAAAAGTTTTTGAAAAGGTGGTTTCCTAAAAGTGAACCTCTGATGTTTATGTTCATCTTTTATCTCAGCTTGGTGTTTGATAAAGCTGATCATGTAATTTGTTGAAAAAAATGTGTTGGTATCAGGTAATTTTTTTTGTACAGGTTAAAATAAAGTTAATTAAACAGAACCTGTTCAGTAACGGACCTGATGTGAACACTTTATCACAACAGTGACCTTCTCCCCTCTCCTTCCTCACCTCGACATCTCGGCTGCGGGCCACCTCGGTGAAGTTCTCCTGCTGCTCCAGGGTTTTGTCGATCTTGTCATCGGTCATGCAGAAGCAGCGCAGTCGGGCCTCGATGGGATCGTGCGTCTTGGCAAAGATGACAAACTTGGCCATGTAAGGAACACAGATGATCTCTCGGTACACCTGTGTGGAGAAGTTGACAGATTCCTGGACTTGCCGACAGTCTATCAGCCAGAATCTAGAAAACCAAGGGGGATTGGAAAGAACCAAGGAGGTTGAGTCTTTGTTGGGTGCAACATCAGTCACTTTAAATCAGTAATCAAATTTGTTGCGCTGCAACTCAACAATTAGTTTTTGGTGTTACCTGGCAGACACATTAGTGGTGAAAGAGACACAATCATTGATGAATGTTAATGGAGTGGTTCCTGTTATGTCCTCCCACTGAGCAGGCGTTGTCCCACCTGCACATGGACACATACACAAGATTAACATATTAGAATATGAGCATGTGTCTGGTTGGTCTACTCACAGACTGTGTGTGTGCTGTCTAACCAGTTATGCTACAGAGCAGTCGTAAGGTAGGAGTGTCCCCTCCGAAGCCATTGAGCACTGGGTCGGAGTTGCTCTTGGGGACAGGGATGGTCATGGTGATTGGTTTATGGAACTTCCGTCTGCGGGGTTCCAGGGTGACGATGGGGCTGAAGCTGGCCTTGTTACCCAGGATCTTTCTCACTGCATCTCCAATCACTGGCTGGGCCTGGGGGGGGTAGACAGAGAACACAACAACCTTACATTTTAATCTCTGTAAGGTAATGAACTGAGCCAGGTTTGTCTAATCTAACAATCAAGGCAGGGATGGAATCAGCCAAAAGTACATCAACAACTGCTGTAAAGAAACTTATTGTTCGATGTGGGATACTGGCACTACTGTCAACTGTCCTTCATTTGAAGAAGAAATTGTGTCTTGCTAGCTGTATGGCTATAAGGATGTTAATGTCGGTTGGATGTCGGTCAGTCTCAGAACCAAGTGGCTACCAGTGGCAGGCACCTGAGGGCAAGGGCCAGTGTTTCAGGGCTTTCAGTGTAGCCTGCTCATATGTGGATAACTTCCTCTTTCATACACCAGTAATTGATTATCTCTAATGAAACCAGATCATTTTTTAAAAAGCTAATAAAAAACTACATTGTTATCAGATGATAGCTACGGTTATATTTAGAGATTTTATATAGGCTAATGCCTCTGACTAAAGATTCCAAACAGAAACCAAAATGCTTCCAAAACCAAAATCTTGTTCCATGCATACTGATTCTGCATTCATAAGCAGATATCTGTTTATACAGATGGCTGTCAGATGGTTTACATAATATATCTCAACAACTATTGACTAATTGGCATGACATTTTGTACAGATATCATTTCAATCCATCATTGACATCACAGCTCTGAAGTATAACTTCAAAAACATCTTTTAAACAAACTCTCAAACTCAGAATCTGCTGCAGTGTACTCTGATACAACAAAAAAAAAAACAGGTAAATATATATTGAAGGGTGACCGAGGACTATACTAATGATTTTATCAGTTACCTGTAGCCCCACCCTGATCCTTTTGGTGAGGGCCCCCTCAGGAAAAACTGCCTGTACTTGAGGCACAACAGTACTGCTCAGGATGCCTCCTTCAGGACCAATCAGATTACTGTCTTGCTTGATGCGTGACACTACTGCAAAGTACTGTGGGAAATCTCTCGTGATGATACGGCAAATGCGCTTCCTGTCCAGCTCCTCCGGCGTGTCCAGCTCTGGAGAGGTGTGGCAGAAGCACGTGTCAGGGATGATAGTGTAAGAATACAGAAATGAATGTATTATTTATACTACTTTATGGTTTCCTCGACTCATGGTGCAGTCTACACCATCAGAGACTGACCCTCATCCATGCCATTGAGTATCTGGTTGAGTTCCTCCTGGGTGGATTCACAGTGATGCTCCTTCCAGCTCTCCCCAGTCTCGCTTCTCAGGATCACCAGCTCCCTCTCTTTACCCCGCAGAGCAGCAAAGTGGGGGATCTCCACAATCACTGGACTGGAGAGGTAGAGGCCAGGTGGTATAAGTAAATACAGAATGCCATGATGGGATATGATGGCAGTCTGTGTATCTGAATCTGTGTGTGTGTGTGTGTGTGCGTAATTGGCATGGTTGTCACAGCTGGTCTAAGTTACTTGAATTATTCTTGGTCAAGTCCATTATTTGGTGTCAAGGTTAGGTTTAGGTAAGTTTTTTGTTTCTCTGCAATGTTCAGCCATGTGATTATGCTTCTATGAAGTCTGCATGTAATACTTGGATTTCCATCATGAACAAATCAACATAGTCGAACACAAAGAGTGTATAACAGAGGCGGACCTGGTTCCAGGCTCTGAAAAGTAAAGCCTATGTAGAGGTGCCTTCAAACAGGACTCTTTCTAATGGCCAAGAGGAAGTAGTTTCTAATCTCCTTCGATAGAGCATGATGTTCATTTTGTAAACTCCAGTACGCTTTAGGGCAGGGTTGCCTTGTCACTAACCGGTCAGAGGCCGGTCATGAATAAACTAATTACAGGGGGTCTGTGTGGAATGCAGATGTGACCTGGACGACAGCCTGATAAAGGAGCCTGAACCTCAGCACGTTTTTTTTTTTTTCATCTTTTTATGATACAGCTATCATTAGCATCTCACTGCGTATGCTAATAGCCTCATCAGCCTGATTGGATGGAGCTACGTGTCTGTGCTCCAGATGCTGCAATAGCTGGTGTACATCTCTTTAGGACACGTAATGTGCCTCAGTTGATGGTTAATAAAACTATTTCTGAGGTACAAAACACTGTCACTTTAATACTTACCTGATGTGCACAAGAAAATATAGCTAGACACAACACATATCTATAGAAAGCATGCTCCAAGTACAATCCAACATGGGACAAACACAGCTATTAAAGCACAACTGCTGATATTTCTGTGTGATATTTAGAGGGTCTTTAGGCCTGATCATACATGATCATATTGATCATGTGTTTTTTTACATTAAACAGTACATTTCACATGTCAGCTTTGCACTTTGGTTGCCCCAAGTGAAATTTATGAAAATTATGAGCATACAAGACTCTCCAGAATTCCAGATTTGTGAATTACAATAGACACCAACACTATATCATCATTTTGATCAAGTTAACATTGACATGACAGGATGGGAATAGAGTCTAGGCTATTCACAGGCCACACAACCTTTTAAATTCCACACAACAATAAAAAAAAACTTCTTCTAACATACATTTACTAAGAAATCAGGAGGCATGAAAACATAGACACAGAAATGGAAAAGGCTAAGCAGAAAAGAGGGACTGAAGAAAGAGCAAAGTAATGTCACAGCTAAGTGATGTCTAGAGGGTCAGAGGGAGTGGGGTGCAAGACACTAGTGCAAGCATGACAACACAGCAACACATTAACAAAGTAACGCCAAATGGAAAGGTTTGGAAAGGAAAATACTAAGACCCGCATCCATGGATTGTTTCATATGCAAAACTGTTGATTTTTTCCACCCTACCCAAGGAATTTTGTCCCCGGCGGACCAAGCTGGAGGATTCTGCTAACCAAACTCTCTCCCTCATTAAGAGGTGGGGGGGCACTGGGGAGGTGGAGTTTACTGTGTGATCAACCAAGTTCCGTACGCAGCAGTGAGGAAGAAAGAGGACACACAATGTTTTGGTTGGGTGTGAAATAGGAACCTGGGGGCTGCTTTGAAACAGTTCAGTGAGGTAATTGACATGTGTGGTAACTGCATGTCTACGCTGACAAAAAGGGTTCAAAACGGATTAAATGAGTAAGTAAATGAGGAATTAATCATTTGTATAAACAAATACATACAAAATGTATAATATCAACATGAAACTGTGAAATAATTCTCCTGTTTTAAAACTTAAATTCAGCTTCTATTCCACAATGCTATCAGTTTTATTTAGTTCTAGCAGGATTCATGTTTTTATTTAACAATGCTATTTTTTTATTTTTTTCCAATAACAGATTTATTTTTACAATAGCAAATTGTCTTTTAATAAAGATCAGCATGGCAGAGCTTGGAGTGTTGTGAAAGGTGTGGTGAAAAAAATGAAAGAAAAAAAAAAAAATAAATAAATAAATGTAATTTTCAAACCAAAACTGTTGCAGTTAATCAAAAAAGGACCTGAAATCAGCTACTCTAGAGAAACCAAGCAGGATGAAATAGCAATTCATAATAATGAACTGAAATGCAGCATTTCATGGTTGTATATATTTGGCTGTATTAATACATTCTATATGATAATTAATCAAATACATGATTAAATACATGCTATTCAATATTGATTTAAATTATAAAAATAATTGCATTTACATAATTATTTGAGTCTTTCTATTCGTCTATTTTTGCAGCATGAAATATGCTGTAAAACATGTTTTATGCCAAACCACAAAGAAAAACTGACAATTTACATTCATCCAGAGTTAAATATTCAAACATTTCATAGAAACATAATAATAAGACCAACATATTTCACTAGTTTTGGTCTCTGTCATGTCAGTGATAGTAATGGACAACTACATGATGGGTAATAAAGGGCAAAACTCTCAGCTGTAGCATGAAACACTTCTACTATCTCACACATAACCAGCAGAGGGAAGAAGTTGAGGCCGCATATCAAACCAATCATGGTGCAACATACTGGAGGTGGAGTTAAGCAGAAAGAATTTGGAATCAAAGATTAGGGATAATGTTAAAAAAGAGTTAGACTGCAGCTGTTATGAAAGAAAACAGGGCATGCTTGAAGAGCCAAGATTAACAGATCCCTGGTTGTGGGAAAGCGGCAGCAGATACAGGAACAGTTTTAGTAAGGCAGAGGCAGAGGTTAAGATAATCTGAAAAGAAAAAGGGCAGCAAGTTCTAAGCTTCTTGCGGACCTTTTTCATTTTGACGTTTTGATTTGTCACAGCAGGAAAAGCACAGGCGCGGATAATCGAATGAACGATGGCTGAATTCCATTTAGCAGCTTTAGTTTCAGGTCGCTGGCGTCGGGCAC
This sequence comes from Pempheris klunzingeri, assembly GCF_042242105.1. Lineage (NCBI taxonomy): Eukaryota > Metazoa > Chordata > Actinopteri > Acropomatiformes > Pempheridae > Pempheris > Pempheris klunzingeri. The sequence goes on from NC_092034.1 coordinate 16,055,202, forward strand.
GCTCGCTCACTGTCACAGCTTACTGGGACAGAACCATTGCTAATATTATCAGCAACGCCTGTGCTTTTCCCACTAACACAAGTCAAAATGTCTGCTGTGAAAAAGGCCTGTTAAAATACATACAAATCAGTGTCGACAGCCTGAGGGGAGAGGAAGTGTACTACAGGACTGATGTCTTCTTGTTTTACTCAGGATTTCGATCTCATCTTCCACACTGATACTGAAGATTTGTCTTTAACGGATATCAAACACTTTTTAAATTCCATTATCCATTTATTTTCAAAGGTAACTGGCATAGCATATCCAAACCTGCGTAAAATGTTCATGTTTTCCTAACTTCCAAAGCATCCATTCATTCAGTCATCCATCCCTGTAGCCTTACCCAAGGAACTGGGCTCCAGAGGGCCCCACCTCGATGATCCGGCTGGCCAGGCCCTCACCCTCAACCACTGGGGGCATAGTGGCCAGACGGTGCCTCTTCACGAGTCGGCACGTCACCCGTGTCGGCGCGCTGCACTTCCTGGGCGGGATAATGATGCGTAGGCCGTTGTGTCGGCAACCACGCATCGCTCCCCCTCTGGCATCCACCATGAAGCTGACCAGGAAGCTGAGGAGATATTTCAACACATTAAAAACATTTAGCATCGATCCCATTAAGTGGTGCGACACCGACACCAAGGCTACTAAACGGATTGCACCAAGTGCTAACAATAACATCGACTTGAAAGTAGGAAATTAAAAACTAGTGGCTTCCTGAAGTGGTTACTAATATGAAATGTTGCACACTTGGATGTTTTGTGTTGTCGAGTTAATAAATGTCCACGTGTTAAGCTGCAGAGGCCTACGAAGTAGAGCTTGAAAGAATTCACTTTTGGTTTTGGAAAACATGACTTAAGAACAATCTTCACTCGTGGTCCATTCACAGGCTCGTCCTAAAGCTCTTGACCAAATATCCTCATCAGCAAACAGCAGTTGAGTGTGTGATTAATTTGAAAATGGCTCCAGAACAAGCAAGTGAATGGAGATTACTTTGTCAATTACAATATTATATAATTAATATATTTTATAATCATTGGGACTAGCAGCCCACCAACATTAGCTTTATGGAGTAAATGCGAATATTCAAGGAAAGCGTAAGTAACTTTTGGTAAACAATGGCCACTGTGGCCGGTAGTGCAATTAAAAAGTAATGGTTGAGGCTGAAACGTAAAGAAATAGTACAACTACAGAACAATAAATCAGTGAGCTGACTCATTAATGTCAGTGAAACAGCAACATGTATAACATTCATGTTAAGTGAGACTGCAGCAGCAAAATCTCTGCACTTCTTTTATGTGATATTTTGTGTTGGTGATGAAGAATACTCAGTCTTTTTACGATCACTGATGATATTCTATAAGAAAAGCCATGTAGACGGTGGTCTACGAGGCCACACTGTCAATTCAGGTGTCTATTTTCTCAACATTGAATGGTGACAGCGATCAACGCGCCGTCGCCTTAAATCTTACAAAAAAAAGTTGCATTGACCTCACTCCCCATGCAAAGTGTCAAAAGTGTCCATGCAGATGGATGGCACATCTCACTGAAAGGGGGAGGGAGGAGGGTATGGGTGTGATGAGGTGACGTTACACATTTGATACCATATCCATGTCTATTGTGATCTTTCCCCGGCTTCAGTAACGGCAAACAACACAGTTTTGGAAGCACACATTGACATAAAAACATGTGTTATTGAATTCAGCAACACCTACAATAAACTGTTAGAAGACAAAGACTTCTCTGCTTAAGGAGATCCAACATGATATTCCTGTATATGGTGTGAAAAATACTTATTTTACATAATAATACACATTCTTCAGGCTAACATGGAACACTGGTGGGTATGTTAGTGGAAGTTCACAGTTCACGAGACACTGTATGAAATCAACAAACAGATCCTCAACTTTCACTGCCTCTTTTAGCCCAGATAGCCACAATTTGAAGTCTGTATTCCCTAACACACCGAATCACATGATCTGTCCATGTGGAGATGAGGAGAACTAGGCGATAAACTGGATTAAAATGATGTGACACATATAAAGAGAGCCCAAAGAGAAAAGCACAAGAGGCAATGTCTGTTGAGGAAAGCTACACGTACACCTCTCCACCAGGAGAGCACACTGTGAGGGGGGGTGGGGGGGTGGGGGCAATCGAATGATGAAAATGAGGAGGGGAGTGATTTAACCAAGGTGCAGAAGGTCACCTGCTGTGGTCTCCATGATCGGGGCACGGAGAGGAATGGCTAGAAACAACAACCACATCAGACAGAAATGAATCAAAAGTCAAGTAGAGACTCTTCAGGAATCCAGGGAGGAAAAACAGAGCAGCCATGAAACAGTCAGAATCAGGAAATCAGATGCTTTTAGACATGATTTAACACATTCAGCAAGTACTGACATGATAACTTTAATTCTAACACTGGCTGTGTACTCTAGGAGAGTAGTGATGATCTAAATCAACATATTTTCACCAAATATGTTCAACATGAACCACAAAGTCATTATTGCACAATTCTACAGAACGTATGAATGTGGCATTTTACTAACACTGACAGTGCTCTAAAAGATCAACATTAGAATTTGAATGTATTTTACCTACAAGAGTGAAATGAGGAGATTAACATCTCATATCTGTGTGGTCAGTGTGGAGGTAAGGAAGGGTAGGTTTAGCCTAGCTTAGCATAAAGGCTGGAGGCAGGGGGAACAGCTAGCCTGGCTCTGTCCAACGTTCAAAGTATACCTACCAAAATAAAACACGTTGCTGCTCAAGTTTAATCTGGTCATAGACAAAAATCTAGGCGAGTTAGGTGCTGGAACTGTTTCTTAATGAACATCGTATCCATCCTCCCTTCCTTCCATTTTTACATTTCTGATTATGTGTAAACTAAACAAGACGCAGCATTAAATGGTGAGCTTTGGAGGTGTTGGCAGGTGTGAAGTATATTTGAAATCTGGACAAAGCCAGTCCTTGTTTTCAAGCCTTTATACTAACCTGTGCTAATCACATCCTGACTTCTCCTCCCTACTTCACACAGAGAAATAAGTGTATTCCCCACAGTTTTTAACTATTTCTTTAACTATTGTCTATGGAGATTTGCTTTCACTCCAGATATCATGAAGATAATATTTCACATTTAGAGTGATCCACAGGGAACCCTGGACTGATACTCATGTCCATATTTCACTCCAGGAATCACACTTGAACTGACCAAAGTGTGAAGATCCAACCGTTGCTACATTTGTACTTTTGGGGTAATGGAAATTCTATGGAAAGAAGAACATCCACTTGATCCATAAGAATGGAAATTCACTAAAAAGCAGAGGTTTTGAGCCATGAGATGACCCTTGTAAGGTGCCCTTCAGAAAATAGCTGATTTTAAATCAGATGCCACGAAAAAGTACTTGTTTGAGGATTGTCGTGCTAATCATGTTATTGCTTATAAGACAACTGGGGGTTAAAGAAAGGGTTAAAGGCAAATTACAACAGGTCAGGACTGTGCTACAAAATAAGAAGTTACATTTCTCCCTGTGGTGCACTGCAGATGTACCATATATTCCCAGCATCAGCTGCCACATTAGAGAAGCAATGCTGCTACCACACTCCATAAAGAAATAAGTGAAACACTGATTTTAAATGAAAGTTAATTAACGAATGAAGAGATGCTATAATTAGATGTAACTGAGCACTTGAAACAGAGTAGCACCTCGACTACCAGGGCCCTGATGAGACTGGCTTAATAGTTACTGAATATTCATGTATTGACAAGATATTTCACGCATATATATATATATATATATATATATATATATTCAAACTGTGGACATTTACTTGTGGACTCATTGTTCTGTCTGTTGTCCTTGATAATAGTAACTTCCTCTAGTCTGACAGTACCCACCCGGAGTGAATGGGGCTGGAGGACAAAGCCACATTGTCCAAGTTCTCTGTGCCCCAACTCAGACGGTATGAGTCCCTCTCGTTCTCCCTGGCAAGTGATGAAACCTGGAATCAAAAAAAGCAGCAATTTCTGAATGCAGTGTAGCAATACTAACTGAGGATAGTGACTTCATGAATGCCTTGCCAAATAAAAGAAGACTCTTAGGCACTCAGGTGATAGAAGTACTCGTTCTATTAGCTGATAGTGACACTGTCCCTTTAAACCTGTGCGGGCCGTTAACACCTTGATTTAAAGGTTTCAGTAAGATTCAATTTAAGTTGTTTAATCAGAGTCATCAAACCACATTTAAATGTAGGGAAAATTAGTTAGTCAAAGAACAAATTAGGGAAGTGGAGTGTGAAAGACAAGAGAGACATACTGTATAGAAACATGTTCTTCACATTATGCCAAGTACAGGATCCAGTGTTGGCACAGTTTGAGCGCCTGCTGTGATTTTGACTCTTTTTTTTAACTATAATCAATACAGAGTAGTTAACATATAATTCATCAAAACAGAATGAGTTGAAAATCTTTCCTGTGACCACCACTGCAAACCTTTTTAATATATACATAAAATACACAATCATACATATCAGGGGTGAAACAGTATTCAGATTATTTACTGAACTAAAGCTACCAATACCATAGAAACAGAGGTAAAACACAGAATTATTAGCAACAACATGCATTCAAAGAATCAAAGTAAAAATGCTCTTTATGTAGAACGGCCCTCTGTGTTAAGAGATGTGTTTTTATGTTATTGGATAATTATGATTGATGAACTAATATGTAAGTAGGACTTCTAAATCTAAAAGCTTCACATGCTTTTGTGTTTTATATGTTTTTAATGTAAATGTTCTATTCAGAGTAACTGGTACAGTAACTATCACTGGTTAGTGGACCAAGTACTGTACCTGGTGACAGTTGATCATCTCATCCATCATGCCTTCATGCTTAGGGGAGTAGTAGCTGTGGTGGGTGGGTGTGAAGGACCTGTCGGAACTGGACCAGGGACGAAGAAGAAAACAGTGGTGCCAGTTAAGCTCAACGATCATTAGAATAGTAGAAATCCAGCAGGGTGGGGAATTAATGAGGACTACAGAGAGAGTTCACTTTGATTTCAGTTTCACCAACAGGGATACATGTTTATAGGAAAAATAACTTATGAATAAAAGTAAAAATCATTTGATTCATTAATTTCCTACCCAGAAGCTCATGACTTATATGAATGTGGAGGAAACATACACTTAAATCTTATAAGTGAAAATGAAAAGTAAGTAAAAAATCATGAGAAACTTGAAAGTTTCGATTAGATGATGGCACTAGATTAAATCAATCAAACAAAAAACAGGGGATCACCAATGTAATGAGGGTTCATCTGTAAAAAATCTGAGAGGTGTGGCTAGAAGAAAAGAAAATAATGATAATTCAAATCATATAATATCTATTAAGACAAATTTGAACTCTATCTGACCCAATTCTTAAAAAAAAAAAGCCTATACCCAGTCTCAGGGAGACTGTTAACGGTTGCTGAAGATTTAAAAGGCCACATGTTTGGCCGGCATCAGCACATACCTTTGCATTCGACTATGGAGGCATGACAAGGGAGACCAACGATGAAGAATGAGCAGGAGAGGAACATACACACACACATATACATATACAGGCAGTTAGTTTGTGGGATAGATACACACACACACACAGATAAACACACTCTGATTTATGATAGTTAGAAGAACATTCCAAAGCCATCATCAGTCATCAACACACACACATATACATATATATATATAGATATATATAACTGTGTTACAGATGTGAAGTTTGCCAAAGCCGTACTTGAAGCCTAATCACATTCTACTTTCTAGTTACCTAAGTCAGCCTTGTGGAAGAGTTTGACGTACCTGTCAGTGCGCCCCCCCTCCAGGCTGAAGCGGAGGTAGTTCATCCCATCCAGATACTGTCCTGGCAGGGAGTCGTCTCCCAGCTCCCTGAGGTCCTCGGCCCTCAAATACTCCCCTCCGTCACCCGTCATCGTGTCATCGCCTTGGGAGAGCAGAGAGAAGGGTGGAGGTGAACTCATGAACGAAACCGGAACATAACAGGTTCGTGGAAAATTCAAAGTTTTTGAGGCAACTGGCTATTTGACAGGAAGAGTATTAGGGCCACGCGCACAGAAAGAAAATCAGAGGAGGAGGATGTGTTTTTGCATTTCGAGAGAACAGAGAGAAAGTAGATAAATAGTGTCGACATGTTGAGAGTAAACTTGAACTGTCAACTCCTCCAGTCTATCAAATCAACTGGACTGTGAAGTTGAGTTTGTGAGTTTCCTCTTGTTGTTTTTTTATGCCTTATAACTAGAATACTGACACTTCGACTTTATTCTTGACATTTCAACTTTATACTCATCTTTTTTTTACTTTCAAAAAGCAAAAACCTTCTTCCTCTCATTTCCCCCCCCATACGCCTGGTCCTAATACTCTTCCTTACCATTGACTGAGATTAACCTATATATAAACGTTTCTCTAATGTAGCTCCAGTGCTATAATGTTAGCATAGATGAGTGATAACAGGCAATTAGTATTAATAGAAACAGAGAAAGTTGTATCTTTGGCCTGAAGATGTAGGCATTAGAGTACATCCACAGGCTCATATGGTTATTCTAACCAGCTTACAGCATTATGGAAGGGATCCCTACAGAAATAGACCTTTTTCTTGAAGAGTGAGATCCTTTCTGATTAACCACCAACAGCTATCATATTGCTCTCTTCAAAGCCACCAGACAAAAACAGTAATGTTTCCTCATAGTACTCGGCTGCTTGTGCGTCGCTTGATCAGTTAGACGTGTTATTGTGTCACTTTGGAGTTTTAACTAACCCTTTAAAAGTCACTCAGTAACACAAACAGTCTAACTGATCAAGGCAGCGTTCAGCAACATCAAATTACTGTGGCACATTTTCTTTCTTATTTATTTATTTTTTTTACCTCTGTTGTCTCTCACCAAACGGATGCATATTATGGCAGCATTCTCTACGGCTCTATTGCTGTTCCACTACCGTACAGCAGAGGGGGAGCGTCACTAGTGACTGCAGATTAACCTGGGCCAAAACGTTGTCCGTGTACTCAGAGAAGTGGTGTGGAGCTTGTGTGGTACGTTCACACTTCCACTCTCAGGCCAAAGGGCCTTACAAGAGGAGATACTCACAAATAATACAGTCTTGTGACAGACATTTCGATGGCAGCGTAACAATTCGATAAGTTAAAGTTGATAGATGTGGTACATTTGTAATGGAAATGAAGAAAAATCTACTGATTTTAAATTACTGTAAAGCAATGGTGTGAAAACTGAAAAGCTTTTCAGATTACTAAACGTGATCAGGAAGGTTTTTATGCCACTTCAAATCACTTTTTGATAAGTTCTACTTATGGCTTCAATTATTTTATTTGAGACTTTTCAACACTTGATTAATTGGGGTACTGGGATTACTATTAAGTAGCTTAAGGATAATATGTTACAGTTACAGCTAATTTTCATTTATTGTCCAAACGAATGAGATATTTTGCTTAGGATATTAGGATTCCAAACGGATGGATGAAGTAATTTTCCAATCTACAACATCATCCCATTTGACCATTAACAATAAGCATTAGAAGAATTGGAGGATTTTTCAAAACATGATCAGAAGAATCTTTCCCCCAAAATGTATATTTGATTCATCTATGTACAAAGAGCCAGTGACACTGCATCTAGTCATCACTGTCATGACTAACGGGGAATAGAACTGAGCCACTGTTGATGTTATTAGTAACCCCTGTACCTTTCAACACATACTGTACAACAACTATACAATCGTACCCATATTTTGTTTTAACATTTCATAACCTCCACATTGGTAGATGGTGCTAACACAGGCCTGAGAGTGCAGCGTGCAAGCCTGCAGCTACGTGACATTGTGGTGAATGCAGGAGCAGTAGCTTGGCCCAGGTGTGGCAGGAAGCATGACGCTAGGCCAGCACGCAGTAACAAGTTAAAAACATACTGTAGTTAGACAGAGATTTGGGGATGCCATTAGTATACTGGCTACCTGGAGCGAGAAATAGAGTGAGAAAGCAAGTTTTAAGATCATTCAGTCATCATGTTGTCAGGCGTGTGAAGCCCTGGCAGAGCCTCCTTACGCCTTCTCTTTAATTCTCTGCTCAAAATAGGTCATTATTGTATTTTGAAAAGAGAAAAATAAAACATACAATCCACAAGTTATGGCTGTGAAAAACTCACTCTGATCAAAGTGGCCTTCAACTAATACTAAGCAGTGCCTGAGTTGAGTTTAGCAGCAGTGCTGCATAAATAAATACTGACACAGTATTATACAGTATAATACAGTATTTCCTAATTATGGAAGCTCATAATAAAAAAACACCCTGTACGTTATACGTTATACGATACAAAATAATGACTTTTGCATAACATATATCCAAAATACAAAGCCATTTTTAAGTTTTCATTATTTTGAGCTATTAGGTCATTCATCTAGAGAGAGGTTCACTATAATTACTAACAGGATCTTTCTTTTCATCTTTGGGCTTCCATACCTTATGTATCATCCTTGGGTTAGAAACAAGCTTGGAAGTGACAACACTGTGGACAAAGTGGACTGGTCCTGACACTCTATTCTGGCACCTTTTTGGCTCGACTCAACTTTAACCACTTTCTCTGTGTCACTGGTGCCCGAATATCATACTACAGTTAGTACTGTGGCACTTCACCAAACAGCAGCCGCACAATCCTGACACCACACGCCATGCTGAATACCTTCCTCGTCCATGGGGTCGTCTGACATAACGTCATCATCAATGGCTGTCAGTGCTGTAGGTTGACACCACAGTTACTCACTAGCTCCTAAAGTCTACCTGCAGCACAGAAGACCTCTCAGCTCTTCACAACTTGAGCTTGAAATAGAACTAAAATGAGCTGAAAATAATGCGTGTTCTTAAGTGGGACACCAATGTGAATGACTGATATTCAGTATTATAACCTACAAAAGAATGACATGAAATGAAGGTTTTCAGGGTGGGAATAATCCAAAACATATTTGCATGTCTAGTTACTACATTAGGAACATTAGGTACGCTCAGGTGCATTAATGCTGAGAGTGACGGTACTAGTTTGGTCTGTAAAACTTTTACCTTACTTTGTACTTTATTTCAGTATTTTCTTGTTATGCTACCAACTACAGCAGTAAAATCCTGCTTTTACGTTACACATGAGGAATAATATTCCCAGTGATGTAATACATGTAAGAGATATTGTACAGCGAGAAGGCTACTATTGCAAAATTAACCCCAACATGCATAGGAAATAAATATTTCTATAAATATATAGAAATAGCAGACCATGGAATGCTGTCGGCCAATCAGAATCAAGTATAAATATAAATAGTGTAACATTTTATTGCACAGAGCACTTTTACTTTTAATACTAGAAGTACATTTTCCCGATCATACTTCACATCACTATGTACTACTTTAAGTAAAGGATCTGAACACACTCAACACCACTGGTGTAAACACGTTATTCACTAGCTGTTTTCTGGGGGGAACCTTCCTTGTTGGATGGCAAACAGTAAATCTTATCCACGCTGTCTTTGGACATGTAGTTAAAACACCGCTGAGAGATCTCTGTCTCTTCACTGGGCGCATCGTGGGTTACTGACAGGCTCTAGTGTACATCATGACTCACCCTCTTCATCCGACACATCCAGCACTTCAGTCATGGTCTCCGGTACGTTCAGCTTGTGTTTCTCTGTCACCGTCTGGCAGCGTGGACAGAAACACATCCCGTTAATTTCACTTCAGACCACATACCCAGGTGCCTTTTTCTACCTTCACAAAGATTATAATGTCCAGTTTATGTTGAAAGTAACTAAATGAAGTCCCTCCGAATATAAGTTTGGTTTGGAAAATAGATGTAATCCAGAACCACTCAACACGACTGCTTCCTCTATGTAAATGAAATCTACATGTCTATAATAGAATTGGACTAAATGTAGATGTAAAATGAACATTTCTATGTTATGTCTGATTACTGCTTGAACAATATTTCAGCGACTGTATTTCAATGTGTTGTTAGATGCGCTTCTCATAAAGATGTAGTCATTTAGATGCTGTTGAAACAGTGATTATAGGAAACTAGACGTCTAAAATACTTTCACTGTTTGATGACACTGAGCCCATTTGGTCAAAATTGGTCAGACCAGACCAAGTAAAGCTCTAGCAGTGTATTTAACTGGGATGAATGAGTTATTTTGTCTTTCCCAGCGTACAGAATGAATGTTTTTATCCTGCAGCAGTGCTCAGTGGGTCCCCGCAACAGGTGTGCATCATTTGTAGCCTAATGAGTTAATCACATAATATCTTATTAGTCATTTGACAGTTAATCATATTAAGAGCACTAAGTTCGTCAAAGCTTAGAGGTTGTTTTTCCACCATTTCCATGTCAGAATGTTGTCGGTGTGTGAGACTGCTTCTGAGTGTTAGAATGGGAAGCTTTCTATGACCTATGTTTTTAATATGGTTTTTAATAAGTAATGTTACAGCCTCAGTTTGAAAGTTCAAATCATTGGTTTACACATTATTTTCACTCCTGGTTTCCATTTTATCGGCATTTCCGTATGAAAGGAGCTGTGTAATGGCACAATTGAGTCGAGTAACGTACCGTTGTGGTGGTGACGATCTCTTCCGTAACAACTCTCAGCGTGTCCACCACGGAGATGTAGCCCAGCCTCCGAGCAATGCCCAAAGCAGTGTTACCGTTCTGGACAGGACAGCACAGTCAATGAGATTTGTGCACGTGTGTGTGTGTGTGCTGTGTGTGTGTGTGTGTGTGTGTCTGCGTGTTAGCGTACCACAGTCATGGCGTTGGGCTTGGCACCATTTTGCAGCAGTACGTTAATGATGTGTGTATTTCCTTGCTGGGCTGCCTGGTGAAGAGGAGTGTATCCGTTCTGGGAAGAAGTGAAAAAGTGAAATTGGTAATTAAGTAAGATGTTTTTTTTTTTAAATGACTAAACTTATATGACTATGAGGAGGCAGCATGTTAAAATGATAACAGAGTACAACAATAGCATCGATATTAAGTAATGAATGTTGAGTTCGGTCCAGTTCCAGTACCTTGGTCTTGGCATTGACGCTGGCTCCATTCTGAAGCAGGAAGCTGACCATCTTGGCGTTACCGTAGTGACATGCTACAATTAGCGGGGTATATCCCAACTGCAAAACAACGACAAATCTGTTGTAATTTTCCAACCATGAATAACACAGAAATACACTTCTATTTATGAAAAACCACTAGAAAGATACTATTACTGTGGATGGTGATTCCAGCAGAACAGTAAATGACTTTTGATAATATTATTTCATATCTAAAAGACGTTTAGCTGAATGCAGAAAATGACAAACATGTGATGGCTCATACTTTGGTCTGCTGGTCGAGGTTGGCTCCATTTCTGGCCAGGATCTCGGCAACGGCCACCTTATCCTCCTGGGCTGCCAGATGGAGTGCAGTCAGGCCGCTCTGCGTGAGGAGCACACACAGAACAGTTCCTGTGTTACATTCTGTCCATCCTCTCTTGTCAGATAAGCTCATGTAGCAATTTGATATGGATACTGATTTCACCCCGAAAATGCTGATTTGGTTAAGAATTCATTACATGACCGATTCTGTAATTAAAAATATTTGGACTTAGATGTGAATGTTCTGTCAGATAGCTTAACAGTAGCACGACACAGTACAATAGAAATGGTATGATTAATGTAATGATCCTAAGAACTAGTAGACTCTTGCATTTCATGGTCGTCGTGTCCTCCTGAGGAATTATGAGTGAACCTGTGTTTTATGAGGAATCAGAATCAGAATTCCTTTAATAATCCCCAGGGGGAAATTGCTTTTTGTTACACACAGCTCCAAAAGAATAAGAATAAACTTCAAACATAAAAGTAAAAATATAAATATATAAAAAGTATGTATTAAAAGTTATTATTACAAATTATTACACAGAGGTCAATTATTGCACCAGAGTCTTATAATAATAATAATAATAATAATAATAATAATAATAATAATAATAATAATACCACTACTAATAACAAACACAGGGTTCTACAGTACCTTAGTGGAGATGTTGACCTGGGCTCCCTTGCTCATGAGCAGGGCAGCCATGTCTGCGTGGCCCTCCTGGGAGGCCAGATGGAGCGGGGTGACACCCTGCTTGGTCAGGATGTTGGTCTCGGCTTCGTACTGCAGCAGCACTGTGGCGATTTCCAGCTGGTTCTTCTTGGCAGCGATGTGGAGCGGAGTGTAGCCGTTCTGATGTGTGAGGACAGAGACCGGTGCTTATCGAGAAACTAGCATGAAAAGCCTCAGTTTGACTTCAGTGGTGTTTTCGAATAATCTTCTAATATGCTGCATGTGTTTCAGCGCAGTAGTAGTAACACACATGGATGTCTAAAGTGGTAACGGTATTAACAGTGTGTGCTTCAAAGCCTAATATATCTACCTCATCTACCTCCTTACTGAGGACTCTCACCTTGGCCATGGTGTGGGGGGACGCTCCTTTGTCCAAAAGCAGGAGCGCCACCCTCTGGTTATCATAATGTGCTGCGACATGGAGCGGGGTGAGCCCGTTCTGTAAGCAATGGACGGTGAGGAAGAAACAGATTAAACAGCAGCAAGTGCAGCAACAAGCCTTTAACGCTACTCACACCTACATACACATACAAATATAGAGTTCTTAACCAGACTGCAGGTTAAGATGAGTTATATTAGACAGCACAAGCTGGAGGGATCACTGACTGGGTCCTTTTTATGATATAAAGACAAACATACTCAAAGAAAAAAGGTTTCTGGTATCTGTTTTCTGGAATAAATCATCAACCCATGCTTTCTGGTACTCTTGCATTCAATTTAACCTCAATACAGAAACATAGCAACATGCCATTTACATGCAGGGAAACCGTGTACACGATTCCCTTTTTATTACACTGTACATCAAATGCAGCGTTGTGCAGTAAAGTCATCAGGGTATCACTGGTTAGAACGTTTTCATACCTTCCCAGTAGAGTCAGGTGGAGCGCGACGCTGCAGCAGCAGTTTGGCTACATCGAGGCTTCCGTACTTGGCGGCAACATGCAGAGGAGTAAAACCTTTCTGTGGAGGCGAACGACCGGAAGAGAGAGAGAGATTAATGTGTTACAGTGTACATCGCTGCAGATAGGTTAACTCAGGTCGACTTAAATCCCAGTCAGACCGCATCAATAATGGCCATTTCATCAGGGTAAAGGTCAGCCATCTTGTCCTCCCTGGGGCTTTGCCTTGATGCTGCAGTAGATTTGTAAATGCTCTGGACAAAGCATAGACCCCCACTAGTTCTGTTAGTTGGAGATGCACCATGTTGTGAACACTGTTGGCACTGCTGTACTCTTTGCCTCCCAGTAACACAGCTTGTGACGGGCTGACATCTCACATTTGCAATGTGAGATCGCCAGTGAACACTTTTAAAATGTGCGAATAAAGAAAAGAATAATACATTGGCTCCCCATTGGATTACAAAGTTTATGAATAGATAATTATGACTGGATTATATTCACTTGAGCTTGGATAAACCAAGACGTTAGAATTTTTGTGCAGGTTGTGGATCAGGAGCGCTAAAGTGGAGCGTGGGATCTTGCAAAGGGGGGCTCATGGGACCCCTCAAGTTGTCCAGTGACACAAGAAATAGCTTAATTTGTCTAGAAATGCTTTCATACTCTGTTTGGGCACCTCAGAGTGTTGGCAACCTGACAAAATATCTAAAGTACTATTTTAATCCAATGTTGTGCTGAAAGACACAAAATAAAACAAAACTTCTTCCCTGGAACAACATCTCATCAGACAGGAGTGGCTGAGGCCTAATAAGAGTCTGAAAACAATACAAACAATGCTGATGCAATTCAGGGAAACATTAAACCAAAAATCACATGTGGGGTCCTGGAGTAACTTTCACAGTAGAACCAGCAGAGGGGGCACTTTAACTAGCTGAAAACACAGAGCCAGAGGAGCTGAGAGGAATCACATGACCAGCGTGTTTATGACCCAGCCCTGCCCATGGAGGGAGCGATCCTTTGTTCATCAAACCCCGGATGTAATAAGTGATTGGGGAAAAAAAAGGAAAAAAAGGGGATGGAGAGGAGAGCGACAGGGGGACTGAGACCTGACGTGAAAACACGGTGCTCTAAGCAAATGAGGGATAAGGACTGTTGTGAACGTTCGGTAGATGGAGGGTGTTACCCTCGCAGGCCAACAACAACTTTCTCTGATATGGTTCCCGTAGCGACAGCCACACCCATCCTCCAAGAGGGAAACCGAGGAGACGTCCGGGCTGGAAAGGATCCACTGAACCCTGACAAACACCCTACGTCAGGCTGTCTCTACAATACTGTATAAAAAAAATGGATTTGTCCTACACTGGATGCAAAGGCAGGATGTTTGACTGTGCAGCCTCCTCCTCTGGTAAACTCCTCCACACTGACGATTAGAAATCACTTGACTGCATTCAGGCTTCATGCACAATTCAGAGGAAGGCAGCAGCTTTACATCATCAATCATTCATCAAAAATAGGTCAGACAGACAGGGACCTGCACGTACAGTACACTTGTACTGTAACCATGTTATCGGGGGCTGCGGGCGTCACGGCACCCTCACTTCTAGCATACCTGCACATACAGTAGCTGCACCTTTATTCTTATCTGCTGCGCTGTGGTCACTGCCAAGGACAAGGGCAGACTGCAGAGCATCACTCGCTGTGCTGAGACGGTGATTGGCTGCAGTCTGCCCCCCTCCCCAGGAATGCACGCCTCCCTCAGAGACGACCCTGACGCACGCAGGTAAGACTGTGCCAGTGCCCTAACACCCTGGTCACAAACAGTTTGAAACACTCTCCTCTGGCATGGGGGGCTGCTGTCACCCCCTCCCCCTCCCAACATTGAACATATTCTCTGTACTTCATGCTATTAACCTTCACTGGTCAATGTGCAAAGCTTTTTTCATGTCACTATAAAACTCTGATATATTGCACATATGTTTTATCATATTTTTCATATTCTGTAGTGTCAATATTTCTACTTTGTGCTTATGATTCATGACTTTTATATGTATGTTTATTGATTGCAGTACTTTCTATTTATAATAATAAATCAATATATCTAACACAGACTATTCACACACTATGATAATGAAATGAATAACTATAGTAACCACAAGGAAATGTGCTTTTAACCCCCTTATGTTATGTGTCATTATACCTTTTCTGCATTTGTGCTGTTTTAGTTAGTGGTTCTTTGTTTCCTTCAAAATTCAGAAAAGACTAAACATGTCTCCTCCACCCACCTTGGTGGCCAGTGAGTGTGAAGCTCCAGCCTCTAGCAGGACAGAGGCCGTCTCCACCTGCCCCTCCCTGGCGGAGATGTGGAGGGGGGTGTAGCCGTTGTTTGTGGCAGCGTCAGGATGGGCCATATGCTGCAGCAGCAGCTGCACAATCTCGGTTTTTCCCAGACGTGATGCAATGTGGAGTGGAGTCTGGTCCTCCTGAAGACGACGATGCAGAAGAAGAATGAGAACTTTGTGAAACAGGGGCTTATTCTGCCTGATGGCACCGTACTACAGTAAAAAGGGTTCTGTGGTGTGTGTCTGTAGAGAACAGCGGTCTCACCCGGGCCCTAGCGTCCACCATCGCTCCATTCCTCAGCAGACATCGGACCACCTCCACCTGACCCGCCCTGGCCGCCATGTGCAGCGCTGTTTCTCCCCGCTGTGCACACAACATACAGCAACACGTGGCTCAGCAGAGTTAGCCTTCACATAGTGAACTGAAATAACACTATTTCTCACTTAAATCAGAAAACTAAACAACAAGAGAATGTATTATTGCACTCCTCTCCGTCACTGCCGCTTTCTCAGACTGGCTCGTTTCGCATCACTCACGATATTGCTGACGTCAGGCGACGCTCCGTTCTGCAGCAGCAGCAGGACGATGTTCAGATGACCCATGAAGGCTGCGACGTGGATGGGAGTCAAACCAGACTGGACACAGGAAACGTAGAGGAAAGATGTCACTTAAGTCCAACATTCATTTGTTAGTCCTTGACCAAAGACAAAAGTCTGTGTTTGTTGTTTGTATTTTAATATTAATCTAATATTATTGTAAGTTACATGGTCATTCTCTTCTTTCTACTACTATATGGAAATATTCTCTGGTGTAAGTGTGTGATGATGAGGATGATGATAACATATGACATTTGGTAGGTCCAGTAGGTTTCACCCAGTTGTGTGACGTACCTCTGTGATGGCCTGGATAGAGGCTCCATATTTGACCAACAGCTCCATCACTTTCACTCGGTTTTTCTTACAGGCTATGTGCAGTGGTGTGAAGCCATTCTGTCGGGGAGACATAACACACACACACACACACACACACACACACACACACACACACACACACACACACACACACACACACACACACACACACACACACACACACACACACACACACAGTGAGGGATGAATCCAGACAAAACATAACAATGTGCACATGTATAGAGCTTTTGTCTGATATCCTGTAAAACTGTCGCTGTGTTGAAAACCAGGTCAACAATCCTGTAAGGTGAAGTCGGTACAAGTGATCATCTCACATCTCACTGAGAGCTGTGAGTAACATTCCACATCCGTTGGTCTGTGAAAATCTTGATATTGATTTGGGGACTGTGAGATAGCCGGCTAGATGTGTGTGTGTGTGTGTGTGTGTGTATGGTAAATGTCTCTCAAAGCGCTTTTCCATTACAACTGATCACTTCCACATTAGGACTGTTAAAGTTGCACAACATCCATGTACTGTACCAGTGCCCTGGCGTTGGGGTTGGCCCTCTTGTCCAGCAGCAGCTTGGTGACTCTGTAGTGACCACAGTGAGCTGCTACATGTAACGCTGTTAGGTAGTCCAACGTGACGTCATCAACAGGCGCCTTGTGCTGCAGGAGGTGTTTGACGCATTCGACGTGGTCGCCTTGCGCCGCCATGTGAAGAGGAGACAGCCCGTTCTAGGATGTGACAGAGAGGCAGTTTAGTTTAAAGGAGACCAGCTGCTCAACATAGTGGAGCCGGATATTTCATTCAGGAGATGGTGAAGACCAAATCTGAGCTAAAAGAGAGTGAATATAGGCATTCATCAGGTGCACACAGACATTTTCATGACTGCTGGACATTCAAACTAGCAACTGCTTGCTAACATGTTAGTGATATCAACCTTATAATGACAGGATATGTCAAATGTGTGCTGTTCAGAACACATCAATGCAGCTTTAAAGTGTTAGGTTTTAATCTTAATACTGTTTGGAGGTTAAAGAAAGAGATAAACCTCTATGTTGAAGGTGTAGAGATGAAATTGCTCATTGCCCATTATTCCAAAACCCCAACAGTCCAAAAAATGACCCATTGGACCAAGAGCCCATTTGACTGAAAGCTCTGTAATCTAACCCTGACCCCCACCAACAACAACACTACAGCAGTGTAGCCTTACCTTGCAGACTACATCTATCAGCACGTGTGACGGGACACACTCAGGCAAAGCTCTCATTTTATTCCAACATTGGAAAATCAACGGCAACATTAAAGGCCAGAGGGCCAGCTCATTAAGAGCACCCCTCTCGATTCAGCACCAGGGACGGCCACTGAACTCACAACTGTAGGGAGAGTGGGTATTTTTGGTGCTTTTGGAGCAAAAAGTGTTTGTTTTCAGGGACATTTTTCGGACTGTTGGGGTTTCAGAACAATGCTACCAGTCTTAAAAACATATGCATTTTCTAAAATGTCAAACAGTTCCTGAACCTCATGGTTCTTTACTGCACCATGAGGGTTCAAAGCTTAAAGCACCATATTCTGACACAGTCCGTATACAATATTAGAACTGCGCACTAACTATTTAAATCCACCCAATAAACAACGTGCATGGCACAGTGTGAATAAGAAATGCTTGTGTCCCTAAGCTGTCAAAGGTGACACACCTTGGTCCTGGCCAGCAAGGGTGCTCCTCTCTCCAGCAGCAGCTCCACAGATGTATCATGTCCACTCCGGGCCGCACAGTGGAGCGGGGTCAGACCGTCCTAAAGAGCACACAAACACAGAATCTCACCTATCAGTCATTCCACACATGCTGACACTGACTTGGCTGGAGAAAGAACAGCAGCCCTGTGGCTAAACCTGATCAGCTGCTGTGACACTGGCAGGTCGCTCCCTATGGCAGGTTTAGCCAGTGACCAACCCAGGCTGGATGTTGTTTGTGCTGGTTAGAATCAAATATAGCTAATAGCATGCGTAGCTGCCATCAGCGCAACAACACCAAGCGGAGATCAGGTCAGGAATGTCCAGTGTGATACTGAATTTAATCCACTGACCCATCGAGTTGAACTGAAAACAACATCATTAAGCTCATCTTCACATCTGTCATCGCTAATGGAGAGGATAATAATCGGCTGCTCTTTTTTTTTTTTTTTGCTGCTGTGTATGTGACAGCAGTGACCTTTGATCCGAGAGTGTTCCATCGCTTGACCAAGTGAGAAGGACGGAGAAGAAGATGGTTTTTGAGAGGAGTTCCCCTTAATTAACCTACTCAGTCTCCAGTTTACAAGTGAGATAACATTAGCATCGCTCTGTGATACCCACCCTTGTTTTAGCGTCAATCTGAGAGCCTCGGTCCAGCAGGAGGCCGACCATGTTGGTGTTGCCACGCTTGGACGCCACATGTAGAGGAGTAATCCCGTTCTACGGGGGGGGAGAAAACGACTGTTAGACACTGTTAGCCACATCAAAAATATTTCAGAATTCATTAAAAGGATGCTGATTTTGACATTGATTCCCCGGATGAGCTGATCCATTCAGAAATATGAATCAAACACAAGAACGATTACAAATGAAATCTCATGATCAAATAAATGTTAATTACAAATCTCAAAAGCTCCTTGTTAGCGACACAAGCGGTCCACTGATGTTTAGGAGAAAGGCGTCACAACTCCATAGATTTTGTCAAGTATGAGGCGTATGTTATTATTCATTTATTTATTTATTCATTTATTCTGCAGAGTGAAAGCTATTTTTATTCACACTGCTCACATGGCTTAAAATAGGACTTCTGAAACAGTCGCCTGCATGATATTGATTAAAGGGACGAAATAAACATCTGAAAGGCCAAAAATAGAAGTTTGCGACGGGCACTGCAGAGTGAGCGTGCACGCTGGTCAGCGATAAAACAAAGAAGCCACTTGGAGACGACTTCCTTTATGTTTGCGAGAGCTTAGGTTAGCAGTCGATGCTACCGGTGTTACACTGATGACACGCTGCTCACATTACTTGCTATATTATAAATAAATCATATTGATGTACAATCAATCACATTATACTTTAAATTCAGATTCAGCAATAAAGAAATACTCATGATTGTATCCCAAAAACAGTTTCTTTTTCTCGTAAATTTGTGACTTAATTATCTCACGGAGAGGTTTTTTTTTTCATATGTTGTATGTGTGTTGTTGTATGTACTTTACTACCTCAATCTCAGAGATTATCCAAGTTTTTTTCCAAGAATAGTACCCTCCCCCCCTCCCCTGGCACTAATACGCCACTGTAATTTCCTTAAGCTGCAGTGTGTTGAGCTCTCTCAGACACTTTTATGTGTAAAGGCTTTCAAGTTTAGATTCATGCCTAATAGCTAATAGCCCTGAGATTCAGCAGAAGTTTTTTAGTGGAATAATAGTGTATAACTTTGCTCATTAGTGTGGAATCCTACCCTTGCCGTGAAGTCGACTGCAGCCCCTCGGTTCAGCAGGAGTGTGGCCACGTTGACGTTGCCATAGTGGGCAGCGATATGCAAGGGGGTGAATCCACTCTGGAAGACAGACAGGAGAGAGACAGACACACAGAGAGGAGGACGTAGGTCAGACATTTGTTTTTACTTCACGTCCTTGAACTCTTACTCGTGTCTCTCGATGTGTAGCCTTCCCAGCATGCAGCAGTCTCATCAAGCATCAAGGGTGAACAAAAAAAGTAAACTGAAAGTGAGGAAAATGGAAAAGTCACAGAGAAAAATAAATAAAAACAGTAAAAAAAAAGAAAAGTGAGAATATATAGCACCCATACACACAACCCCAAAACACACTCCCATGCAGGTTATCAACCACAGAAAGAAAAGTAAAGGAAGGCCTTGCCTTGAAATGAAAAGTACAAAGACAAAAGCAGAACAAATAGATGTACAGAACAAAACCTTCGTCATCAATTGACATGAAGATGAACACAAACAACACCAAATTATAGTAAAATCATAAAGTGGCACAGAACCAGGGAAGTACATTTCTGATTAACACCAAAGTGCACTATGTTAACTGTATGTCTTAGAAGGAATAGAGTTAGCAATGAGAAATATATGAGAAAAGTTAGAGATTGCAGAGCAGGTTGGAGTAGTTGTGAAATTCTTGCCTTACCTTGCCATTCTGTAAGTGTGGTCCGATTTAATGTGAAAAAGTTGTTTACAAAAGTGTGAAGAATACAGTGACTAACGTGATGGTTCAAAACCTTAAACAGTCAAAAGCTTATATGGTGCAAATTAAGGTAGCGTGGATGCAACATGCTATACAATGCCAAATCATTGGCCAAGCATTCTTAAATCTTTATAAGCTTCCCCATGCCATTATTGAGAGTAAAGTGAATATAGCATTAATTTCTTTTATAGAGAAGCATGCATTTAAAATACTTGATCAGGAAGCTGGTCAGGAAGTATGGAAGACCAGGACTGCCAATATCAAAATAAAATAATTCAATTAATTTCAATTTTCCATTTTTCCATTTGTAGGTATGTTGGAAAAAAAACACACATTTGCATTTTAATTTAATTGTCATGTCTAAAACTGCACAACTACTGCCAAAACTAAAATTAAAATTAGAATTCTTTTGACATGAAATAATTTGAAATATTTTTCTTATTTTCTTATTCTAATTTTTCTTTGGATTTTTTTTATCCAAACAAAACATTGCCATATTGATTTAGCATTAAACCAAATATTAATTTAATTATTTCAAAATGGCAATGTGCATAAATGTATAAATTAGATATTTAAGTTGAATTTAAATTGGAAAGATTTTGTTTTGGCAGTATTCATGCATTTCCAAGCATTAAAAAAAAACCCTGATTTTTATTAATTTAATTTAAATTTTTTGTTGCCATATGTCATTGGCACACAGATGGAAAGAACAATTTCATTCCCATTAAAATAATGTTTTTTTTATTTGGGCACTGGTCTTCCACACTAAATTGTATGTAGCATATCCATATTCATAATCATTTAACCAATACTGTTTTTTCAACGGAGTAGTTCAAAGTGCATTTCTAGACATTGTGCAAGATTACAAGACATACTAGTAGACAACATACATTAATAGCTGTTGTATAAATGCATCAGCACAATATTCATCTAATCGAAGCTTTGCAGGAGGAAAATGTGATCATTTAAAATACAACAATAAACCGTACATCTCAAAAATGATGCTGTTTAGAGATATTTCTAAATGTATTGAGGGTCAAATATGACAAAAGAAAAGAGGTCTCGGAGCCGGTGATTTAATCAATATAAGCTGGGGGGAAAAAAAGAATGAAAATGCATATAGACAGAAGATATAGAAAGAAAAACTGGAAGCTGAAACGTAAAGATAAGCGGACTGTGCGCAGTGCTGAAGTGCAGGACACACGGCAGCAGCTTGGCCATTCGTGTCAGCCGTGCATGTCGATCGCTTATTGTACCAAACCAACAGAAACTGGTGGAGCTTTAAAATGAACCAAATGAGTCTTTATTTACACCATGCAAGTGCTGAGGAAGTGAAACAAAATAATGGTGGAGGGAAAGAGAAGTGAAACAACAAAGAGATGGGACTGTATAGTGACTCTGTGGAGAATTAAAGGAGCGTGTGTATACCTCAGTAGTCCTATTGACCATCATCTGAAGCAGGACGAATGAAGGAGGGAAAGATCAGTTTAGTTAGGCTTCTTCGACATATCACTGCACAGCAGCACAGAGGCAACCGCTCAGTTCAGACACTAAACTGGAAAGTGACGTGGCTGGGGTGGGTCACTTCGCTTTAACACGCTCTGGAGTTCACGCCGCAGTGATGCATGTCGCGGCCCGAGGGCTTCGTGGGGACGCAACTGGTGTTTACATTATCGGTTTAGCTGTCATTTGTTTTGGCGGTTAACTGTTTGGCCTAAAATCTTCATAAACAGTGAGGAATGTGCGAAGCGACATGTTCAGGTGTCTATTTGTCCCACCAACCATCCAAAATCCATGGATATTCAAGGTGAATATATCAAACTAATGTGTAAAATCATACAGATATATATTTTCACTTGGATTAAGTCTTCATTGTAAAAAATTGCACGAGGCAATAAGAAGTGAACAAAAAATGGGTACTATTGCATTAGCAAACAAGGCGCTCAAACCAAGTGAAACAAGTATTAAAGGGAAAGTCAAGATGCTATTATGCTCTAATAATCACTTAAATAACACTGACATAGCCCCTGCTCATTGGGGTGAGAAGAATCTGCAGTCAGGCCATCATACAGGCTGGAAACAAGCAGTTTAGCTGCAAACACCAAATTCATCAGGTTTTTTTTACCTTATTTCCAAATAAGCTTGGCGGTTTGTCAGCAACCTGTCGATGTGTTCCTGCTTGTGTTTCTTACTCTTTTGACTTTTGTTTAATGACGCAGCTGCACTTCGCGACAGCACCATTTTTCAATAAGAATCTCGGAGACCTGAGATGTAAGCAGCCCTCCTCAGCTGGCTGGACTGGACTGCTTTCTCGAGGAATCTGAGCGGAGCTGAGCCCTGCGTGTGACATAACTATAACTAATGTGCGCATATGTTTGAGTATGAGATTATAGCTGCTCTTATGAGTCATTTCTCGGAGCTGCATCACAACAACGGAACCCACATATGGCACTTATACTATGCATGTATGTACCCTGAGTTGCCTCAGCTGTGTTTTGTTGCGTAACAACATAATTGGTGCCTCGGTGAAAACATACTGCAGCTACTGTAGAAGCAATAGACAGCATTCAGGATGACTGATGTGGTGCAGAAAACCCCCGTCACTCTAGCCACGTCACTTAAAGCCAATGTCCGGTATAAGAGGAACAGTCATAACTAAATATTAGTGTTCTTACAGTGCATCAGCACGCAACTGTGAATTCCTACTAATACCGCATTGACAGTTCAACCCCTTCCATCCCTTGCAGATGGTCAAAAACCAAATCGTAAATACAACGTCTACCCCCACATTGGTTGCATGCAGCCTTAAAATATCACCACCATACAACCTGCAGACAGTGGCACACTCCATGCAGTGGACAGTGCTACACTTAGACACCGGTGCAGCGAGGCAGGAGGGGGGTGATGGGGGTGGGGGGGGTCAAGTGTGTGAGAGGTAGCATTTAAAGAGAGAAAGGAAAAAAGATGGAGAGACCCAGTTAGTGGCAGGATCAGGAGTGACGTAGCAGGCACAGAGACACTGAATGAGAGAGAGGCAGAGAGAAATACAGAGATGCATAGACAGACAGATGGAAAGACAAACACTCTAGACTGTACACTGGTTTACAGCTGCATAAATAAATATCTGTCACACACTGATCATACATAGGAAGTTTAGGGCACCGTATTTACACCTGCTATGGTATCTGGATATTTAATACAGAAAAGGGAAAACTTTTGGTCCTTTGTTGTCCTCCTCCCTTTTTTAGTTTTGTACAACTGTAGCTTTCATTTACTATTAAATAACTTTTGCTTTACCAGGAACATCTGGTTTAATGTTGCTTCCCTTTCCCCTTACGAGCTGGGTCATACAAAAAGTGACTGCTCTACTCTATCTGTCAATGAAGTTTCAAATCTTGGATGGGCATTCATACGATGTGGAGAGCTCCGCGACTTGGGAGGGCTCCAAACCGACAATAAGTTGGCATTCTTTCTACTTGATACATAATGCTGTGATATCTGGCAATACTTCTGACTTTCTACAGTTTAGTAGTAAGTATAGTCTCCATCTTGACCCTGATGACGCCCTAGGGCCCAGGACAGGGTTTCCACTCAAGTGTCTAGTGTCAACTGGGTAAAAAGCTTGAAACTTAGGGCACACACATACATTGTCCCTGTAGGTAGAAATATTGTCATCTAACTAGAAACCATCACATTTCAGACAGAAAACTGTTAGTCGTGGGTAGATATATCATCACTGTAGAAAGAAACATCATTGTGGGCCAGAACAGGTTAGGTAACCAGAGGTACAAATGTTTTCCCACGAGTGTAGAAATGCCCAAGAGAAAAAGTAGGACGGAATTTCATCACTCTGGCCGGGAGATCATCACTGAGGGTATTAACGTCATCACCACAGGCAGTAATGTCATCAGCACTACTACAGCTCAGCCCACGCAAAGGGCCGAACAATTGGACTGCAACATCACTATCCATGTAATTGCTCGTTGCCAGCTTTCCACCTACTCATCTACTTTGCATAGTGAGCAAGAAAAATGAGACCCTGTGATTATGAAGATAGGATGTAATGAGAACAGCGTGACTAGCTTGTCGATTGTCAGGATAGCTTATCCAGATACAGGTGCATTTCAATAGCAGGTGTAAATAAGGTCCCACAGGTGGACCCCAGTGTTAGTATGTTAAACACATGAGCCTTTAAAAGAAAGCTAGACTTCACTTTCTGTATCTCATTTATCACCAGATCCTATTTAGCCAAATCCACTACAGACTCACGTTCTTGTACACAGACGTCATAAAAGTAATCGTAACCACAGTACGGGCACGCTGGCACAAACACAGAGCACCACATTGGCTTAACTTCCACGCATGCCAACCCCTCCTGAGTCCAACAGTGCGGCGAGCATACCTTTGACTGGACATCGGCATTGTGGTCGTTCTGCAGGAGCAGGGCGGCTGACTTGGTGTCATCCTTGCGGGCAGCAATGTGCAAGGCAGGAAGGCGGACCTTGCCTTTAGTATCATTCTCCAGTAAGATAGACACCACCTGGTTGTGGCCCTGCTGGAGGGCAATGGCCAGAGGGGTAAAGCCATCCTGGGTGAGAGACGAGAAGGTAATGTTGAGAAATGTTATAAGGATTATCTACATCTCGTTCCCAATTCTGTCATCTTGAAATGTTCAGTGCTGTTGCTGTCCCCCCAAGGATGAGTTGTAACCTCGGTGACGTCCTGAATTTTTATTCAGCACCATCATCAGGTCAAAATGTATGAACTACTTTGAGTTATGATCAAACACCTGTAAATTAATGGCCATAACGGAGTGTGATGTCGTCATCTTACACACAAACGCTCCTCTCACCTCTGTAGCAGTGCTTTGGTTGCCTCCGTTCTCGAGCAGGTACCGAACCACTTCCAGGTGATTCTCCTGGGCGGCCATGTATAAAGGAGTGAATCCATTCTAGGGAACACAGGGAAATACAAGAGGTTACCAGCACACCACAGGCTATGAAACATCTACTGTATGAATAACACAACAGGTGCTACTGTCAATGACCTTTACGTGGGCGGCAGCACGGTGCAGAGGCTCACCTGAGACTGTGAGTTGATGTCTGCTCCTCGTTTGACCAGGATCTTCACTACTTCAGCCTGGCCAGCTAGAGAGGATATGTGGAGTGCTGTGTTTCCTTTCTGGATTATCATAAAACATGAAAGGACAGTGAGAAGCAGCATTTCCTAAAAAATAATGACAACGAATACAAGGTGCAGTATTTCTAACGATCCCTTATTAAAAGATGGTATCTGTGAGTTCAGCTCTGAAGCAATGCTAAGTTGAGCACAGGCTGATGAATCCGTTACCAGCACACGGTTGTGGTTGTTGTGAGCAGAATCTCAGATCACTTTCACAGGTTGATCATCCTTCACAAGTGCAACTGTTTTGCTTTCTGTGCAAGCATGTGCAGTTAACAGGCCCTGACACTGTGATTACTACAGGGAGAGAGCTTGTCTCAAGTATTGAGTGTAGTATTGATGCTCAGCTTTTTCACATATACATTCAATTATTGTTATTTAAGTATTCACATATGAAGTATTACTAACAAGAGACAATGGTATATTCAGATTGACATCTGATACATTAAAGCCATATGTATTCCAATGCCTAAAATGTTCCTTTTGGAGGTTCCCATTATAGTACCCTGTGGAGCTTTTGACCACTAGTGGCTTTATGAAGCTTTTTCTTTTTTTTTAAAATGTTCCTCCTTTTGTGTTTTTGTGCACATGTGCACTTGTCTATGCACCAGTGATGCAAAATGCAAATTCCTATTCCGCTGACCAAGGACGACCGCAAAGTGCCAAGAAATGAGGCAGTCCACCAACAAAGGTCGAGAAGAGGATGACTGCTAGCCAGTAGACATAGATGTTAACGATGCAGGTTTCAAACTTGATGACTACTGTAGCTACGTTAAGCTACGTAAAATCTGTACTGATGTATTGATTGCTGACAACAATAAAGAGCTATGGTATATATCACACATATCACATCCCAGTAATATATCAAAACCTCAGTGACAAGTTGAACAGTGCCTGCAGATGTGAAAGCTGCTCACAGTGTACAGAGAGACGGGCCTGCGATGCAAATAAAAATAAAAATCATTGATGATTTGATCTTGTAATTAACTAGTCTAACTACTGCTGAACGTCAGCGTCAAGCAACTCAGTCATGTTCACAACTGAAGAATGCAGTACAGGACTGTGTAACCAGAAAGCATAGGAATGATAATCAGATACTGATGGGTGACAAACGAGAGGAAAAAACAATCCATGGAAGCATCTAGATTTGTGTCTCCACTTATTTATTCCATTTTTTCCTTTGCTTTGTGCCATTTGACCATTCATTTCCTTAAACTTGACCTATCAGTAACTTTCCTAGTTAATCGGTAAGTTAACTACCTTTATCAATCATGCCTATAAGATATATTATATCTCTCTTGCTGTTAAACAGCTGTTGTTTAGTATGTAGTTGCACTTTTGAGCGACGACAACAAGAGTCACCTCCTCAGTAACGAGGCTGGACCCTCTCTGATTACACGAGGTGGAATGATGTGCATTGCTTAAGCATCAGACCTCCATGTTTACTACTCCACTATTCGTATCACTTTCCTTCAGCGCCCCACTCTCTCCTCAGCTCCATTTCCACACTCTAAATCATCTGTACGAGCTTGTTTTTCTTAATGAGCATCAGTATCAAGCTGCCGTCGCCCCATTCAATAATTTACAAGTTTTAAATTCTATGTTTCACCTCAGCTCTTATTCTACTCTACTTTAAGCTAGCTGCCTTGAAACTCTACTGACCACCAAACCCTCTAGCAGGATATATCACCATTAGATGTTAAAGGGTTATCTGTAAGTATCAGAATGAATCATTTTGGTTGGTTCATGTTGTTTGTTGTAATCATGTAAACAATGTTTATGAATGAACTAGAGATGTGCGCAGCTTCCCCACAAGGGGAACCGAAGTTTGTAACAAGCTCAGATAAGCTACCTTTGTTGATGAATCCACTGCTGCACCTCTATCCAGCAGCTCCTGGACCAGATCCATGTGGCCCTCCTTGGCTGCCAGGTGCAGTGCATTAAGACCATTCTGGAAATAGACGAGGGAGAAAAGGTCAGGCCCAACAGCCCGATATCAACACACAAAACAGACACATCCAAATGGAAAAAAGAAAGGATCACCTCCTCCTCCAGGCCCAGAACTAACTCAGCCTGCATCTTTTGACCTTGTGAACGTCTGCACTGCAGTCTTACATATGGAGGGACAGACTGAAATATCAAAGCTGTCAAAGTTGGGCTTGATGTTGTGCCATGTTATGTAGTTGTGGAGAGAAGCCAGTCCAGGGTATGAAGATATAATATAAAACATAATATGCTTTTTCACTAAAGACACCCAGTGAGTGAAAAAGCTTGAAAACTGAGTGACTGCCACGAGTGTGAATGTGGAGAGATATTTCAACTTGAATAAAGTGTGCTTTGATAAATGAAATACATTGATAAATATTAGCAATATTTTAAAATTGCATACAGTTTTTGCCAATTGGGAGGTGTGGTAAAGGTAAGGTTGCTACATGTTGCTACATGTGAAATCGTATCATCTGATCTTCAGTACTTGAGACATTAGCTAGCAGTGGCTAATTCCATATAAATATGAATATACAGCATTATGGTTAATATTTAGGGATGTAAAACTGCATAATCTTGTTGTTTTTGTCCACTTGGGGTCAAAGAAGCATCAAATCAAGCCAAAAAGCATCAGATACAGCATTTGATGTAGTATGAGCTAAAATAAAGATGTTATGTTATGTGCTACTAAATAGTCACCTATTAACATTTACATACACTCAGAAGATGTGGAGCAATGGTATTTTTCATTACAAGTGGTATTTCTATGCACCCCATGAATGGAAATGACATATTCACCCTCTGTTTAGCTCTGTTTTGGTCTCCACCAAATCCAGAGGAAATCTTCTTTAGTTGCTACTGTTCCAGTTGCTAAATGTTCCTTCCCTAACTAGCCCTTGACTTTGTCTGTCTGGCGTTTAGTTCTGGGCAGGTGTTACACATGTTTTGCTTAAAACACCTTCCTGCGGCTTCTAACAACGAGGGTTAAGAGTTCAAAGGCTGTGTCATGTCTTTTTCTCTAGTTTGCCCCCCTCCTCTCCTAGTGACCCAGCGCAAATTCAATAACCCTTTCAACAGAAGCATTAGGCTACAGCATAAAAAGAAAATGCTGAGTCAATAAGCAATTTCCTCCATGACTACCAAATTAAGCCTCATCACACGGCCCCCTGAGGGTGATTGCCTCACTGTACTTCCAGGGTCCGTGTAGAGGCCCCCTGGGATCCTAGGCCGAGAGTGAACACTCACCCTAGGATCATTTGACGATGCTTCTGTTTTCATTCCCCAGAGGTTGGCAATGACATGGAAGCCATGGTCCAGAATCTCAAATTTGTTGAGTGATGTATAAAAATCTGATGTTTTTTTTTTTTCTGGTTGTAAAAACAGTTGTCCAATCAGAACTTTGCAGGCTTTGTAGCAGGACAGGCCATTACTGGTAGGCTAGCCCCCACTCCCAGGTGTCCATAAAATTCAGTTTTTCATCTCAGAAGAAGCATCTGATGGTCTGGTTGAAGCTCCACCTGTCACTGTGCTCCCATAAAAGGCCAGACAGCTGTTTTTCAGCTGTGACTAAGAGATTGTAGAGATGAAATGTGGCCCTGTGTCTTTGACCCAAAAAACATCAACTGACAAAGGAAGGTGGATTGAAAAGGTTACAATTTCAACTTCCCATGTGGTCAGGGAAGGACTTTTTAATCACCCTCATGTGGAATATCTTTAAGTACATGCCTCCTCTCAAATATACTGCATGTGTATCACTCACAGTTGATTATAATAGATCGTCTGTATGTAAAATCATTCTGTTTCCTGTCTTTAAAATGGAGCATAAGCTCCATTTATGAATGAACATCCTCCAGTTCTGCCACAAGCCCCAGGGGCCCTATTCATCTTTGTACACCCCCTCCACCATGTCCAAAATTCACCTCCAGGAAGCCACCAACCCCTTCATCATGTACAATGTCCTGCCTGCCCACTCTTCCATCCATAATATCTGGTACCTCATTCTGTCAGCCCACATGACCACAATCACTTACAGCAAGAGACGAGTCCCCAATTATCTGCTAGATCTATTACACTGGCAATTTAAAAAAAAAAAATGCAAATGGGATTTGGTGAAAATCTAACTTAGCACTGCTGGAGTCATCTCGGGGGAGCAAGGCGGTTATAATCAGAGTAAATACTACTTCATCAGTGCAGTATGTTACTGAACTATAATCAGCATCAGAGCACAGTAGAACACTGACGTCCATTAGTCACACAGGGAAAATTCAGAGTCTCTCCCACAAATCTTTTCAGAGAGACAGTACAGATTATCACTGATGAGGTGTATTATAGTGTCTGCTCAAAACTCACAGTCCAGCCAAACAAAATCTAAACAGGGAAATGATACAGTGACCATAATAGTGATCTGCCTCCTTGTACGTCCTCATTTTATCTGTGGAAAATGTAGTTATTTGGGGCCTCTTGGCTAGCAGGCTTAGCCAGGAAAGCTGTTAAGTTGGCCTTTGGTTAAGATTATTGTGTCAAATGTCAAAATATTAGGAGCTGTAAAGTTAATTTCCACAATAGCACTTCTAGGTCTCCAAACAACATACAGAAGAACGTACCAAGGGATTTTGGACTCATGGTCACACTAATGTCCATTCAAATATGTTCATATAGTCACAAACCACACATTTACACTACTGTAGCACTCCATCACAGCAATGGAGTCAGTGAGGTCCCATGGGTGTCAACTTGCGCAGCTGTACGTTTTGACTGATGTTACTATCATCTTTTAGTCAAAGTGAGTGATGTGTGTTTGCCCCTACAGTACATGTGTTTGAGAAAAACCTCAAGGTGTTCTCACGATCAAACATCAGTAACAACTTTAGTCACTCATCTAGCTTCTCTATGTACAGGGGACCTGTAAATTAGGGGCTGTCATTTTAGAAAGCAGTCCCTTGGCAGTGGTATGTGAATGTAGTGGTGAAGCTCTCCGAGTGGTCAAAAAGACGAGAAAGTTGCCAAACAAATACAGTCCATTTGACATTAATGCTATTTTATTTTTTTACACTTGTTCCTGTCCTGCTATGGTAAGTACCTACTTATATCTCCAGTCTATTATCCTACCAGCAACTGTAGCACTAGATCTATTAATCTGATTCTTTTAAATGTCCTCAAAGTGCATTCAGAGCTTGATAAAACCACTTTTATGCACCTTGGGCAGCTGCAAAATACCATTACCTTAGAAACACTTCCTTCTTTGATTACCATTAAAGCTGTTTTACAAACTGCCCTGAAGGAAATGTGCTGCTGTTTTATTAGTTGTTGTTGTTGTAGTTGCTGTTATGGATATCGATCCATATAACCAGCCAAATGAATGAATGAATAAATAGTGTGCAAAAGCTCGATTGAAAAGACTAAACTGCTATTTTTATGGAGTAAATTCAATTGGCAATGCACGACAAATATAGAAAACAGTGTCCTGAGAAGCTTGTGGGGCAGCATGCCAGCATGCACCACGGCAACAGGCTCAAGGATTTAAGCATCATTGTGTTTGTTTCCCCTCATTATCTCTTGTGTTATTGTGTTTTCAATTGTTTTCTACAGTGTATGGTCGGTGTGAATCATTTAGTGTCGTCTGTCTCCCACCTGGTTGCAGGTGCTGATGTCCACTCCACCTTTCAGATATTCCAAAACCTTGTCGATGTTCCCCGCCCTCGCTGCTCGCAGGAAACTGGTATTACTGTCCGACTGCAAGAGACACAGAAGAAGAAACATTGTCAGAAATAATCGACATCACATGGGGGCAGCGTGGAGGTGCGGTGGTTAGCCTCATAGCAAGAAGGTTCCAGGTTGGAATACAGGTTTGAAGCTGGTCTCTCCGTGTGGAGTTTGCATGTTTTCCCCGTGTGTGTGAGTGTGTGAATGGCGTGAATGGCTGTCTGTCTCTATGTGTCGGCCCTGTGATTGACTGGCAACCAGTCACATCTCTCCCAAAGTCAGCTGGGATTGGCTCCAGCCCCCCCATGACCCTGAAGAATAAGACAACGGATGGATGGATGGATCTACATAATGTCCAAACCATATTTAAAGTTCTTCATTAGCTGTCAAATAGAATGGTAACCACATAATTTGAGAAGTAGAAGCCTATTACCTAATAAAGTGTTTCATACTATGTTACCACCTGGTAAATCAATGACTCGAATTTTACGCCACATGGACCAGAGAAAACAGAGAAAACAGGCTGTGGTATTCCAACAACCAGCACGCACGGTGCCGCCATCATCACTGGCTGGTGGTGCTTGACCCTCGACTGCGGCGGCCAAGTCTTCTGCCTCCATAAGCTTTAATTCCTTCGCACTATGTTGTGCCTCATATAAGTAGCTCACAATGTCTGATCCCAGCATTTATCTATTTAAATTGTTTTCTTATGGCAGGCATACAAAATGACAGAAGCACAGCATACTGTATCATACTTGTGCAACCTTAAGTAGACAATAATGTGTATGTACTTCATGGTTTGGGAGGGACATGTCCCCTGTCTGCTTTTGGATGCTAAGCGAGCTGCAGTTGGAAACAGACCAGGGCTGTAAGGAGGCAGAATGATTCAGCATTTTTCCCTCAGTGCCTTCACTAAAGCTAAATCCTGGCTCACACACAGTGTGTTCAAAGCTCCCAGCTCTCAGCTCCTCCTGTGGAAAAACACTGTGTGATGCCTATTTTTACTGCATTCAAACTGCGTTACTCTTTCCACAGGGAGGTCAGAGGTCAGAGACAGAAATACTGAAGAACAACACTGGGGGAAGACAGAGACTCGCTGTCTTGCTCATGGACATTCCAGCAGATGCACATTTGTTTTCTAGCAGAGGAATAGTCTCTCATTGGCTGAGAATATTAGTTTTATTAAGCTTTTTCAGTGTTGTGTGTCACTGGCACAGTTTGCGGTGCCCTTTGCCTTATCTCGGCCCGTCACTCAGTCACCTACAGCATCTCCCTGCTCACGTTTTCGCACAATGCAGAGATTGGGGGAAAGAGTGCAGCACTGAAGTATTTTCAAGGAGCAGTGATACTGCAGCACTGATGCACTTCACACACATACAAAGAGTCCTGTTCTTGTGCTTCTGGCCGACCTGCAGTAGCTGCTGTCTGGCTACTGCAGAGAGCTGCACTGCATCACTCACACTCCAAGCTCCTGGACCTTTTTGCAGCACGACCACAACCTGATGTGTCTCAGAGTTTTAGCTTTCCACCCACATTCATACATTACAGGCAGCAGACAAGGCATGCCGATACACTAAAAAAGTCAACTAGCTACAAAACAGTGGCTGCAACGCAATCCTTTGGGGAAACCCGCCCGACGTATGTCCGGTGGTTGCATGTGTTAACTCTTCAGAGCAGCAACACTGTCATCACATCTGGTCCACCGTTTGGTGCATGTCAGGTGCTACACATTTGACAAAGTAGTCTGTCTATATGATGGGCTTCAATTCATATCAGTGATGTAAGACAGCAAGTGTGTGCTGCACTTAACTGCAAAACCTCAGATAAGACAAGTTCCATTGGAACTCACAGTAATTGGGAAAATGTAGCACACTTTCCAACAGGCATTTGCAAAATCAACAACATGTTTTTTAGGAACTTTCTGAGATTATCCAACAGTTTTCATCATTTTCATGGAAAATACAACTCCTCATTTTACAGGGCCATCATATTCCAGTAATTTCATATGAAATTTCCAACAAGGAAGTATTTAATCTGGTACTAATTATAGTGAAAATAACGACAGTGTTCTGAGACTTCACATATCTTATACATAACAGAATATGTTTGGATATATAAGTATATTGTGCTGTACATCGTGACTACAAGAGGAGTTCCTTGGTACAAACATTTTCCCAATTCAATTGTATAGTCTAGTGCATGATGTGTATAGCTTTTGTAAAATGTAATTTCTCTAATTTCTTTATTCTATTTTCAGTTTATTTTACTTATCAGTTAGTTCTTTATCTGCTTTTCCTTCTCTTGGCCTGCTGGCCCGGCTGTCTCTGTAACCTCTGAATTCCCCCATAGGTTCATTTATAAAGACTGAAGTTCTGGTAAAACCAAGCATTCTCATTCACAATAAAACTGAACAGCCATCTAACAAGTCCCGGAAAGACTTATTCATACAGCCTCATACATGTTCTAACAGGGCTAGCATTGTTTTCTAGCAGCACTGCACAAAGCAGCCATTGCCACAATCAAGCCAGTCTGTCCTGTCACATTCCCGCAAGAGCTGCAGAGTCACATTATGCAAGACCTTGTCCTAATCATCGTTCTGCGACTGGTGGGTTGCTATAGTGACACTTAGACCAACAGGACTCTCGGACAAGTGTGGCTTTTGAATGGAAAACACTTATCATTGGATAGAAAGGCAGAATTGTTAAAGCCAGCTTCCTACAGAAATAGTTTCATAACTTCTGGATATAAGGAGCTTAGTCAGTTTGTCACTCTCTTTGATGGGGGAATGTTTTGAATGTGCTGTGCAAATCAGACAAAATGCTTTTAAAGGCCAACAACTACATGAAGGTTGTGTTGGGTGTGAGTCAGCAATAAATAGGGAAAGAAATAAAAAAGAAAAGTAAATAAAGGAACCATAGTCAAGCACGAAGGTCATTGCTTTTGTTATGTTTTGTCTGTTATAAAGTACATTTCCAAATAGAGGTAGGTGGTTAAGTGAAATGAAAGCAGATATCCCCAATAACTACATCATATGTATCCATTAAATAAAACCATATCGTACGTGTCTTTTCCTGCTTCCCTATCAGCTCGTGTCTAGACACACCGCTTAATGACTCAATCAGACCAGCCGAGCGTGACGAAGCACCGTCCTAAAGCTCCTCCATCGACACATTACATCAAACATTCATTTACAAAGTCACTGCCTTTATCTGTGGAGTGCCAGGAGCTTTATCAATAATGCAAACCGCCGACACACTATGCTGAGGCCGGGAGCATCCTTGCCCCTCCCAGTTACCATGGAGACAAGCACTGCCCTCCCTGGAGGTAACCATGACAACTAGGCTTTCTGTCTGTCAGCAGAGCGAGCAAAGTAAGCACAGAAAACATGAAGGTTGACGCTTCTTTTAGAGCTGTCCATCAACACAGCTGTACATGATAGTATCAGTGTATCATTAAAATGAGACATTCACTGGATCTGTAGATATCCGTGTGTGTGTGTGTGTGTGTGTGTGTGTGTGTGTGTGTGTGTGTGTGTGTGTGTGTGTGTGTGTGTGTGTGTGTGTGTGTGTGTGTGTGTGTGTGTGTGTGTGTGTGTGTGTGTGTAAGAGAGAGAGTTTTTTGAATGCTAAAATGTTAGCATGGATCCAACTAACACCAACATACACCATATGTCCATTACATGTAGTATTGGCTTTAAGATTAAATTGGCTGCTGCCAGCACGTAAGATTAATCGAGCAAATAGAGCTAACTCAAGGTCCACTTACTAGCTTTCAACTGTAACTCAACAGTCCAATCATGACAAGGAGTATGTCTGAGTGTCATTGGAGGCTGTGTGATGAGGATGAAAGCTGTAGAAAAAAACAGTAAGCAAACCTTGATTTGGGATTATTTTGTCAAACCATCACAAAGGTCGAGAAGGAACTTTGACGGTCAAATCCAGAAGACCATTTCCAAGACTGACAGTTTGACTTATTGCACTTGAGGCACAGTTGTCACTAACAAAATTAACGATGTCTCCATTCCATTTAATTGGCTCACTAAGCCATGTCAGTGAGCCAACATGCATAATGGCAGGGCCCTTTAAACGGAAACAGCCCTCATTAATGTTATGAATTACAACTGTGCTT
The DNA here is from genome assembly GCF_042242105.1 of Pempheris klunzingeri. NCBI lineage: Eukaryota > Metazoa > Chordata > Actinopteri > Acropomatiformes > Pempheridae > Pempheris > Pempheris klunzingeri. The sequence continues at coordinate 16,090,788 of NC_092034.1, forward strand.
CTCCTGCTACATGTCAGAATACATGCACGAAAAACAGCCTTCAGACTTCTCATAGAAGAGTTTTATGTAAAAATAATAAACCCTGTAGCAAATGATGTCTTATAACATGTACATTGTGCTGTAGGACACTACTAGTGAATATTGGGCTCATGTTTGGTAGATAATGAACAGTAGTATGTGTTCATGTGACATCAGGTTCATGCTAATGCTGCAGTTCTATGGAGTTTCTTTGCATCTTTTAACTTGTGTGTGAGAACATAGTGGAGCAACTAGCGTTTAGAGGCTAATGATGATCTTTGATGATGTTGTAAATGAGTCGGTGGAGACGAACTACAAGAGCTAGATGAAGAGTGAATTTGGACTTAAATTTGTCAAGTGGCCATAAACACAATATTATTCTTTATCTTCTGGATTTCTAAATGGGCAGTTGTTTGCGGTTGTCTGAGAAGTGAAGCCAGAGCAGCAGTGTCTTCAACCTGCATCCTTTCTAATGGCCAGCAGGCCACTGGCTCCAAACATATGTCACATTGTATGGAAGATATGAGGAAATGACTCTACTTCTCACTTGACTTATTACCTCAATAACCATTCTCCTAAAAACCTTGATGGTGATGGCCAAAATGCCAAAACGGTAGTCTCTAAACATATGGGTGGTGCCACAGGGGCTTTGTCCACAGTCTATGGGTAGCCATAACATCTCTTTAAGATAAAGACATATCATGGTACTGATGAAATCTAACTTAAAACATTTGTAACCTTAAGAATAGTTTAAAGAGGACACTTGACATCAGAGCGAGAGTAAGAGCGTGCGCACAGACACACGAGGCGCAGCTGTGTCCTTGTTCATTTGATTAAAGGAGCACATTCTATTCCTAGCTGTCAGGACAGAATAACAATATCTGTGTTTACTAGCAACTGCAGCTCTCCCACTGGTGCTGGCTCAGTTTGTGTGTGCACTCCTGATATTAAAAGCTCCTTTGGGTTGCCTTGCAGACATTGGTCCATGGAACACACCCACAGTTACAACAGTCCTTCAATCGGCGCGACCACTAATAATTACAGCCGCAAAAACCAACATTTAGCCAAACAAAAAGCTGCTTTAATTCTACACTTAGGTGTGCGGTTTTCACCCCTTAGCGATATCAATAGCATTATCACACACTGCAGGCCATTCAGATACATATGCTATAAATAGTCCCTTTTAACTTGCTATCCTCAAGCTGACATAACTGGAACAGTAGGTCCTGATACACAGCACACGCACCACACTCACCTTCCCTGTGCTTGCATTCCCTTAATTACCATTATGATCAATACCAGCTGACCTGCATACAGTGATATCCCGCCTTGGAAGATGACTTGGAAATGGCCCAGCTGTGCTTCCAGCCAATCACAGGTGTCCCTGTGGACTTATTAGCATACACTGCATCGGTGCGGGACCTGGTGGATTATTTATTTGAGATAAATTAAGATATAAATCCACATTGAATGGAGCCGCAACTTTGTAGTGGTTTTATACAACTGCACCAATATAGCCTCATCATATATGTAAGCTGCGTATTTACTGTCATTATATACATTATGTAAGCAATATTATGTAAGAAACAAACTCCTTTTTTATGCAATGTAACGTCTCTTTTCATATTAATCTGACAGAAAACAGACTTTAAAATTTCATGATCTCACCAATGACATGATCGGGAAGAAAATGGCAATTTTACAGTGCGACATATGATTGTTAAATGATTATCACTGATTATTTTCTATAATAAGATATTACATTTAGGGTATAGAGACAGTCATCAACTGATGGTTTAAATGATGTATGCAAAAATATCTGATCAATTAAGATTTACTCCCTTTGTGATGCCTGACTAAAACAAAACTCCGGCTGCAGGACTTTTTTCTTTTCATTTCCCGCTAAACGTATGCAGATTTGCTGCAACTAGCAAGACGTGCCAGCCACCTTAAACCTGCACATGACCTCTGTATATCAGTGTGAGATGTGGGTCAAGGGCCATGGGTCTACATGTCAAGCTCTCCAGAATAGGTCACGTCTAAAAACAGGTGGGTGGGATGTGTCTTTGGGTTTACCATTTCAGCACAACATACGATCTGTTATCAAAAACAGCACTTTATCACTATAATTATCGTTATTAATTATTAATTATTATTCAAGTGTCAGCTAGTGTAACAGTACAACCATTGAGCGTCACAAGACTGATGGCAAACCATCCGTGTGTCTGACTTCGACAGACGCAAACCTTCCCTCGGACAGACTGTTGTAATGAAGCCTTGCTGTTTTATGGACTTCGCACCGTGTGTTTCTCCTTTCATCCTCTCTCTTTCATTCTATCAGATAATAGAAGCTCAGCTGGAACCTGTGCTGCCAGGGGTCAGCGCAGGACGCCGGGTTGCTGCCTTTTCCTCCTACAGACAGGCCAATTACAGCAGTCTGTGAGTTAGATCAGGTAAAATATACGCTAGAAGTGAACACTGCTACAATTCGGTGAAGTGACATATGAGCCATTTTGACTATTTCAAAATGTACTCTGAATTGTACTTTACTTAGTCTGAATGAAACCTTATACAGAAGGTAGTTGTGCATGTTGTAGCTAATTAACTATTAGTCATGTAAATTTTCCATTTCAGAAGCAAACAATATGTTTTTCAATTGATTTCCTAACTTTCAGACTGAAACTGGCTTGAAAAGGGTATTGTCATGTAAGAAGCAAACAAAACACTGTTGCCCCATTGACATAATTTTTTAATTCAAAGAGCAGCTATATGAGAGATATATCTGCCTTGTATTCCCAGCAGCAGCACAGCAGCAGCAGCATGCTGCTAAAGCCATTACATTGCTTTTCAAATTAGCCACAAGCGACCACACACTGATGTGCAAGGATACTTTAGGAACAAAAATGTCACACTGGCCTTTAAAGGGGACAGCGTAGGTAATAACACCCCAACCCACCCCACATACACTCACACACAAGCTCCCCAAACAGCTCCAACTGAGAGACCTGAGTCATTTGTCTATACCTGTTAATGCCCATTGAATCCTGAAGCCAAAACAATAAGTCAGAAGCAGTTTTCACATGCTTTCAGTAAATGCATCAGCTCTATGCAAAGGGATTTAATGTGGAAAAGCTACAGAATGCATGCAAGCTAAGTAGCTTGTCAGTGACAGATACAAGGAACAGTCCTGCCATCAGGATCATGACCAAAATAAAAATAACTGGGGATTTAAAAGCAAGAGCTGACGACTAGGAAGTGCTTCAAAGTTTCTGCTTTAAAAAAGCTACTTGAAACCTTCTCGTCTGTAAATGCCCCAAAAGGAGCACTTCAGGTTGCCTGAACTATCTGCTGCACCTGCCAGTGTGAACTCTTACCAGCATCAGTGGAGGCTGCATAGGGAAATGCTCCACACAGTAGTAGTCTGGCAAAGCATTCTGGTCCAGGTTAGACTGGCTCCCGACAGTCCTCAGTCCCTTGTCCGAGCCACACACCTTACACATGGCCGCGTTGCCCATAGTGCAGGCTTTACAAGTCTATCCCATCAGAACGTAAACGTAAATCACTCTGATAATCCACTCTCTGTCCCTGCTTCTCCTACCCTCCCCCTAAAAACCTTACAGGCTACCATACAGGGGGGCAACCCCCTCAGTCCAGCCGGAGCTCACTTTGCTTTGGCCAAAATGCTCCTGTCCCTGTTTTACAACTTGATTGGACTTGTGTCCTGTTGTTACTGCCAGCACAGCGCTAGCTCTTCCTCAATGCTAATTCAAACTCTCTGACCATTGACCAACACCCCCTCCCCACTCCACCAAACAGGCTATTTTTACACCCACCAGCCTAGCTATGCATGTAGTGAAAGAGAGAGGGCGGTCGGCATAGGTTGGCATGCCAAAACAGGAAGGGGGAGGGGGCATCACAGACATACGAAATGTGCCAATAATTTGTTATAAGAGGTCATTATCATAGCATGTAGTTTTTATATTTTAAAAGAGACATCAAAGCTCTCATTTAAAGTCTGAGATGATACTACTAAAATGTGAAGAAATAATCCTTTTACATTTCACATCTTGGTTGGATTGGATAGCTGTCTTATATCAAAAAACCCAAATGCATCCAAGAAGCATTAAAAACTGATCGCACTCCGAGAACTACAACATCAGTAGCTGTGCCAATATCATATACACGTCTATCATGAAGATTTTCTGTAGGCAGCATTATAGGGAGATAGTTTTTATCTACTCTACTATACTGTGAGTGACTCCCTGTGATAATGACACCAGAGCTAAATGCTCTTGTGGTGTTTTTGGTAGATAAAAAACAGCTTCAGGTGTATTATCACCACCTCCTGGACTTAAAAAAAGGAGGGCTTATCCAGCTTTGCGCCAAGTTTAGGAATAGCAAGATGTATGAAATCAGATTTGTGGCGCCAAAGTTGCAATCTATAGATTTCCACAAATTCAAATTACAATTAAAGATGATGCCTTTGTACAGATGTATCCCATACTGCAGTGAAAGAGCAGAAAATATCAGTCTAACCCTATGACATACACACATACTGGTAAGTAATAGTGTCAGTGTATATTCCTCTGCCTGTTGCTATAAGTCGGAGGAGTGGCTCTTTTAAGGTTACACATACAAACAGTGTAACCTGCCTCCTCGTGACCTTTTCCTAAATGCCTTCACCGACAGTAAACTACGTCAAGCTTTTTACTGCATGCTTGCTGAACACCTGTTTGACTGCTACCATATCCCCAAGAGGACGTGTTTGGAAAAAATAAGAGTGGTTCTAACAAGAAAAATTACAAGGAGAAACATTAAATACTTGTTAGCATCTGGCATTAAAGTCTTACTGTACTGGCACAACAGATTGGCTTGGATTAAATCTACAAAGCATGAGCGGTGGTCATCACATGAGTTGACCCCAACTGGTGACTAATGTACAACACTAGCCGCACGCCAGGCTTTTCACATTAGCTACATCTCCAAAGTGACTTTTCCTCAGCATTGTGATCATAACACTGTTTAATGAAAGTGGCCATGGGGTTTGGCTAATGCAGATCTGTGTCAGACTGTAGCCCAGAGCAGAGCTGTATTGATTCAGATGGACTGAATGCAAATTAAAGTCACACAGACCTTTTCATGGCAATTGATTGGTTCACTGAATTAACGGTATGCTCTTTAATAGAACCTTCAGACATCAGGTGCCTGCTGTTTCTGTGTCAGTATTTGTCTTATCCACTGTCAGATGTCTGTTTGTATTTACCCAGTGTGCATGTTTGTGTCCTCGTCTGATGACATCAGGGAGGTAAATGTCCCCGTTTCTTTGCAGTCTTCTAGGTCATGACTCACACAATGCTGTCGCTGTAGAAAATTCTCATTCACTGAATATGTTAGCGTAGGGACAAAGACTGCTCATTGAGAGTCCACAGAAACCACGTTAGAAAGCAGCTTAAAAGTTTTCTCTGAATGAATGAATATAAACTGAGTAAGCAAGCACATGACCGTCACATTAACAGCATTTGATAAAATCATACAAGATTTCACGAGGATAACTGAAAATAATCTGCACATATCCACCAAGTAGATTTGAAGTAATAAAGATGGTCAGTAATAATGCATGTTTAAAAGCAGAACTTTTCTTACTTTGGAATCAACTGTGATTTAATACGATTTAAAAATAAGATGAAATACGGTCATCATCTAGAGCCATTTAGATAAAGATCAGAAAAAATGTGTATCTGAATGTATAACATTTAGTTTAACTGTTAAATATTAAGTTATTTGTGATCTTTGTTTCATAATGGTCAAATGTAAACTTTAATGACATGATAAGAGATTCAAACAGATTCAGATATTGTTAAGACATTCACTGCTGTGTTCAGGTTAAAAAATCACTACTGAAGCCCAACCCTAAGCCGGAATATGTATAATAAAAAAGGGTGGACTAAGTATAGATCCTTGTGGAACACCGTGTGTTGAAACATGCTGACAAATACTTTAAATATGTAATGACTTTACTTTTGCATTTAAACTGGGAACAGGTTTGGATAATCTTAAAATCCACCAAATTCGTTGATAAAATCATCAGAACCCAAGTACTCAAGTTTTCTATGTTTAAGTGGTGGAAAGTCTTCTGAGGCAACATTTAGAATAGCATGGTATTATCTTATATCATGTGGTACTACTAAGAATATCAAGGCAGAGTGAAGCTGACGTGGGCACCTTTGTGCTCAACAGTATCTAACACTATCTAATCTAAATCTAATTCTGAATCTAATTTCTAACAAAAGAATGCAGTTGGGTTGCATAATCTTCACATTTTCTGTCACTTAGTATATTAATGCATAATTGGGCTCATCATATTGCAGGATTAAACATAATTACTAATGGTTAGCAATCTATCTTTTGTCACAAAATTAGATAAAATAAGCAAAATAGGAGTCAAACAAAAACGTCCACTGAATGAGCAGACATTTTGTATGTCCAAAGTAACCTGGTCAGACTAATTAAGGCATGAACAACCTGAGCAACCTCAGGTAATTTTGGTTATTTCCATCACACCTGCTGGTTACGAGTGACAAACACATGACCATAGCCTGTCAGGTGAGATTGTCTACAGTCTGACCTTAAGATGTAAACTGGTGTAAGAAGTTGAGGTCTGGTTCTATACTGCCAACAGTGGTCACATTTCATAGCGACATCATATACATCTGCGTATACACACAAACACAGCTGTTTGTGCAGTTTGGTTTAACAAGGTTACATACAGTAGCATTCTACAGTGTCCGAGAGATTTAAACTATTCTAAAATGTAAAGATGCCAGTTAACATGGCGGTAATCAAGAATTGGTATAAAGAAAAGTTGAAAAAAAGTTTATTTGTGCTCAATACTACATGAGTGTATTCTATCTTACCACAATGGCTGCAATTATAATAGTATATTAAAGCAAACTGGTTCGGTATGTCAATTACACAGTAACACCATAAGATACTGGTCATACCAGACACACACACACACACTGAACACACACTTCAGTTCAGTTTAGCTCCACTACTAGTTAAAATACACACAATTAGATGTGGCTTTCCAGTCCTTTGGTATTTAATGGGCCTTTTTAGTTTCGTTAACCTTCTCCTGGTTGTAATTTCCTTAACGTCTCCTCCAATCTCCTCTCCAAACAGCCAATATCTGCAAAAACACTCCAATTCAGGTATGAGACCATGGATGTATGTGTGTGGTTTAAATAGATCTAGCTAGGTCAAATCTGGTCTTGTGCATGTATTCAATGTCTTTTATTCAACTCACAACAAGTTAAACAGGAAGGTTACTACTGTCATCTCTCCACAGATAACACTGCATGGCCCCCACCCCACCCTACGCTCCTCCTGTGGGTTGGTAATCCACTGGGAGGGGCAGGCGTAGACAACAAATGCTTTTAATCTGTCACCCACCATATGGCTCACTGGCTGCGGAAGGGAGGAGGGGCCAATGGGCAAAGCCACTTGTACCGCTTTATGTTCATGCTGTGGGGGAAAATGTGATGATGTGTGTGTGAAGAGAAGCTGTATGAAAGGGTTTAGTGCAGGGCAGTGGAAAGGGAGAACACATGTTTTTGGTTGTAGGTTGTATGGTAGCACCTAAACACAGGATTTAACATATTAATAATTTTACATATCAAAACCAATGAAGTATCCTTGATTTCATGTTTATTAATCTGAATATAGTCAAACTAAATGAGTAAATAACTCAATTGGGTATTTTTTTTAGTGCTAACCAGCTAAATGTGAATTAGTGCACAAATCAGATAAAGGGAACAAACAGGCAGCCCATGTAAAAGAGACTTGTAATGCTGTAGGCTGCTCTCACTTGTGTGTGTGTGTATGAGTGTGTGTGTGTGTATTAATCAGTATTAATCATTATTAAAGTACAAGCAATCTCAATTTATCATGGACCATCCATAAGAAACAGGCTACCATATAGCACAACTGCTATGAAAAATTGAATGAATTATAGAAGTTGGAGACCGGGTTGCTATGGAAACACAGATTTGGCAAGGGTTTATGCATGGATTTCTCTTCTGCTACCAAATAAGAGACCTACAGAAATGGCTTCTTGTGTGTGTGACACCTTAAGACCGACATCTCTGACTTTTATAAACCGAAAAGTGGCAGGTGAGTGACGGGCTGGATGTCTCTATTTGTCCAGAGATAGGACTGACCTATCCTATCCCAATTAGATAACAACAAACCTGCCGTCAAACATAGAGTGCCCCAGATCAAGGGAGGGGACGTGGGATCACAGAGTTATCCAAAAAGAAGTGCAATTGTATGGAAGACTAAGAGAAAATGATCCTATTTCTCACCTGATTTATTACACCAGAGGACATTTTCCTAATGAGTTCATGGTTTGAATCGCTAGTTTTAAGTCTTCTTCAATGAAGCATGGTACCATTTAGTAAAATAGACAATAAAGCAGGGTATGCGCTACCTTGTGATTAACCCTGAACTTGTTTTTCAGTGTTGTCCATGTTCTCATCTTATAGCGTTGACCCTTTCACAGTGTATTTCACTTCATCAGAGTTAATTGAAACATTTTGGTTGCCTACAAATGTCTTATTCAGCATTCAGTTATCATTAAAAGACATTTTAAAGAGTTAGTTGATCAGTTTTTCTGGTAAGTACATTTTGTTTGGAGCCAGTTTTTCTCCAGCCAACATTAAAATTCCAATTTATATGACAGTTGATGTGTATTACGGTACAATGGCTCCTTGCTAACTGAGATTGCTAGCCTACTCCACCCTCTTATCAACACGTAGTCACTTCTGGCTAATGCCAGCTAAAATTCCAAACCCACTAGGTGGCTACATCCACTTCTTTTACATAGTCTATGTGTGGGATACTCTACAATCAATCAATCTTTATCAATCAATCAATCTTCATTTATATAGCATCAATTCACAACAGCGTTATCTCAAGACGCTTTACATAAAGAGCAGGTCTAGACCAAACTCTTTAATTAAGAGAAAGACCCAACGATTCAGGAATTAAAAATTGTAAATACAAAACACACCACATGATTATTTAAGTCTCTCTGGGTGTTGCACTATTTGAACTTTCACCTGTAAACTGGGGCAGCTACACTTTTTGCAAGAAGGCTCATTCTAGTAAATTGGAAATCATCTAAGACGCCACCATTCAGACACTGGGTCAGAGATCTGCCGATGTCTCAGGCTTTATAGGGCGGATCCAATACTTCCACTAAGATCCCTGATCACTGTAAGAAATACCAATTTTTAACCAATTCTTTCCTTTTTTCATGGAAAAGATTTATTTCTTTTTTTCACTGCTGTCATCATCAGTATTATTATCTTAAAATAAGAATGCAGCATTGCAGCATGCTTTCTGTCTCTGTTGTGTATCGTTTTGTGAAAAGCTGTATTTGGTGAAATAGCGTTGGCTGTTGACCTTGACCTTGAATGCAACAGTCAAACCATGCTAGACTTGTGCCACACTATTCGCCGGGCACTGCGTGGTCTGACGAGGCAGATGTTGCAGAATTAAGCATTAGCTGTAGTCCTGCAGCGTCTGTAAAGCCTGTTTGTCCAATCGGTGTTTGGGACTCCCTGCTGAGGAGCGGTCAGCTGCTCAACTCAAACACCGAGTGAATTTCCAGCTGACACTGACCTTCGTACATTCATGCATGCACATACACACACACGTACTGTACATGTGTTGCACAGTGTAAAATGGTGACCCAGTTGTTCACCATCCACATGACCCAACCTAACCTAACCGTCTATATCTTTACTTCCAGTTTGACCACTCTTTTCCACCATGTCTCCACTTGTCATTTCAGTCTCTCTGTAAAAGACTCTGATACCCTGAAGGACAGTGAGTAATCAGAAGCGCACACACACACACACACACACACGGACACACACTAGGTACTGATGTTGTCGCCTGGACTGGATCCAGTGACTGGATCTCAGTGAGCCTCTCTAACCCCGCTCTGTTTAATTGACTTGGTGTAACTGTTGCATTGTTCCAAGCCTTACAACCTTACAGCATAGCTTCTCCAAACACACACACACACACAGAAGAAACTGGTGAGTACAGTGAGGGATGATGAACTGCCTAAAATAGCAGGCCAAACACCCACAGAGCTGCATGAGAGATGACAAGAAGAGCGGCTCTGACTAGAGAAGGAAAAAGGGAGAAGACATATAGGAGCATGGTGAGGATGCTGAGGGGAGATTGGCTGGACAGAGTGCTGATGCAGATGGAGCTGAGAATGTGAAAACTAAAACACACCCACACATTCCAGGTAGTAACACTGATATAACGCGTCTTGGCATCATCTAGCTCTGCCTGGAGTTCAGGTGCAGTGCCTTTCTGTCTTGACATTCAGTTCAAATTAGCACCTCTCATTCCACTTCTCTATTGCAGCTCGTTTTCTTCACTTAAATGTCTCACACTGTCCTCGCTGTTTTCCATCCATTCTCTCGTGCATCGCTACTGCACAGACATCATGGTTCACACTGAGGCCTTTATGTAAAATAACATAACTCCTCTGTGACTTTCTATAAAGAGTAACTTCAGTATTTCTACTCCTAAACCTGGGTCCTGTTTTTACATATTGGGGTTGGAAGTTCGGAATAGTCCAGTAGATGGTCTCAGCCGACAGCTGCGAAACAGCCTGCGAAACAGGTTGCAAATACTGCGACATAATCGTTTGGGGCAACTGAGCCCAAAAGTAGGTCCACCAACAGTGCTTGTTTTTGCCACTGACAGACTCAGATTGTTATTCTTAGTGTCTGACCACATTACAGAAAGGATCCCTAGACCTGTTAGATCCTTTCTGTTCCAGAAACGGCTCCATGTTGCAGCCCAGTCCAGAATATGTAACGATAGGCCCAAGGTTCACAAACACCAAAGTTACACTCTAAAGTTGAATTAATTAATATGTGTACATCAACAAAGGGTGAAATGACAATGTGTAATGTGAAAGTGGTCACTTTAAGTAATCACACCACAGGTGATCATAGTATTGGAGTGGACCAGTTGCACCTCCACTATTAGGCCTGGGGGAGCAAATGTGTGTTTTTGCATCCCCACTTTTTGATCAAACAACTTTGCAACATTTGAGCTAGTTTGGATCCCAATTAGTTATATCTGCTGCTTTTCCATCACATCCTCATTCACCCATCCTTCATTCTGGAGGAATCTAAGTTGGAGGAGACTATTCTTTCACACACATTCACACACTGAAGCTGCTTCAGGAGCAACTGGGGTTCAGTATCTTGCCCAAGGACACTCAGACATGCTGACTCATAGGAGCCGGGGATCTAACCAGCAACCCTCAGATTGATGGACGAACCCACTGTACCTCTGCTACACTACTGTGGTCCAAACAAAATGCTGGAGAACTACATAAGATGCACTGACGAACTAAATAAGATTTGCTAATCTTATGTGCTTCAGTGTGAAATCACTGGATTCACAGATTGCTTTATGAATTCAAACTTGACTGAATCTAAAGACCTAGGCCTACAATGCTTGACTCCATTAGTAACCAGAAAGGCATACAAGAATAAGTGCAGATTGCTTTAAATTTGTAGTGAATTTAGAGTAGAAAGGTCAGGATGCAGAGAACAGACCATCATTGGACACTGGAACTGAAAGAAATATGCAATGACTGACTCCTGCTTGTACTTACAACGACAACTACGCTGCCATAATCCAGTGTTACCACTATTACCCAATGTGTCTCTGCACTTCCAGGGTAGACCCTGCTGTTACTCTCTATAATGGATTCTGGAATGGATTCTCCCCCTCATGGTTGCCATGGCGATGGGATTGGTATCTCTCCTGAGCTGCAGTGTCCCATAGTGCCACAGCAACCAGATTATACATGCTCTAATCCAGGATTTTGCCAATCCCAGTTCAGCATCAAACAGTGGTTCATGCCCAACATTCATGTATCATCAGTGGGGCGTGTGTGTGTGTGTGTGTGTGTGTGTGTGTGTGGGTTGCTTAAGTGATTTTGCGGTGGGGGAAATCATGCATCCACAATGAGGAAAAAGGACATTTTCTAATTTAGAATAAGAGCAGTGGTGTGTTTGGAATTCCACCAAAAAATCAAAACCCAGAGTGAATATGATTTGTTCTGTTTTCTGGAAGTAAACATTTTTATGTTTTTGGTTTAACTCAGTGGAAGTTTTTTGTAAAATATTTAACCAACAAGGGAAACTATGCAGAAATAAATAAAACGGGTTTTCAGAAAACCCGAAAACACAGTTACCAGAAAAGATTTCTGTAGTGGAGTGACTGAAACACAGTAATACAGTGTGAACATAGACTATATACTGAGTGCGCCAACATTCACTCTAAATCTCCAGCAGATTGAAAGATAGATCCATAGTTAGATGGAGAGTAGGTGAGAGGGGGTTGGTGGAGACAGTGATTAACATCTCTACCACAAACATTTTCCCCCTAAATTGCATCAGCTGAGCAACCAGCTGTGGCCTGAGATTAGATGTAAAAACAGACAGGAGAGGGGCTTTGCCAGATAAATAATGTAATGCGCTGGAGGGGGGACAGGACGGTCAGAGGAGTGTACAAAACCAACCCTGATAAAATGCTTGGTTAAAAAGAAAGTTGAATAATGGTAGTCCATGGGAAGCTATCAATCCAAACGAATGTGACTTTTTAGATCAGATTTAAATACAGATGCTCCATTGCAAGTCCAGTCCAAGTCAGTCTGCCTGAGCTGAAGTATTCCGTTCCCACTAGGCTTTGAAACCAAATATGCTGACCTCCATACCTCACTCATCTAATGGCATTTCGGCATTGACAGGAGACATAAGTCACGGCTGTGCCAATTTCACTGTACCTCCCAGAGTTACTGACTTTAAGACATCAGTATGCTCCAGATGAAATAGGGCGTGCGATGTGTTGGCCAAGCTCTTTGGAACACTGGTGAGATGTGAGCCAATTTTGGCACAGAGGCCGCGAAAGAATTATGTGACACACTGGCCAAAAGAAAATTTCTCCTCCACATGCAATCATTACATAAGTAACCGCTGTAAATAGATGGAATACATATACACAGATTATACTTTTATCCCCAGATACTACATATGTGTAGCCTGACCTTAGTCTGGCTACAGACCGAAATACCTCTGGACACAAGTGGACAGACACGCAACCAATCAGAGCAACGGAATATGTGACGTAGTACAATAGTTTGTTCTTCTTTTTGAGATAATACAGCATCCAGTTTGGTTTCATACTGACGTAATAGTGAATTCAACAGAATATTCCACATCAGCATCAGGTATCTTTTACGAAAATGCCTAAATGGCGCATTGTATTATATCAAACTGTTAGATAAACTGCTGTGATTGGTCGGCTGGAGCTCTATCTGAAAGAGCCAATAAAATATGAGCTTGTAGACTTGTCTGGTTCCCAGGGTAGCAACTGTGGGATAGACGACCAAAATGCAGTCAGCGGATTACCTAGAACCTACGTTCGACATGCATCCATTGGCTTGATGACATTTTTTGTCAGCTGCGGCTTCAACATTTGTAAGATCCACTCATTAACACATTTGTGAGCGCATACTTTTTACCCAGCAGGCTATGGGGAGTGACTGTTTGCAGTAATACAAAAAGTGCAGCTTTTGTATGAAACCCTCAAATCAGTCGGCGATCCATGCGTATGTTCCTCCCAGTCAATGCTTCCCACACAAGAGCTCGGAAGGTTTGTAGGGACAGAGTGCCCACTTGGATAATCATAGGTGTTCTAATGAGTCACTCACACACTGAGTCAGTCACACATACAGTATGATGTTACACCTGGTAAGCCATTTCAACACAATTATGTGTCCATTTCTGTTCCTCTCTGTTATTTCACACAGCTTTGAAACACGTGAAATAAACATTGTGTTCAAAATCCATTATGAATCACTGTTATATTTGAAGCCTAATAGCAGGGAAAAAGCCCTAAATAATGTTCCAGCTAAGGTCCCAATACTCACTCACTACTTTGAAGAGGTTAAGACTCAAATGCACTGTGTCAAACACAAATGGCCATAAAAACAAGACTGACTAAAATGCGAGATGGATTACTACCGCGTTGCTGCCCTATGGTGGATTAGTATTACATCAATCTCCTGCAATATTGTAGATGTGGGATAGAGACAGAAATCACAACAAAGAGCCAGAGAACAGAAAGACTACGGCGGAAGATTAAGGGGGAATTATGTAATCGTTCAATTCCTTTCAATTAGGCTCTGGCAGGAGCTGCATAATAACTCCTCTGGGTGAGTCGATCAAGTAATTAAGTATGAAATGTGAGAGCCAAACAAGTTTGTACAATAAGTTTTCAGATGAACAGCTGGCACTGTAGTCAAGGCAACTGCCTCTGGGTGAGAAGTTTCTACTGCAGTCATACGAATGCAGGGTCACTAAGGCAAGCAGCAGAATTCTGGGCTGCAGACGGCAGACAAAGGTGTCGCTGTCTTGCATGCACAAACGTAAAGGTTCTTTGGGTCTTTTTCCTTTAAGCTGCAATGGCACAAACACTGATTTTTCTCCATGTATCATCAGCACAGTGCTAATCATCGGCAGAAGAAGAGGTCACAGAAGAGATGCAGATGAGAAAATGTAGCGCAATAATGAACCCTTAAGTGGAGCCAAACTGGTTGCATCCCAACCACTATAAAGCCAGCATGACAGTCTTGTCCTGTGCACTCACAAATTTATTGTTTTCAACAAGGACACTTCAAACCGAAAGAAATGCAGGACCAAGCTCCACGGGACTTGCTTCACCCTTTCTGTCCAAGAACATCACAACATCCGGTTGAAAGTTCAGCCAAACTGACAAACCTGAAGCCTTCGATTATTGTTCAAAGCTGTGCGACCTGTCAGGCTCTTCTTACATCAGCTCAGAACCTGGTAAACATGCTGATACACTGTTTTTATGTTACTAATATTATAGAAAAGGGAGACTGTTATTACAACTACAATATAATCAAAGTATGATTAAGGATAGGCAACGATATAATGAAAGTAAAGAAAAGATGGTTATTGACGAGTGTCAACACTGACTTTTCACCAGCGTGAAATAAATACATACAAGCTACCATCCCAGCCCCAGCACTCTGACTGTGTGCTGCTATCTCTACTATCTCAATACAGGACCAGCTGCATTAGCAAAAAGGCAAAAACAATGTCCAAAAACTATGCCTGCTGGGGTAAACTCAGCAGACATTGAAGCCACTGTAGCAACAAGTGGCAATTATGGAATGATTTTTTTGTTCTTTCCCCCTCAAGCTTGTCGTGAGTCAGTTAGTTAAAGATATAATCATCAGGTGTCCTGAGGAAGCGGAACGGGACTTCAGGAAACATCAAATCTGTCTCCTGGGAGGGTATGTTGTGTTAACTTCCTGTTTCAATGCCATGGCATGATAAATCATAGAGAATGAGTAGTGCTGGCAGAGAAGACTCATAAACTCAACTGACTCAGTAATGACTGTTATACAATGAAGTTTGCTAAGATTAGTAAATGTTGGCCACCACACGTTAAGCTGCTGGTCATACCAGACCACTTAAATCTGTGGTGACAAAACTTAACTGTTTTGAATTGAGCTGTGTGCACTTTATTGCTCATGAATCCTACTTTTCATTTTCAGGACGAGGAGGAATGTGTTATTTCACTGTGTCCGACCAACAAACAAAAATGAATCATTGTACTTTTACAGGATTCTTTTTTTTTTGGTAGATGTCATCATTTTGTGGTTTGCAGATATTCATCAGTATGCTAACCTTACGTAGGCATGGAGAAAGAGACAGAGATGCTGGGACCAATTTGCTAGGTTGACTTCAGGACAGATAAAACATGAATGCGCATTTCACAGCTGAGCAGTATCCTGCTCTACTGCAGGGTTAGACAGCAGAGAGAGAGAGAGCAAGGAGAAAGAGGGGAGAGGAAAGTCATACTGGACTACATGCACCTTTCTAAGCGTATCGTACCTGCAGAGCAGATAGATGCATCAGTCAGGATTGAACTGCAGAGCTTTAGCAAGTTCAAGGGAAGCCAGAGATACAGAATAAACCAGCTCACATACAGAGAGTCTTACGACTTAATTGAAATGCATGAAGGATAGTCCAGTGGACCAAAACCTGCGAATAAAGACAAGAAGCGGTTTAGCAGATCTTTTTCTCTATCTCCCACATGTCGAGTCATGGAGGCAAAGCTCGACTATTCTTGATCCCACTAAAAAACATTAGTCACAGGGAGCACTGCAATGGTAGAAGACCATTTCATTATATATATATATATATATATATATACTAACAGAGGAGACATTTGGGCATGCATGGTAGCTAAATAAAATAACCAAGGCACTGGTTTAGAGATATATAAAAAATAAAAGCTACAGCACAAATCACCACTATGACCACGACATGACACCAAAGGTCAGCTATCAGCTCACAGCTCTGCCAAAAAGGACAGCGAATGTACCCAACATGCACAAAATCATCTAAAAATAAAGACACACTGTCCAAATGATGATGACAAGATGATAATTGGACCTAATTCTCTTTTTAAAGGCTATTTCAGCAGCTCACTGGCTGAATCGAATACACCCTAATCTGTGACCTCACAGATTGTGACCTCACAGATTGCGACCTCGCAAATTAGGATGTGGCAAAAGAGAGAGAGAGAGAGAGAGAGACATGCCTAAACATTTGAACCGTCAGAGGGTTTTTGCAGCCACACTTCTCCGCACGCTCTGGCTCAGTGCTGAATTAGTGTTTAATGTGCCTGGAGACTAATGAAACCTCTGCAACATCTGCTTCATCTTGTTAAGCACCAGCGCAGCACATAAAACAACAAGAAGAACTTTTCATCAAGATATATTGTGATGTGATGCCGGCAGTGTGTGCCAAGCTAATATTTTCTCCACAGGAAAAACGGTTTCACATTGAGAGAAAGTTGGATTCAGTGTAATTTCAAGTACTAAACTCACTGTGGGTGCCGATTAAATCGTGAATATTTCAATGCACCACTGCCCCCACAGTGATTGATGTGCCTTACTAAGTGGCAGTGGAGTGACCAGTAAAGTGGTAAGGCATGCAGGAACACGATGGGACGTGTGCTGGCCCACTTATACATTTAACATGATATGTTTTATTTATTTGTGTATTTTGGTAATTTTCTGAAGTGCTGTTTAAAGTACGCTCCCCATGATGTTTCCTTGTTTTTCTGGCTAGTAAAAGACTAGATCATATGGAATAGGTTACACGGAGGCTTGCATTTGTAAGACCAGAGCAGCACCTGGTTTAAGGGGCCTTCCCCAGGACCCCGAACATGTTACCTTACATCTTACTCACTTTCAGATGTTACTGAAAGTTAGAAATGTGGGACCAAAGCCATTATAGACACAGAGTCATAGGTCAAAAGTTGCAGTTGCGAAAGAAGTTGCAGTCTGTACGCGGTTGGCCTTGTGGGGTGGTGTAAATGTGCAACCAACTCCAACATGTGATACTTAAGTCATAAATACCCAACGTACATTATATATTTATATATTGATAGTGATATGATGGATGACAATGGAATCTTAATGCAATTTTTCTGTAATAAATGAACTGATATTCAATGATGGCCATTGGTTGAGAAGTTGAAACAGTAGTATTTTGTGCATTCTTGTATTCTTGTAATACCGTGAATTAGCAAATAAAAGCCTGGGCTCCAATAATAGCTGAATGAGGAGCCGGCCTAAACAAATGAAGGCCTAACAGGTAAAACCAGACCGCTGAACAGAACAGAAACACTGTTCCAGTCACTTCTACTTTGCCTGTTTTTGGCTGTTTTGTCGAGCATTATTAAAAGAAATGCATCAACACTTTTGCAAGTGTTTCAAAATTAATGAATACCGGGAACAGAGCGGATTATGTCCTTTGAGCTGTTCAAAAAAGGCTTTTAATGTGCAATGTCAGTTCAGGAAGACTCCAGATTTATTGGGCTTAACACCAATAAAAACAAAAATGGAAAAATGAAAGTGACTGGAAACAATTAGTGAATGAACACAGCATTTCTGTTAAAAAGAGAAATGCAAGGGGAGCAGAGTGCCGAGTATGACGACCCTGTGGTTGTATTGATGGAAGTGGTGCCGTGTTAATGTACATTACTGAAAATGTATCAGCTATCAGCTGTCGCAGCTCTGCTATAATTCAGCAGATATCAAAGAAGCTTTCAGAACACTAATAACAATCTATAGCGATGAAGTGAAAGTCTCTATCTGTTGCAGATGCAGCAGTTAAGCCTGGGCTCGGGTCACCAGATGATCCCTCAGCATGTAATGGATGTCTGCAGCAGACTATGTTTAGGATGCGTTCTCCATGCTCCACAATGTGTGTTAGCATTTCATGAAGACGTGCTCTGTCTGGCCAAGCCCTCTGATGCACACTGAATACCATTTACACAGGGTTAAGAGTTACCCTATGATGCAATGTGACAGCAGCGTGCATGTCGCTGTGATGTTAATGTCTGCCCTCGGGCACTTTACGGACAATCCACCAAATTGAATCTCTTAATCATGTGTAGGTACGTGAGACAGGGAGATAACCAATGATAATCCCAATTATCCCATGGGGATAAAATACAGGCTGTTTTTAGTTCTTTAGGTTTTCTGATCAAAGAGTGACTGACTTCCTCATGTCATCCTCCATTTCCATCTCATGCAACAGTGGCACGCAGTGATCCAAGCTAACATCCCTAATGGTCCTTGTAATGTCTGTTATCTGTCTTTAAATCCCACTTGCAGTTACACTATGACAACGGGGCCCAACTTTTATTGGTATTGAGATAAATTCTGCTCAGTGACACATGACTTTCAGTGCAATCACATCTGTGTGTATCCACTACCATGTCATGTGCTGTGCTCCCAAAAAAAAACTAGAGTAATCCTGCACAAACTCATGTGCACAAACACAATCCAAAATATGGCTCGTCAGAGTAAACACTTCATGGCTACAGAATCACTAAACCTAACGGCAAAGCTCAGCAGTGCACCTTAACAATAAAACCACAGCAGGAGGATCCTGTGTAAATAGAGTTGTGCAGCCCGGCAATGCATCAGAGAGAGATCTGCGTAGGTGCATCTACAGGGAGACGAGCAGAAATATTTGGAGGAATTTTACTGTACAAAGAGTGCGTTATGTCGGTGTCCATCTACAGAAGGTTGGGGTGGAGAGGCTTATAAAGAAGTCATTTACAATACTGGAATATGATGACAGAGTGGGGAGTGGAATGAAGGACGGCAGAGGAAGATCCTTTCAGCAGTGTACAAGATGAGATGAGGACAAACAGTGATAGCAGCAGGGATCAAGCAGAGTGCAGTCATTAGAGTCGTATTCTGCTGGAATCACAGCTGAGTCGTTCATGTTTTTTGTGGTTTTGTGGGTGACAGTGAACTGATGACACTAATCACAGAACACACTTTAGATCTTCAGTTTTGTGCAGTTGAGGGTGTTTATCCCCTCCGAACGTGAGCGTTTCAATAAATGAGCATCTTTCAACTCTTTTTCCTTTAATGGTGCCACTGGTTACCGCTGGATGATAATGAAGGTGGAGATGGGAAAAGTAAAGGTGAGGGCTTTGATGGACCACATCCTTCCCCCGGTCCTCGTCAACGCGCCCCGCTAAAGTCTCCATCGTTCGGTAACGGTGAGGCGACACTTGATGGTGATGAGGTAGAAGGATGGCTGAAGGTGAGATGGAGTAACTGGAAGGGATGAGTAGGTGGGTGATTCCAGTGAGTCTGCCCGGTACCTTGCGCTTGCGTTCAGCCCGTTCCCGGGAACGCCTCCTCCTCTCTCTGGCTTTCTCCAGAGCCTTCAGGTCCGGAGGCTGGTCCATCTCGGACCTGGCCTTCTTAATATGAGCCGCAGCGTGAGCCATGACTGCCCTCTCACCGGTTCCCCCGCGAAGAAAACTAAATCTTTCAGGTCACTTTCAGAAGTCCTCTGATCTCTTTGGCAAAGAGGCCACTCATCCAAGGAAACAAGCCACCATGGAACTTTCTTTTGATGCCCAAGGACAAGTTGTCACACGCAAATGAAAGTGGGAAGAGGATAGAGGTAGAGCTGATATCCTCTGGTCCTCTAACCCACCAGCTCTCCTCACCCATGCAGAGAGTGTGAGTGTCTGTAAAGCCTTCCTCCCTGCTGCCTGAAATAACTGCATCTGAGACAGGGAGGGAAAGAGAGGAGGGGTGGGCCAGTACACGCTACCAAGAGGTAAGCTAAAAGACCAATTGAAAGGCAGAGAGGCTAGAAAGAGACAGGGAGGCAGGGAGAAAGCTCCTCCCCCCTTTTACTGCTGCAGAGGTAACAGCAGATGCTTTGGGGACCTGGGAATCCTCTGATTTGGACTCGTCAAATACTGACTTCCCCGCTGATCATGTATCAAAGGGGGAGGTAGAGTTAGGTCTGGGAGGGGTGTGCGGATTATAGAAAGTGGGGTGCGGGAGGAGCGAGGAGGAAACAATATGTGGGAGGGGATATAGGACACGGAAGCGTCAGTGTGTGTCCTTTGGAAAAAGAGGAGGGAGGACGACACCACTGAAGGCAGAGGGGGTAAAACTCCAGCTGGTGTCTTCAACCTCCCCTATTAGCAAGTCTGAAATGGTACAGTCCGCCTCAGCAAACACACACACATAAGAAAAACACACAAGTCATTTTTTCTCAAGCACATATTTACAGCGTAGTCAGGACAATGTTACAACTATATATGAAACTGGAAAACTAGAAACTTAAAGTGATTGAAAGAATTTGTACCTGACTGCAGCAAATACATGAAATCTAGACATTGCATGTATAATGTGTCTAGACTTCTTGACACAGTAAAGGCATAGAAGCTACGATTCGACCTGAAATCAAATGTACCATGCGCTCCAGCAGTTCTACGTATATATCCTGTACCATAAGGCAGAGACGGAAGCAGTGACTGAGACTGACCTAAGCAGTAACTGCTCCACACAGTCCCTGTCCATGGTGCTGAATCTACAATGCTGCCCACCACTGAAGGGCAGCAAAGGGTGCCTATCCAGTACTAACACCCTATTATTATGAGAATATCTACAGCTGAGCATTCACTGGCATTATTGGCACTAGTAGCCTTTAAGAAAAACATGCACCATGCCCCCCTCCAGCCATCACCTACTCACGTGAATCACACACAAATATTCACATAAGAAGAAAACTACACGCTGCCAATGACATCCAGCAATAAACAGTACAGTGTGATCTAAATATCCGAGCGTTCGCTTAAAGCTCCATGAAGACATAGACTGCAATTTATCTTTTCCACGGCCTCACCCCTTTTGCTTTTTAATACCACGGTGCCACCTCATGGCCTGGCCCCACATTACAGTAGAAGATAAACAGGTGAATAATGATTTAATACAACTCCAGCTGGGTGCAGGCACGGGGTAAAACAGTAGAACAGGAATATCTTTTCTCTCTTATCCGTATAATCATTAGGTAGACTTTTCTTTGGACCCCAACATGGCCCCCACAACACTGGTCTAAAACTTCAGGACAAGGATCTCCTTACAAAACAATCAATACAAAGTGCCCCCTCCTTTTTCTCCCTGTTTCCAACTGGTGCCACAAGTACGGTATTTTAAGATTTGCTTTTTTTTTCTATTATAATTACAACATTCAATTTACAGAAAATGTGTATTACATATATGGCTAAAGGCCATTTTAGGACATTTTTGTGGACACAGCAAATCCTTTGTCATTTTTCTGTATATATATAATCTCTTTTATGGATACTTAGACTTAGACTGATAAAGACCTTGAAGGTCAACAGATTTCATTAATACTTGTCTTTGGAGCTTGTCATATACAGCAATCAGACCACCTCTCCTCCACATCATTGGTCAGCATCACCTCCATGACTAAGAAACTACCAGCATTTCTCTCTCGATCTAGTGAGTCACTGTACATACAAACAGTGGCAGTGAAACAATGGATTAGAGCAGGCACAGCTGAAGCAATGAAGCCCGACATGCTGCGTGAATATGAATGAGATGATGTCAACATCAGCAAAATAACCTCAGGAGTTCACAGCGTAAAGTAGGATGTTGGTTTGTCTAGAGAATAAATCAAGTAAAAAAACACTGAAAGCTAACCAGAAAAAAAAGATATATTTTTGGTAGAAGTAGAAGTGGAAGTAGAAAAGCAGGTGCCTTTGGGAAGTCTGACTAATGACTAATCTTCACCAGATCTTCACTAACAGAGCGGGGTAGTTATTATATCAGTAATTGGCTGAGGTCTCGGAGATTAAAGGACCTCCAGCTGCTTCTGCCTTCCTATCCATCCTCCGTACCGGGGCTTACAACTTCTACAAACTGCAAACACTCCTCCCAGCCTGAGGGATGTGGCCCTGGCAGAGCCGTGACCTCTGAGCCTCGTGGGCTCAGGGGTAGTTAGCTCAGGTAATTGGTTCAGAGAAGGCTTCAGTGAGGGATAGCCAAGAAAGATGATTAGCGGAAAGCATGTCATCGTGTTAGCAGGTCATGTGTGATGCAGTTTTCAAGATGCAGTTAAAACAAATTGCAAACCAAGGTGCCAGAACATTTTATGAAATATCTCTTTTTGCGAGAGAGAGAGAGTCAGAAATGCATGATTGTGATCATTGCTAATGTGAGAGCTAATATTACAGACTTATGTGTATATGATGACAGGGATAACGGATTAGCCATCTGGTTGTGGTTGTCTTGGCTAGCACTGTGTAGCACACGCATACATGCACACACAGGTTTTACTACTCAGCTGAAGATGTGTTCATTCGAGTGTTGAAATCAATATAACATTCAGGAGCAGGTGCAGCTGTGTCCTTTAGCAGTGACGCTAAAGGAGCATTTCAACAATACCAATAACAAGGCCCCCAGTCTCAGTGCCCCACAACGTCCATTTGAAATTACCTAGAAGAAAGGAAAGAGAAAAGATTTGGTTAGTATTTGCTGGATGGCATCCTTTAAGCAGCGCACATCCTTTAAAACGTGCAATTTCACAACAGTTCTGGCATATTATATAATAATCTAGATATCAAGTGCCAGGCTACTGTTTGATAAGTCATTTCTCAACAGAAAAAAAAAATATTTCTTGAAAACTGGCATCTCTGATCATCAAAAACAGAGCGTTACTGCAATTTATATGATGGGTGAGCACCACTAACACAAGTACTCAGTTTAAAACCAGAAAATCCTCTGCTATTAACCTCCACTGAATGAACACCAGAGCACCAGACCAAAACCACTAACAGCATCAACTGGGAAGAGGTGAGAGGTCTGACCAGGAGTCACTGGACAACCAGAGAACGATCAACGAGGTGTTTTTTTGCCCCACTGGATGTATATTT
Organism: Pempheris klunzingeri; assembly: GCF_042242105.1. NCBI lineage: Eukaryota > Metazoa > Chordata > Actinopteri > Acropomatiformes > Pempheridae > Pempheris > Pempheris klunzingeri. The sequence goes on from NC_092034.1 coordinate 16,114,245, forward strand.
TGCAGATCCCAGCTCTGTTATGTTCATCAAATCACTGGCAAAAATGAAAACCAATGTGGTAACAAACAGCACTTTAACCTGACTAATTAAAAAAAAAAAGTTCAAAGGAAATGTAGGATATGTGATTAGAAGGTTGTCTTCATCCCACACAAACCTTCCAACTGCAGGTCTGCATTAAGTCTGGTCTGCAGAGTGGGTGTGAAAGTAGCACATGTTTACAGCTTCAGGTGTTCGCTCATCTGCACACCTCGGACGAGCTGCAGACAGAGAGCCGCCACGCACACACAGCACAAACAGCCCAAACAGCCCTCCAGCCCCCCCAGAGGAGGCTTGCTTTCCAACACATGATGTCCTTAAGGAGGGTGTCCCTTGGGTGCAGAGCAGACAAAGAGGCGCAGCTAACCTGGCCACGCCTTAGCCTCTCCAACACTAGTGTGCACCATTATTGTGCAATTAGTGTATTATTGTGTCTGTCTGTGTACTCTATTGTTCCTTAAAGCCATTTCAAACACGGCCCCCCACCCCAGCATGGAGGAATTCACAACCTAGCAAATGCCCATCTTAAGCTTCTATCTCTGAGATAAGTTGATTTTTGACATTTGAGGTGGAACTCCTTCGCACAAGCAAAGTTTTATGTGTATTCATTTCGTATGCATATGGGGGTGTCTTGTTCACGTGCCCTGTGGGAAGTGACTGCGCTGCGGTTCAGACTGAATGTGTGTCAAGCAACTGCTTGCCAGATAGCATCAACACACACAACAATGGAGCAATTCAGCTCTTTACCAGCTCCAGCCTCTCCCCAATTGTCTGATGGACCCCAAGGGACAAATACAGATCAACTGGATCAGGCACCAGGCATCATCTTACAGCTCCAACTGCAATATCACTTAATATGCCAGTGATTACATGACACGACGGTTCTTGTATTGTTGCTACTGTTGACACAGATGATGATGGTGGTGATATTGTAGCTGTTGTTCAAGATTCAAATAGAAATTTGGAGTAGGTAGTTCCTTATATTCATCAGTCACATGTCCAGAAAAACAACAACACTCACTCTCCTTTTAGCTCTCCACCAACTCCTATAAAAATATCTGGCTCTTCCGCTGCCTACTGATGCTGGAAAACAGGTACATAAGACTGATCCAGCAGGACAGAACAGTAAAGTGGGCTGTAAAACAAAACAAGAAGCTAGAAGAGGCTAAAACACTTCGTGGAGCAGAGGATAACCGCAGAGCTGGGTGACAATCTTCTGTGGGTTTGTTGCTCGTGGCACCTTTTACGCTGCACATGGTCATGTGACCCACTGTTAAAGTCAAAGCTTTAGGGTTACAGAAAAGAGGTGGCAACTTTTGATTCTAAATATCTTTAATGGCATGGTGTTTGTTGCAGTTACAGTTGACCAGAGTGATTATACACAAGGAGCAGCAAATACATTCTTATTCTATATAATTAAATATTATTATATTCTCATTCCTAATGTCGAGAACCAGGTGGGATTTTAACAAAACAGCAATTTATGCTGCATTTTCTAGTTTTTTGACTAGCATTACCACGGGAAGCTAGAGATGGGTTTAAAACTAAGCATAGCCTCTACTTCCTCACAGTAACACCCCTAGCATGCTGCTCTCCATCACCCATCGCCTAGCAACAAGGGTGTGGGGCTTAGTCAAAATGAAGATAGAAAAAAGGGTGTGTGTGTGTGTGTGTGTTTGATAACCCAATCCTCTGGGATTTATTAGTACCTTTCTCAACCTAATGAGCTTACAAACTGACACAAACACACAGCGAAAAATAAGAGGTTGTATTTTTGTGGTTGTGATACAGAGGTCACGTCTGAATGTCCGATGTCATGAATTAAACAAACGAAATGTTCCCATCTCCAAAAGAGAGACAGACAGAGAGAGAGAGAGAGAGAGAGAGGGTGTGGTGGGGGTGGGTGGAGCCCCCACTCCAACTGAGCATAATGAGTTGTCCCAGAATTCCCCTGAGGCCTTGATGACATCATCCATCGCTGCTCTCCTTGCTGCTTCACGCATTATTCATCGTTATGCACACACGTACACACACATGCACACGCACACACACACACACACACACACACACACACACACACACACACACACACGTGCATACACATGGTCATACACAGCTCCCAAAATCTGCCCACAATGCCCAAATATTGATCAATATTACATGAGCACCATGAATACTGGATAAACTAGAATAACACATATAAAAAGATATGAGGTGAGAGGTTCGTACTATAGTTACCATCATCTCTAACCATCAGTACACTTGGTAGATATGGTGTCTGAGGCAGGATTGTCAGGGAGGAGGAGAGAAGGGGGTGGTTGCTGTGGTCATTACTATGGGTCACTAAATTCATTTGGTAACATCGTAACTGTGCACCTGTAGACCTGCTGCATCCTACAAAATGTTAGAATCATACAGGAAGTACTATGAGACGAGAAAACAAGAAACAACAAGAAAATGCAACTAGACGCAACTGTGTCTAGAAAACCGCTCCACAGTGGGATACTTCAGTTTAATTACTCTCAAAAATGTTCACATCCAAAAGAGGCATAACACTTAGTGATGACTGCTACACAGGTGTGTAACCATGGTAATAAAGACAAACTGGTTGATAGAATATTTCACTTGGATGCTTCGACTAAGGTCCTCTAGAGGCACTGGTCCTCTCGCTAGTTCTGGGGTGCCATCAACTGAGCAGGCCATTCAGGACGGACCTACACAGGGTAGGGGTTAAAATCTTAAAAAGGGATACCACGTATTTCATAATCAGTAGCCCACTGATAACACACTCCTAACACATCGGTGATGAGGCATTCCCATTTTGGACAGAGCTCTCCACAGTTACGTGGGCTGCAATCCTCACGTCCCGTTTGATAAATAAATGGAGTAGAAATGAGACAATTGAAAGACGTCTTTGACATCCAACAAAGCCATGTTACATGTTCCACTGCCTCGGTCCACAAAGCATTCTGGGAATTTTCACTCTATTTGGAGTCTGACTTCAGAAAAAGCTCTGCTTTGAGGGCCTCTTGGAGGGCTAGATGACCACTAGCCCTCCAAGCCGATAAGAAACTGGGCACGCCGCACACGGCAGCATGCAAAATGGAGGGTCAGGGCAGAGGGGCGGAATTGGGATTGGTCCACTATATAACTGCTGTCACGGGCTCCTCCTGATCATTAGTAAACTGATCTTCATATGTCAGAAAGGTGGCATGCCCCTATGAACAACTGCATCATCACAAACTTAGTTCCAGTCCAGTATCATGTGATTAGACTTGCCCCTCCAGCCCCCAATAGTTCGGAAATGTCTGATCGGATTATAATAATTAGCATGCAGTCACATTGGGCTTATGATCCTGCATGAGCACCACTTTAAGTCAAGTGTTGCACACTGATGCAAAGACCTGCTTAACTAGCCTTACAGTTTTGTCTGGCTAATGAGTCAATTTTAATCCCGCGTGAAAGATGGAGCAGGGAATCCTGATTATGATGGGGATTAGGGGTTAAAAACACAGGAAGTACAGAGTGGTTTCCTTCTGACTGAGGGAGGAGAAACCACAGCGAGCAGCCAACACGCTCCCAACTGACAGCTTTAATTAAGGGGGCCAAGACGTGTCGCATTCAGAGGAGTTTCCAGCTTCGAAGATGCCGACACAAAGAATGCAAACCTCAATAAAAGCACCCAGGCTGGCTGAATGAAGAGCTGTTAGCGACAGTGGCTGAGGAGCCTACGTGTCTTCTGCAATAGTAGTCATGGCAATTTGGTTTTAGACCAAATTAGGCTGAATTTCATGTCTACAACTGTACGATTTATACCTAATTCAGTTTAGCCCTACACCACATTTTGCACCAAATTCATATCTATTTCCCATTTGCACATCAACTTCATGCACGATCTTTACATTAAATTAAAACTTTTTGTTTTACACCAAATCTCCACCAATTTCCATTGTATTTTATTGTTTATGTGATTGTTCTCAACCCAGTTCACCACAAAACTGCCTCAATTTTAATTTTATGCAGTAAAGTCACACCAATTTCAAATCTACATTTCCATCCAATTCAAACAATGCAGACGTGAATTCCTAACACTGATGGAGAGGGTGCTTGTACAGGACTGTATGCAGAGAGAGTAACAAGTTATTTAATTCAGGGATCTCTTGTATGATGCTAGTGCTGAAAACTTACATCCACCCTTATATCAAGTTGTGAGTTAAGGCACTCAACAGCTGACTTGCAGTCCAGATAACAACAACAGAGTAAGAGTAAGAGAGAGTAGACGGGTTTTCTACCATGAGAACACGAAGCTGCCAATCAAAGCTTACCTGGCCTGTTGCTCCTACCGCCATGCCTGTGCTCATGGGTGCTCCCAAAGAGGACACAACACCCCGGGGTTGAAATATATCCAATATGTGTATGCCTCGGAGCGTCTAAGCCAAGATGGAAGTGTACGTGCTATGCGTAATGTGTGTATGTGTGTGTGTGTGTGTGTGTGTGTGTGTGTGTGTGTGTGTGTGTGTGTGAGATGGGGAAGGGGGGTAGAGGCGCAAGTGCAGGACAGTCTTGCCGACTGTGAGTGGATTAGTGTGTAACGTGCTTGAGGTATTAACACACTGTGACCGACATGCACATTCAAACACACACACACACACACACACACACACACACACACACACACGGAGACACACATTCTTAGAGGGGATTATGTAGACAAAAATAGAGGAATCTTTTCTACTGACCTAGAATCATAATGGCAGAATAAAGAGACAATGGAGGGGTCGACAAGGCGGAGTGTACACACACACAAACACACACAGGTATTGTGGAAATATCACCTGCTGCATTGTCTCTTAGTCCACACACACACACACACACACACACACACACACCCAAATAGTTCAGGTGTTCTTTCTCTTTACGCTTTACTATGTTACTGATATCATGCAAACATAAAGGGACTCTGAGCTCTAGGTTGAAGCTCTCTCAACTGAGTTTTTCATGCTATGTCCATGGCAAAACACCTGACCGATCAGAGCTCAGTTGGTGGGATTAAGAATAGGGAAATCATCTTCCAACATACAGTAGCTCCAGACCAGTGACAGTGTAGGGTTTCACCACTGCCCCGCCCCTTTAGCAGTCTACTGAGTCTAATGGGTGAAGGAAACTTATTGTGATCGATTCTTTCACACCCATTTTTCACAAGCTGCATCATTTTTTGGAACATTTTGACACCAAAGTTGCATTTTTCAGACAAATCTTAGCAAAACACTCACTCTGGCTAGATCTTCTGAACCATCTCCAGCGGTTAGTTGTTGAAGTATAGGAACATTCACTGACTGTAAAAAGTACAATTGCGCGTTTCAACATTCACCAAAGATTAAGAGATAATTTCAGGATATTTTGAAGCTATTTCTAATAGAAAGCTCAACAAGGTTATTTTCAGTTATTTTATCAACGGATCATTTTGACATTCCTAGACAGTCCATTAGCGTATCATTGAACAGCAACTAACTACGTCAAATCCGGGTAATATTAAAATCCAAAACATAGTCAGTTTTTGTTCAACGCTGAGTTATGCGCCACACCACCCTGGCTGCTGTCCTCCACCCACATGACGCTCACAATGAGGCCAGCAGACCCACATAGGAGACAGGAAGTATAGACCATTTGACACCACTGGCATGCAGCCTGTAATGTGTCATCTTATGATGTAAGAGTATCTTTGTTGCTACCTAGTTCCATTCATGAAAAGCAGCGAAAGAGAGAAAGTGTCTGTTTTACAGGAAGTAGTGACTGAGTCAGCGAGGGAGTCAGAAGTGAAACAAAACGGCCTTTCAGAATGATTATTAGGCGAGGTCTGGGGCATTCTTAGCCTGAAAGCAGGGGGGGCGTTGCAAGCCGAGCTTATCCAGAAGTACCAAAGTAGATTCAAAACTTCCTTCAAGAGAAAGCGGCATAGTCACTCAATTTCTTTTTCTTTTTCTAACACTGACATGACATTTGTACTGGATATTATTTGTGTATTTCCATGATGTGATCTGCAGACCGCTCGTATCCCGCCCTAATTTACACGGCAGTCTTATACATACAAGATGACGTGACGTTTGTGTTTCAGCTTAGATCAGAAACGTGCCGCAACATCTTGCTGTGAAGACATGAACTGTGGTCAGCTCATGAAAGGATGAATATCTTGACAGTAAATCCCTACCTAAGAGGAACATCTGGCTAACACTGCACACTCAGCCTTCACTTCTTGTGCCATATGCGAGTGTGCATGCCGGTATTCTCTCTACTACTGCTTTAGTAGAAGAATCATTACAGATGTTTCGCTTATATGGTGCATGTATTGTTGCATTGTGTCTCCTGCCATGAAGATAATTGTGTTGACTGTTCCACGAATCACCTCACATCCTCGGTACCTCTGTGTTCTCTGTAATGAACACGCACATGAAATAGATATAGATCTTATTTGACTTGAGTAAAACAAAAAGCAATTACCAAAAAGGTTGAACAAAAAGGTATCTAAGGTCACGGCTTAAGAAAATGTTGTAGTTTCCAAATTCTGCACTTACATATTTATATTACCCACAACTGGGAACTCCTTAACATCCATTCATCCATTGTCTATACCGCTTATCCTTTAGGGTCACAGGGGGGGCTGAAGCCAATCCCAGCGGACACTGAGCGAGAGGCGGGGCACACCCTGGAGTGGTCGGCAGTCAATCACAGGGCCGACACACAGAGACAGACAACCACTCACGCTCAGACTCACACCCACGGGCAATTTAGAGTCACCAATTAACCTGCACGTGTTTGGAGCGTGGGAGGAAGCCGGAGCACCCGGAGCACCCGGAGGAAACCCACGTACGCACGGGGAGAACCCTGACTCCACAGAGAAAGACCCCAGGCTCCAACCTGGAACCTTCCACCGCACCACCTCTGTTATCATCATGCGGTTCACAGGTTTTATTACGCATCCCCTTCACCTTCCAGCAAAACAAGCTGGTAAAGTTCAAATATATTAACTCTGCATGACACCTTTTATTTGATTGAAGTTCTGCCTTCAGTTGTGATGCAGTCGGGTGCACTTAGCCGCATCACAACAGTAACATTTAGTCTCTAACATTGTGTAATGTGTGATCTGTGTCTCAACGTTGCTCTATTAGTGCACTTTCTGGTGGGAGATAGTTGTCCTTTGCATATGCTGTATTTTAATGTAATTTTTTTGATGTGATTCTTTCTTTCTTTCTTTTCTTTTTTCAATACATCTCTCAAGGAAAGGCTGTAATATAAATACTAAAAAATGTTCACTACCCCACTCTTGTCTTCTGTGCATCAAGCTGCTCGTACCTGTCATGTCACAAGAAGACATACTGACTAACAGTAACACCACTAACAAAATATCCCAACCCACTTCTCCTGAAACTCCCTACCACACCCCCCACCCCCACCCCCATGTGACCGAGCCATATAGCCATTAATGTAGTATGGAGTCTCTGTCAGCAGATGCCGCCATAGCTGAGGCAGTGTGACTATAAATGCTTACAAGCCTCAGGTACTCCTTACGTTAAATAGTTTTGTATTACCAGAAAATGTACAGAAGATAGTTTTAGTTTATGAGGACTATAGCAGGAACTTTTATTCTAATCATTGGTATGCACAGATTTTGCAAATATTTTGAGGTCAAGAAAATGTATAAAGAAATAGTTAGACTAGATGAAGTTGTCCGTAGTTAGTCTTGATTCTTCTTTTTTTTCCCATCATGTTACTGTACTGACAGACCATCTATTTCTATTGTCTATTTATGTTTTAAGAAAGGGTTGGCAAAACAGCTGCTGCCTTTTGGCCGTAGAATGTGTAAATAGAGTCATGCTTGATGGTGAGTTTATCTTTTTATTTATTTATACAACGTATTTATTTAGTTTAATTAATTTTTTTGTTAAGTTAAAAAGTGAAATGACGTGAAAGCTTGTATTGTGATGTATTGTACTGTTAAATATCGTGGTTCACTTTTTGGGATCTCAAATCACAAAATCTGTAATTTGTAAAAGTCACAGAATAAATGTCCTAAACTTTTCACTGTGTGTAAAACAAACAGTTTTTTCTTGTAATGATAGAAACTAAAACATCAACACCAGCCGTAGCTCACCTATAATGTCCAGGGGCTGACATTTAGTCCCACTAACCCACTCCGGCCTGAATGAATGCTCAGAAACACACACAAACACTGTGTGCACACGCTAACACGCCCTTTCCCACGTAAAAATGCATGCACGTCCAACACGTAGACATAAAAACAGACATAGTAAAACATAAGAAGGTGATGCTCAGGTACATTTATGCGCACACATACACACTGTAACCTCCGTGGGGTATTGAATAATGGATGGAGGCTACGGGGAGAGGTGGAGATGGGGGCAGGGGGGGATGGGATGGTGATTATTCACCACTGCCTCAGGACACTTGAGGTGGGGGTGGGGGCTACTGAGCAGAGAGACACTGGCTCATTGCACATCATGAGAACATATTTCCATATGCTGTATCGAGGGTTTGGTTCAGCATCAAATATCATTTTCTGTCTTCCTCCCCTGTGATGGGCTGAGGCAGCGCAGTGAAACTACCTGCTTCTGTCCATCAAGTGACACTGATGGCAGGTGAAGGGTTCATTTGCGTGTATGTGTGTGTCAGACCAAGGTAAACATGATGCATTGGATGGGATGAGGGGTTGAAGGTGACTTGATAGGGATTCAGTGGTTAGAAAAAGATCCAGGGGATAACAACCAATGAGAGGCCTCAGCATCCAATCCCCACTGGCGATTACCTGCCAACCATTTGTGAATTATTGCACCAGTTCAGAATGAAGGCTAGATTAAAATGCTGCAACATTTCCTACACCACATGTTATTTAGCAGTTCAGTATAAATCTATGGCAAACTATGGGGTTATATTTATGTCTAAATTGGAAGGAAGTGGGGGGGTACATTTTGAGCACAAAAAAACATTCTCTCGAATGCAATTTTTATATTGAGAGAAGAAGAATCACAGATGTTAAAATGGTGTTTGCCAAACAAGTTTTGAAAGAAAAAACACACAGTTACCACACAGTGTGTCTGGTGCACAAAGAGGAAGTGTGCCAGTTTCAACTACGGAGGCAGGCTTTCACATGTATCAGGACAATGGGGCAATAATCTTAGTGTGCCATATTTTTGGGCAGTCAGGGATATGGAGAAGGTCTGAGTAGCTGTTTTATCCTATCACTACTAAGTAAGGAAGGTCTGGGAGATTTGTAACTGTACCTGTAAGAGTTCTGAGATTATTATCGTACATTTTGTGAATAAGAGAAAACACATGAATGAATTCAATGAGCATAGAAAAGATTTTGTTTTATCAAAATATTCTTTGCTTTGTGATTATTTCTCTACATAATATCATTTATGTACTTGCAAAATACATTTTTATGTGCTGAAAATATCCCATCACATATTGGAATTTAAAACACAAATATAATTCCATGCCCTGTACCTACCTACTTTTTTACAAAGAAAATCTATGTGGCCGAATGTTCACCTCAGTAAATAAAGTCCGGATTTAAAAAGTCAATCGGATTGAAAGCTATGACCCCCAATAGTGTAGTATACACTGATGAAACAGCATTGAAGCAGCCAGCTTGCAATATCAATCAGGCAGTTAATGTGGAAAATAATCTGCGCCTCCAATTAACCGTGTCAGTCTGACCAATTAGACTGTCTGTAACCTCCGGCTGTGGAGAAGACGCCACACCGGAGAGCTTATCCTCTGACTTCTCTATTGTATTTGATTAAATTCTCATCCGATTCCTTCATTTGAACACTGGCACTGACCAAAACATCAACAAAGATCTCCAAGATACAGATGACAGCCCTGCTTTGTCTTCTTCTCGTCTTTCTTTCTCTCTGTGTCACTTCTGAGAAGCATGGGGTGGAAGAATGCGAGGTGCAGTGGAAGGTCTTGCGTAACAATTCCATCTTTCTGTGCCGATGAATAGATTGGCCTTTTTGCCTTTGCTCTTGCTGCTCAGTGAGCTTTCATGTCTCCAGCACTGCTCTCACATGTATGACAGGCCTTGTCATTTGAAAGTGGGCTTTAATTCATCCTAGGCCAGACACTTTCCATGAATCTAACCCTGTGGCACGCAGAAATCCTGGAATGTGAACCAAACAGCCAACAAAGTGACTCGAAATATACGCACTACTACCGCTAAGACTGTGGGGCAATAGGATGGTCGAGTACTTAGAGGTCTGAAACTGCATGTTTAAAGCCAGATAAGCATTATTTTCTTTTAGATTTTTGATTCTGATTTTAATAAGACTGATGCAACATAAAAAAACTACATTCGGGCTGTACTGAGTAGTTCAAAGCTTTGACGTTTCATTCATTACAAAGACAATCAGATTTTAAATCAACATTTCAAATGATTGTTTACATTTTTCTATAGGAGACAAGTTTTGTACAGTCTGTGCTCAAGATGTGCTCAAGAAGTGCTCAAGCCCTTGAAATCTGTGATGAGACTTCCCATGCATGGCATCCAACTTTCAGCTGAGCAAACATGCTCAATCTATAGTGATGCAGTTAGGTAAGACGAAAGCTTATTCTTAAAATCTAATAGAATTTTTCATATAGACTGAGGGCATGCTTAAAGGAAAATACATTCGACTGCAACTTGGGTTTTAACTTTATAGCTCTGGCCATGACTTGTCTATGACTATGAAGTAGACCTAAACATAGAAAGAAACAAAACCCATCAGATGATAATTTCAATTGGCAAGACAAGCCCTCAGAATCTGACTGAGCGAGAGAGATGGCAAACATTTCCTGGCTCAGTTTTGTGCACTATACTTGCTGATGGTGTGAGAACGTTTTTTTCCTGCAATAAGCATAATTATCAACATTATGCATGCACTTTATTTCAAAAGTAAGTTGTTGCTGTGAGCGTGATTTTCTGACAGCTATTCTTTTATGCCCTGTTGGACTGATGTGCATGTTACTGAAGAAGCTTTGACAATAGGGACCAGATCCAAGTCCAGTTCTTTTGACTAGTGTGAGGATTATGTACGGTAGCCTCTTGAAAAGGTGATCTCCAATTCTATTCATGTGCATCTACATATCTATTGCATCATCTATGAAAACAACCATACCAAAACATGGAAGTGCACTACTATTTAGAATGTAACATTGACTGTATTGTATGCACTTCGGATCTTGTACTTGGCACCTGGCCAGTGCCTCTACATCGGCCTCAGTTCACACTGGGACAATTGGCAGTTAACTACACACTGATCACAAGACAATCATTGTGGTGTTCCCCAAGGCTCTAATCAAGGTCCCCTTCCCTTTCAGTGAGTGGAATAGCATGTTCTGCCAAAAAGCTTGCAGGGATAGCTAAGCTATTAGCTTCCCATCTTTTTTTATTCATGCTTTTATATATTTATATTTTACTTTGTGCTTGAAGTTTATTCTTATTCTTATTCTTTTGGAGCTGTGTGTAACAAAAAGCAATTTCCCCCTGGGGATTATTAAAGTAATTCTGATTCTGATGCTGTATGACAAACACATTTAGAGTCAGGACAGACCCTGAAGACCAGAGGGAATGACTTATTTAAGGGAATATGTTACTGACAGTACTTTCTAGGGGAGTTTCTTTAACCTGAAGTCTTTTTCTTTTTCAAGTCAATTCTCATCAAACACATAACTTAATCATATCCAACTTGATATTATGCACCGAGATGAGACAATTGACTTTCCGATTGTGTGAAACGAACTTATTCCGCACTATTTGCCATGACTGGCACAGAGACATGGGAGACTACACATTACACTAATCATAGCTTGTTTCCTCTTCTTCGTCTTCTTTCAAGACTTGCATAACATACTCAGGTGATCGGTAAGGAAGTGCAAGGAGGTAAGGTGTTCACTGATCCACATGATAGCATCAACAATAGTATTCCTCTTTTACTTGGCAGAGTTTACAGTTAAGCACATCAGTGTCAGCATCACCAAAGAAATTGTAGATATATTCAAACTTGATAAGAAATAGACAAATAATTCTGAAGGGACCCTTAGTGAGGACCATGTGAGGTGTCCCAAATGGCTTTTGCTATGACAGGCAGCCCAAGATAAAATGGGCAATTGCTGTTACAGACATTACACAACTGTTGGGCCCGTCAACTATGGCTTGACATGTGGCCTGGCTTTAAGCACTGACAAGCATATTGCATGGTGAGAAATGGCCCGGACAGTAAGCTCCATTTTTGATTTATTTGGATCCATTTTTAATTTAGCAAGCATCTCAATATCAAGTCCACCAGTTTTGACAATATGGAAACCTTGTCTCAACAGCAGTGTGACCATAAACAAGACAACAGTAAATCTGTCATAGGAAAGATGCCGAGGACACCAATGACATCCACTGAGGGCTGACTGACAGGTTGTGTTTTAAAATGATAAGAAAATCAAACAAAACCTTGGTTTTGGGTAACTCTCCGCCTGTCACACTGGTTTATTGTGTTACACAGCAAGGGGTGTCACTCAAGCATTTTTAATCCACAGGGGTGAAATCCAGGTTTTACTCTAAAGCAGCAGATTTAGCAGGATGTCCTGTCTCTCTCCCTGTGACTCTTTCTGTGTGTCAAGGGCAAGAATAATATTAAGGTGCATCTGTATAGACGCCCGTGTGTGTGTAGCAAGTGGCTGTGCCAATAGGATTAGGAAAAACAAAAGGTGATGTTGGTGGCTAGCCACAGTGAATGGGCCCTGTTACAGAGCTGAGCTAACTGGATTAGCCCAACCACTGTGGGCTAGACCGTCATTAAGGCTTCATGGCTTCATGCCTCCAAACACACAGATGGACTGCGTGGATGGAGGGAAGAAAAAAGGGGCAAATATAGAAAGGGAGTTGAAATAGTAAGATGGAGACAAAGACTAACCAAAAGATTAAAGGAAGAACAGACTACACCAAAGAAAATCCGATGACATCATGCCTACATAGTGTATATTAAGCAGCTATGATCATTCATGTTTTGCCAGGGTTTAATTTTCTTTAACAATACAGTTGGAATATTCTCATGCTGAACACGTGCACAATTTTCACTGCCAATGCAAAATGGCTGATGGCTAAAAATGAGAGGCTGCTATCTTATATTTTTGCCATTATTCTTTGGTAATAAAAAAAAAAAAATCCAGCAACTTAAAGCTCAATGTTAGGTTACAAGAGAGGCGGTTTACATCACAATTGTGTAGCTGAGGTGCACAGGCAAAGATAAATAATATAAAAGTTGTTGTCTCCTGAATTTTCATATTATTAATATTCATTTAACCAAAACCACAATCTTTCTCTAACCTTAACCAATTGGTTCCATAGCCCAAACCAAACAACACAAGCATTGCATGTCCCATCATCCAACCCTACCTCGTTCATACAGAATGGCTTCTTCACATTATAGGAACACTTTAGCTAAGAAATCTAACTACTATGTTCTCTGCTAACCATATTTGACAAGGCAAACCAGTAGCACATAAAGGTATTTTATAGAGGGCAGGGTAGGTGGGGTCCAGCATGGTTTAAACAAAGTACAAACACGTCTGCTGTTTTTATAGCTGTTCCAGATGGCCACACTCAGAGGCGAAATGCTGTAATAGTGAGGGGCGAGACACAATGAATATTAGAGATGGGCCGAGGTTTAAAGAATCAAACCAAACCTTTTATCCCTTTTTATTGATTTCTGCAGCGTACGTCTTGTGTAATGTCCTGCCTCCTGCACGATCTATCCAGTCGCCAAATCTTGACTACAGCCGCCGGAGTATTTCCAGTAGGTGGGAATGAATCTGACAAGGACAATCCTCTGTTGTGTGTGAGAGGGCAACTGAGGACAATGTCCGGTCCCGATTCCCCAGATGTCCTGATGCAGTCAATGGTCATGGCGAGGCAGAAGTATGCTGTACCTTCAATTTTTTTTCCAAACTCAAGGGACAATTAGGGAGATATGAAATAAACACATACACCCACTCCATGCCTACCACGGTTGTTTATCCATACACCTGAGATCGCAGCCTTTGGCCAACCAGACAAGGTCTTCAACTGTGGCGGCCTAGGCTTTGGTTGGCAACACAAGTACACACCTGCCAACACTCACCACTAAAAAGCAACTGCAGCAGAAGAGGTGAGGCCTGAGGTTTCTGATTCCGTTCAAAACAGAAGCAAATAACAGCAGAAAATTAAAAGCCACACAACTTGGAACACAAACAGAACTAAACAGAATGGACCTTTAAGGACCTCCAACCGTTTCACCCCTCTGGTCCACTAAAAAAGAATGACAAAAAAAAAAAAAAGAGATCTCACATTCCAGCAAATCTCAACAAATCCCCAGTGAGCCTCTCAGCCTCCAAAGAAAGGTCAATCCTCAATCAGGAAATCGGAGGGAAGCAAACTGCAACAGAGGTCAGAGCCACAAAATGAAAGTCTTTTAATGTGGGGGTGGGGGTGGGGGGGTGTCTTTATACCTGCTGTCTGCAGTGAGGCTGAGATCAAACAGTAGTATCCACACAGGCTGATTTGGCATGAGCAGTGACATCATGTAGCTATAAGGAGATAACCTCTTAGTTACTGTTCTCTGACAGTCCCATTTGTATTACTTCAGGCCTGGAGCCGAAAATCTAGTTACACTGGAATTACCATTGTAAACATGTTGTTTCTTTGGTATGTATGTGCAGGGACATACAGTAGATGGAATGACTATTGTCTCTATACCCTCAGACCCTCCTAGAGATAATTTATTAACCTTTTAGTGAGGGAGGGAGGGAGGGAGGGAGGGAGGGAGCACTGTCTGCAGCAACCCTCACTGAAGTTATTTGAGAAAGAGATTCGTGCCTCCTCCCCTCCCTGTAAACAGAGGACAGATGGTAGGTTACCAGCCTGCCATATGTATAGACTGAGGCATTCTGGGAAATTATTTTGATTGGCTAAATTGACTCTGACAGGCAGTATTAATGTCACCACTTTTAAGCCCACTGGATTGAGAATTTAGTAAAAAAAAGGATCCTGCGCTTTGCTTCCTTTTCAGCTAAAGGTGATCTGGTGTATTTACAGAGCGGGGGGGGGAATGATGGGAGGGCTTTTAGGATTATGTGGCAGAAGTATTACTTGACACTGTGCAAAACTGCTGAACAGCAGCAGTGACGGTCACTATACCATCAAGATCAAACTAAAGGCAAACTAAGACACTCACTTTGGTTTCTACTATAACTCTAATCCGTTTTAAATCTGGGCTCTGTTTCTGCAGGTTTATAGTTTGGAATGACTAGTACTGTGTGCACAAAACATTTTGGAACTGCCGAACAGATTGCCTGAGCAAACAGCCATGAAATGGGCTGCAATGGCAGCAACATAATCCATGAACCCTATCAAAGCGTGTCCAGATAGATAGATAGATAGATAGATAGATAGATAGATAGATAGATAGATAGATAGATAGATAGATAGATAGATAGATAGATAGATAGATAGATAGATAGATAGATAGATAGATAGATAGATAGATAGATAGATAGATAGATAGATAGATAGATAGATCAGAATTGTTGCTATGTTATAACATTTTTATTATTTTAAGACTTAAGTTTTAAAGTTGATATTTTAATAATTTTGCTTTCATGCCTTAAGTAAACAAACTCAGGGACTCAAGCTTATCTCAAGTCAAGTGTTCTGCTGTCTACTTACTGCTGTTTGATAACAACCTCAGTACTTTTAAGGGTACCAATGTCAGTACTAGAGAGAGACTAAGTCACCCCTGCAGCTTGTTCAAGTCCAGTAAATAAATTCTATAATAATAAATAAATAATAGAATACAATATAAATAATAACTAAATAGTATTCTCAATGAATATTCTCAATATTCTCAATTTATTTACTTATTTGACATCTTTACAACTGAGCAAAACAGTAAAGCACCAAATAAAGGTACAGCTGGACAAAGGTACCAAATTCCAGGTACTGATACTGGTATCGTTTCAAATGTTAACAGTCTAAACCCAACAGGGCAAGGTTCAATACATGGTGCTAGGAGGGAACTGTCACGAGGGTCTAGTGGTCAAGCTTTATAGCCCTGCAGCACACATAGCATGTGTAATAGGTTGGACTGTGGATTATTCAAAGCCACCTTTCATCTTTGGTGAAAAAAGCCCAATGTGAATAAATGTGTTACCTGCTGTAAAGAGCGCTAAGCCACTTAGTGTGACATCATTCCACGTTTAGGTTCATGTCGTGATAAATGCTCACAATGCTCAGCTTTTTGTTATTTTTTACCTCATCTACCATCCAGGCACATCCAAACTCCTCAGGGGACTGCTGTACTGTGTCAAATACCAACATCAAGTGTATTGTCCTCCTCTTCCTTCTCTTTCCTCCCCCTGTTTCTTCACACTCCACTGAGTTGAAAGCCTTCCCCCCACCCTCCAATCCCCACCCAAGCATATCCCTACCTTCTTCTTTCTAATGCTTCAGCAGCTATGCCACACCAAAATCACTTCAAGAACCACCAGTCAAGTCTAACACACCCATATTCAGCTAATATGTGGTTCCAGTGAAGCTTCTTAATCACTTGCATTTTGATTTTCTAATGTGACCCCCCCCCCCCCACACACACACACATTCACACACACTTTTAATGACTTCTGCAGTCTCAAAATTATTCAACCCCCTGAATAGAATTGCTCATAAGACCACTCATTTGCACATCAAGCACACCTGATGCAACTAATCACGGGCCTCATTAGCTGCATCAGGTGTGCTTGAGATAGAACACATCAAATACCAGGACTGGCTAGGGGTTCACAGTGACATTTGGTTGGATGTTAGACATAAAGGGAAGTCAAGAGAATTGTAAAATTCCAAAAGTTAAGAGAGGAGATCACTGCCTTGCACAAACAAGGAAAAGGATACAAAAAGACAGCAAAGGCGCTGAATGTTCCTAGAGATGCTGTTGGAAGCATAGTTCACAAGTTTAAAGCTAAAAGAACACTGGCTGGGCTACCTGGACGTGGCAGAAAGACGAAGTTATCAACAGCTGCCGCCACATTTCTGAGACATTTGGGCAAAAACCCTCGAGTGACTGCAAACGATCTGCAGGAAGACTTGGTGGCAGCAGACACTGATGTCCATGTCCGAACTACAAGACGTTCACCACTACTGAACCAAAAGCACAAGACAAGCAGCAGGTCATAAAAGCAAAAGGGTGCTCTACTAAGTACTAAAGATGCTTGTCAAGAAGAGGTTGAATCATTTAGAGACTTCAGTCGTCATTAAAAGTGACATATCGTATTGAATTTGGAGAAACCACCTGAAATATTAGTTGTGTTGAGCCATCAATTCTTGTCTTGAGTTGTTCACTGAACACAGCTGAAATAAGTGTGCAGCTGTAAAATCTCACCACTTCATCACTTTGTCACACTGATCTTTACCTTTGATCACTAATGCCTTGATCAGCCTTGATCAGCCCGCTCCTGATGAACTCTGAAAATCCCTGTTGTAGACTCTCCAATAGACTTCCATATCAATGGAGGACATAACCCTGTATTAACTGTAAAACCCTCATCCCATATCAAATCACACCGGGAAATTAATCTTTTAAAGGAATGTTGGAATTGGTCCAGTAAATAAGAGATCGGGGGGGGGGGGGGGAGATTTAGAGTGAGGGACAGAATGGGTGATGAAGAGAAAAAAACAGAACCGGATTTTGTGAACTTATTTTCTTCTTTATGCTCTCCAGTCATCTTGTGTTGACTGCTTTGACTCCTCTAATCTACTTTATGTCTTGTGTTCTTTCACACCAATAAGAGTATTAGAATGAGTTTGTTGGCTGAGCGCATTTGAAACACTCACATTCTGTCCCACGGAGTCATGTCCTTGAGATTTCATTTGACGGACATGAGTTAATACTGTAAATCTAATAAGGTCTACGGTATGAGGTGTGTATTTGGATAACATGTAGGCAGTGCCTGGGAGATTAATAAACACCAATACGCACATGCACACATGCATGTCTTCACTTTGAGAGGCGACGGTTATATAATATGGTTTTTAATCAAGCTGGATCAAGGCCACTTCTGATACGGTGCTGTTTGAAATCATTCCTTTGGGTTAAGGTCCAGCCCAACGCCCGCACACAAAGCCTGGTAAGCTTTCCTTTCTAATTACTTTGGCTCTCTCTGTATACCTCCACACAGTACTAGTCACAGGGCCCAATGTGGCCCCTCAGGTGATGAAGCCTGGAGAATAAAACATGACGTAACCAGCTGAAAACAAAATGGAGCTTTTGTAAGACTGATGATTTGGTAATGACCTTTCTTTTTCTATTCAGTTCTGCATAACATTTCTCCTGAGGCTCATGGATGGTTGAAATAAAGTGAAAACGCAAGTCAATAACAGAGGTTGGCCTCAGGTCAGTAGCTCCCCAGATTCATCTCATGCCTGCAGAAGAAGCTAAATCATTTTACTCTTTGCATTAAAAAACACATTCAGCACCAACTCTGTCCATAAACAATACGTACAGTCAGAAGAAAATCAAAAAAGGAGCAATTAGACTCCCACACAATTCATACTTCCAGAGAAAGCTGCTACTATAAACATCGATTTCATGCATTCCCTCAACTTTAAAAAGTCAAAAGTTAACTTAAAGCATGATTACGGAACTTTCAGGGTTTTTGCAGAAGAATACTATAATACTTGATGCACTTCACCATCAGCCTACACCCACGTACAGCTGGCTCAACCCCCAGCTGGAAAGAAAGCTATAGATGGCCTAAATTCTGTGACACAAGAAAGGCAAGGAAAACAAACCTGCGTCTAGTGTTACAGTGCTACTTTATGTGCTTGAATGCACAGTGATCACAGCTAATCATTGTCTCCAACCTCACTGGATTATATTTCACTCCCAGTGAAGGGCGATAGAAGAGAACAAAGCACAGAGGACCAATATCGCATTCCAGTAGACGTTTGTTTTCTGGGGCTGATTGCTGGGTCTGCTCAATCTGCCTCCCACTACCACCACTAAGGTGGAACCTTTCATTAAATATCAGACTTGTGTCAGTCAGTAAACTCCGATTACTTCATGGGCTGCAATGTAATGTTACATGACAATAAAAAAAAAAACTGATATAAAAACTGTTTGTTTGTTTGATCCTGATCTTGATATTGATCTTTTTAAGTATTCTAAAGCTGCAACAGACCTTTAAATGACTGAAACCTACAAGATAATACAGTGAATAAGGACTGTTTCTACCTACGCTGACTTTTAAAGTCGTACTTATCGTCTAAAAAGATAGAAATGAACATCTCTTCAGATACAAGGGTGTTATGGGTAACCATAGGTCACAGACACTGGCACAACAGCCAATGTGCATGTTGCACATGTGCAACATGTTGTGCAGCCCAGCCGTCACACTGATGATCCTGGCTGATCCACGTTCCTGCTGGTATAAATGTATAAAAAGAAAACAGCCACACAAACCTCTCCAAACAATACTTGGCAGGTTCCCTATCAAGGACACATTGAACAACTGACATAACATAAATTTCAGTCTCATTTTTCCGTCCGTCCCAGAAGCCAAGAAACAGTAGTTGATTGAAAAAAGCTTGCCTAGCTACCTTGATGCTGTTGCCTAGCTAACTTATCTCTAGACTGTCACCGCCTGACCCTGATGGATCCGGTCCAACTTGGTGCTTTCAGTCATAACAAAATATCATGTTACCGTCTGCCTGCCTGCCTGTCGAGATTTCATCCAATTGTGACTTTGCACTTGGTGGGTGTGTTGCCGAGGATCCAACGAAGTGAAGTGAGAGCTCTCCGGGACATTTATTAGTAGTGTGTTACTACCGCCAGAAGTGCACCCTTTGTAGTGTGGAGCTACAGACCGAAGACATTACATTGTCTACTCAATCAATCCTACTGGCAGATAAAGGTGTCTTTGGCATTTTCCTCTCTTTTGATACATTCAAGAAAGCGCGTCTGTGTGGATCTGACGGGATGCACGGGCCACAGGTGCCATGGAAACAAGCCAGAGGGAATAGAATCTCAAACGAGCCGGAGGAGATGAGGAAAACAGAAGGGGAGAGGAGTTGAGGCGTGAGACATGGATATGTAGCTGGTGATGGGAGTAATAACAAAGAAAGTACCAGGGCAGAAATGCATGATGAGCAATGGTGAAGGGAAATGTGCATTTGCTGTATGTATGAAAACATGCCTCGATGCTTACAGCTGGTGGTAGTCCCTTGTGAGAGGGCTTTGAATCATAATATCTATATATTCATGATTCTATATTCTTGGAAGATTTTTGTTTGAAAAGCCTTTTGGGTTGGGTTTTAAAAGGCAGTGCAGTCCTTCAGCTCAGTGTTTCAGAGCTGCACCCTACTATCTTGTGGGAGCTGTCTAGGTAGTGCAACCTCACACTCTGTGGCCTAATGGTCGTCCGCTTTGTGACCTCCCTCCAAGGCCGAAACTCTCTGACTTGCCAAACACCGTGCATCATCTGAACCGGAGAAGCCCCATCGATCCACATGCCATCCCAGAGTCCCTGGGCATTAATAACAGATAGATCCTCTCATCAATAAATAATCCCTGGCTGTCCATAAGTAAGATGGGCGACGCCTGCTTAGCGTACGGCTGAACATTCCCCCTTCAGCGAAGAGCTGGCTCTCAAAGCTGTCATTTAACATCAATATCGCGCTAATGCAGGACTGACAGTCGCTGAACCAGGTTTGCCAGTTCATCGGGGAAACAGTCATTTTGGCTGAATCCAATCTGTAAGGTTTATGTGCTTAACCTTCGGGCTGTTGGGCTTCATTCTAATTATCTTGATATCTGATTGAGCTTTGGAATCTTCAGGAAAGATTCATGGAAAGTTGCATAAGAAGAAAGAAGAAAGAAAATGTCAGATTTCAGGCAAAAAAATGAACATCCTGAAAGTGCTTCTGGCTCATTTTAAAGGGATAGTTTGGGGTATTTTTGAAGTGGGTTGCATGAGGTGGTCAGTGTATTGCCTACGCTCAATGGCAGCCTGCAGGCCCACAATGTGAACAGAATATTTGCACAGCTTTACCTTGCCATCAGACAGCACATAATACAGTATGCATGTATATAATACAGGGACTCCTACGCCCACACTTCAAGAAAATCCAAACTGCCCTTTTAGGTAACTCTCCACATAAATACTGACTTGATTTATGTTGTCATTGATATGATAAATACAGCACAGATGGCAAAAGATTTTAGTCTCAACTAAGCAGCTCACATGATTTGTAACCTAGTTTGTCGTGTCATTCACAAACAGCGGGGCTAGTGAAGCACTTAATGAGGTAGCCGTCTAAAAAAACGCCTCCAGTTTGTTCAGTCATCATCTGTTACGGCAGCATGAGTCTGAGTGGAAGACGACTCACGGAAGTTATTTCCTGATACGAGCGCACATCCATCGCGCCATAATGAGATTACACACTGACTGAACCCTTTTTTTTTTTTTGTTCTTTAGCCCCCAACTTTTCACTCAGCAGCTTTATCTTCATCTCTGTCGCTTCAGTTCCCACCTATGGTACTGGTTTCGTTGGCGTAAGAGGAGAATCTTCATCTAAACAACCTGGATCACACAGCAAGACATCAACACAATCATGACTGCCCAGGGAATAGCCGCACCCCTGACCTCATATAAGGGGAGAGTCAAGGACGGGGATTGAAAAATTACAGTTTGTAATTAGATATTAAGTAAAGTGAACTGAATTATCACTTTCCTGACAAAAACCAGAATTGGACATCTGACAATATGCCGTCAGAGCCTGACATGTTGCCTCAGATGTTTTCAGCTCAAGGTTTTCTTTTTGGCAGCAAGACAGTTGGTCACCATAGTGATGTCTGGGTGCCATCCTCACAGGCCATCTGTGTTGTAGTCGCTGTCCAAAAAAAGAGGCAGTGTGGAAGGATCAAACACACACACACACACACACACACACACACACACACACACACAACTCACTCACATACACTTATCAAAGCAGGCCTTGGAATACATAAAAAAAAATATATACATTTTAAAAAGAAAACTAGAAGAGAATGCTAGTATACACACTCGTTGGTATTCATGATAGCATGAATACATGAATGTTTGCTGGCACGCATAGATACACACTCAGAGGCATCCACAAACACACACACACACACACACACACATTGATGATTTACGAAATCAGCTTTCAACACACACACACACACACTCAGATTTTACTTAAAAGTGAAAGTACAAGAAGTAATAAGAAAGTGAAAGCCTAATTCAGTTCAAAACAGCTGGGTCTTATGGCTACTTGTGCACATCAGCACAAACACACTCACACACAAGCTTAATCTCAGCCCGGACAGTAACCTAAACCTAATCCTGGTTCCCCATTTAACTGCTTCATCGTTAAAACTGCTACGGCTCAAGATTTGGATGAAGTCTAAGAATACATCAGACGAGCCAAAGAGAGCTAAATGTGGAGTCTTTTGGCCGATGCTGAACTGAGTCACAGTGTGAACAGTGACTGGGTCAGCTAGACACACTGGATACTTCCTCTTCAACCACTGAGCTATTTCCAGACAAATCAGACCAGACAGTAGAGAAGTAACAAAGTAATTGTGTCATTCCGGTCGATGGCAGTCTTCATATTAGAATTGACTTTCTCTGTCTCCGCTCTGCCTCCACTGACCAAGACCTCCTCACTTATAAACATCTATCTTTAAAAGTGCAAAGTCTAAGCCCAGTGTCCAGTGTCTAAAAGTCTAAAGTCTAAAAGTTGATCTGAATGTAATACTTGGAATGCATGGAAATCAATAGGGCTCTTCATCTAGGGAAATGGACAAATACCTTTTCTATTTTAGGTAGAAGAACAAAAAATAACAAAGGTCAGAGGGTAACCAAAATCATTACAATTTAGTGTCCACTATTACCTGCAGACCTTTAATTTCTACATAATACGTCATGGCACCATTTGGCCTCCAGTTGTCAATACATCATACTTTTGACATGCATTAGAAAGACAGGCTGGCAGACATTACCATCCACCCCTAGTTATCCACAGTAGTGTCATTTATAAAAACAACTGTTTTACCACTTGAATGATGGATTCTAAATTCTCTGATTAAATCAAATTGACTTCCTGTTTTGGTACCCAGTACGTCTTTCCCAGGAAAAATCCATTGACTCACAAGAAGTGATGCTACCGATACTCCTGGATTGTTTGAAACAGTGTGGAAACCTATATGGTGCCCATCCTGTCGGGCGGATGGTTCTCCTGCATAGATGGCAGAGGAAATGAACTAACTGACCAGCTATGCATCATGCATCTGATTAGTGCCTTCAATAATCCAAGTTATTCCACAAGATTAATACAGACGATAAGGTTAGATGCAGTGGCAAAGTGTTTTGCAGTGATATTTAAGGAATCAGGATGAACAGCTCTAGCCACCATTATACATGGATATCAAGATTCTTTAGATGCTGATAGTTGGGACGATATCACTCAGAATCTTATAACTGCATCCTTTCAGCATCGCATTATTAATGCATTATTTAGTAACGGCACAAATGAGTCTGCAGCACAGAGCAGTGTCAGTGTCAACTCTTTTTATCATCTCATGGCAACATTTATATCAATATTAACTTTTTTTTATTGTCTACTGCCAACATTGTTTGACATCCGGTGCCTGTAGCCAATGAAACGCTAATGGTTTTTAATATCCAGTGGCAAAGGTTTAGTGCCCAATGCTTCCCTTCAATATAAAAATGTCTAAGTATCATTTCAGATGTAAGACATATACAGCATCATATATAATAAATAAAAATAAAAGGTAAACATAAGCACGAAGCAAATTTGCTGTAGACTTTTCATTCCTAACCGATTATTGCTCAGCTTACAGCCAATAAAAGAGACAGGCTGGGCAACAAATCCTGATGATGTGCTGTTATTTGACAGAATGCAGCAGTCTTTTTCCAAATGACAAACTGCTGAATCACAGACAAACACCGGGGTTGAAAATCCCTGAACTCTCACATCTGATGAAACATGAATCTTTTCCAAACTGTCCTCGCCCTTTGGGACAGACAGCCATGAACCTGAAACCGTCTGCGCTCATCAGAAAACGAAACCTGCATCTTCATCATCACTACTCGCCTTCCTTTACCTTGAGAGAAACTAAACCCCCTTTGGATCAGTGTGAGGGGGAGAGTTTTAATTGAGGCAGTGGAAGATTAAAGAGCTTAGGGCTTTCATGTAAGAGCCAAGAACACACTGTATTAAACAGAGGCTTTCTACCGGCTGAAAACATCAGCTCATGTGTGTTTGTGTCCAATTATGAGAGACTGCAGCAGCAGACATAAGGGGAGCACCTCACTTTGAGTGAATTGGCCTGCACACCGCAAAGATCAGCTCCCACAGGCCACCATGGGGGAGGGAACATATCAATAATTCATCGAATGATTCTGAATGCCCCCTGCTGCCAAAAGCTTTACCTAGAATCAGCATTAGCAGCTTGCACTTCACACCTTTGTCCTGCATTATAAGAATGTGAAAGCACGGGTAAAGTGAGATGGATTTCTGTCGTGTAGCGGGTGTTTGTCACTGCTCAGTCTGGTTTCTCATTTTTATTTCAGCTCAGATTGATTAATAACATTTTTGTGCGACCGACCAATCGCAGTAGAGGAAGCTGGGATTTAAATCAGACTAATGTCATGCAGTCCAAAGGCGGGTAAAGCTGTCGTATCACGACGTGTTTGGCCAAATGTGGAAACACGTGTAAACCAGCTTGCTCTTTCTGGAGCATTCAGCTGCTCGTTTGCTCTCCTGAAGGTACGAACAGATTCTTTCTGTTGACTTGACATAATGCCGGCTCACGTTGACTTTCGTGGTTTTTGTAAGTTCTTGAAATGAAAGAAAAGAAGTTTTCTGGTGAGTTTGTGTGTGCATCATTTTGAATTTTTTCTTAATATTACCCTGCGTTAGTGACGTGTTGGTTACACAAGCAGCTGGTTAACATTTACATATCCTCAGGTTTTGTTTTCGATGTGTTTGCTTCCTGTGCTTCTCCAAGCTTTCTCAGCCCATTAAAGGCGCAGACATGTCCCTAAGGCAGGAGGCATTCTGGTCTATGAATGGAGGCGTGGCTATATGTTAATAGCACTGTTTTGTTTTTAGTTATTTTAGGGGGGTGGGGGGGGTAAGTGGCTATTACTCCTGTGCTCGTCCATGAAAGGATGCTTGGTGATAATCAAAACTAATCACCGTCCGTGGTGGTGAAATGGCAGAAGGAGGAATGTTGCCAAACTCTTCATTCACATCATTTCAGGATTCTCAGCCGGTGTGGGTGAGGTTCAGAGAAGTGCAAGACAGCGTGGTTCAAAGACTGACATAACTAAATTAGCATGACAGCATTGAATCTGATGGCAACCATGAAATAACAGGGTGTCAGACATCCCTACTTTGCTACTTGTGCTTAAAGTAAAAAAGACTCTGCGATGGATTTGGCCAAAACGGTCTCCTTCTGTTAGCCTCAACACCTGCCAGCCACGGCGCGCAGAGTACATCGAAATGCATTAAGGTTGGATTCTGTGTCCTTCTGGTCTGAGGGAGGACTGGACTGTCACTTATATGAGTCAGACGAGCAGAGAGAAATGGAGGGAGAAAAATCAGCACGGGGGGGGGGGGGGGGTAGACATAGACTGAGGCCATGTCAATGCTAATTTAGATACATTTTAAAACAGAGCAAAGCTGACATATGATGGTGGAGATGGGATGAGAAAATGCTCATGAGTTGTTTTGGAGAGCAATGAGGAAACATATTTTGTTGCTTAGGTTGCTGGAGTTGTTGGCAAAGAAAGAAAAGAATGAGCATTGTTCTTTGGTTGGTTGCAATAATAACCAAATTAATATATTTAAATGTCATAATAAGAATGGCTGTAAGAATAAAAAAAAAAACAATAACAGAAATAATATCTCCATTCTTGTATTCTGAACTTGTGTGAATAATAAACCGCTCATATTGTCTTTATGCACGCTAAATTCTGTGCCTTCATTAAAAGCTGGCACAGAGAACGATGATGGGTGTGTGCTGGCTGCAGACGCAAAACAATGACGATCAATAATCTGTCACGGGTGTTAAAAAGACCTCCTATGCTGAGGCACACGGGATAACAAAACCCTCCTGAGGGCCGATATCTGCGCGTAACGCCATCCACAACAACAGGCACACAAAGAGCGAGTGGAGCAGGGACCCACCCTGTCAGCATGGGAGAGGAGCCTCCTCCTACTATTCACTACCCAGAGGTGTTCACAACAACAACAACACACTGAGAGACGGAAGAAGAGAGAGGGGGGGGGGGGGGGGGGGGCAGAATGGACATGAGGGAGCAGTGAAGGAGTAAGCCATCAAGGAAAAGAAAAAAAAAAAAGATGGAATCAGCAGAAAAGGAGAGCTCCCACTGGGCTTGGATGGAGAAGGAGATGGAGATGGAGATGGAGAAAGAAAATCAAGTCAGCATTAGCAGGAATTAAGATTTACTATAAGCTGACCAAACAACTGGCCTTAAAAACAAAACACTCCACTATTCTCCACCTGCTCCACCTCCTGGTCCTGCTCTCTTGCTGGGAGTAATTAGGCAGCCCCCCCCCCCCTCCTCCAGATCAAGCCCCCCTCACACACACACACACACACTCCTCACACTCTATCCCATGTGGCTGTCAATGTATTCTTTTACCTTCTTGGGTCTCTTTCTTCTCTGTCCCAGCCCATTGAGGCGATCGCTGGGGTCCAGCCTGTAGTGGGAGTGGTTGTCCTCACTCATTCTCTTCCCAAAAACTACCACTCCACTTTTCACTCCAGTGTATTCTTCCTCTCTTTTCTTCTGCCTCCTCTCTCTCTATCCACTCGTCTCGTCTCTTTCCCCCCCTCAGTGAAGCGAAGCGAGCCGACCTCTCTCCTCTCTGGTCCTCGCTCGCTGGCTGTGTGTAGCGCTGAGCTGAGCCGGATCGGGGAGGGGGAGGAGAGAGGGGAGGAGGGAGGGAGGGAGGGAGCACAATGGTGTTGCCATGGCAGCAGCTGCCACCAGTATTTATCTGGAAACCTTGCTGGCAAACCAAAATAGTTGCCACACGCACATGAACACACACACACACACACAAATATGTATGTCTATGAGCTCCTACATTTCCACCACATTTGTCGATTGTTATTCCTTTTGTAACCCAGCAAGGTGAAAGGAAACACTTATTCAAATTGCAGATTACAAAACAAAGCCGAAAGCTCAAATGTGACGGCGACTGAGCGATGATACATGAATCAAAAACAAGATCAAATATTAAGCTCGTTATTATGAGAGCATTCAAATAGCAGTGGTGAATTACACCGAGAGAAAAAACCTGAATGGAGGCACAACTGTGTGTGGATGTGTTGTTGCTACAGATGATGTATAAGCTCAAGTAAGCAGTGCTGACAGCATTTGGCGAATTGATTAGTCAATAAATATAAACTATCGGGAGCAATTGCTGTTTTTCAGCCTGTAAAATGTGAGGATTTGCTTCTCCCAAACATATTTAATGTGCGATCATGTAACCCAGCGCGCTCCTTTTTCTTTGGATCACTGCGGACTGAAGGCAGCACTGTTCAATACTTCCCTCAGTTGTACTGTATTGAAATGTTGTGCAGTTTTTATGTGGATGTCCAATCTGTGTCAGTGGGAAAGGTAGTCAACTGAACTGTCGCCGATGCAAACCCTGAGACAGCAATGCATCCGTCCTTTATCGCTTCAACTGACAGCATTTACTATTCACACTGACTGGGCATCCACACAGAGAGCGGCAAAAGTTCCCCTTAAGTATAAATGTTTTTTTCATTTGCTTGAGTTTTGTTTTTCTATCAGCAGCCATGCTGATTTCACTTTCTTCTGACACTTCAGAGACTAAACAATTGAAAATAGATTGAAAATGACAATAGTATGGTTTGTTTTATTAGTTGCAGGTAAAGAGGTGGTTGACTGATTTTAGTATATGAACATACTGATGAAAACAACAGTGCCAAAGACTACTGTGAGCAACAGACACTGTGCTGCAGCAACACCCAGTCAAACAGCCAACCTGCTCATATTCATGTGTTTCTAAGTTTTATCTTAATGGTTCAAACTGTCTCATAAAGTTCCATCAAGCTGATCACTGCTGCGAATCCAGGCCAAGTGCAGTAATATTACAGGAATGAGTATGACTGTGGTAATAAAACTATTAGCATGATATCATGTTTGATACCAGCACATCCCCAATTGCAGCGAGTGACACAACTTTTCCATGATTGCCATTCCAATGCATGCAATGCTGAGTATTCTATGGGATTTTTGTGTCAAACAGCGTAGGAAAAGTTTAAAATGACAACATCTAAATGTGGCTTATTCTCATTATTGCCTGATCTTTCATCTCTTACTTTGAAACTCTTGAAAAGTAGCCATTGCCGTCTACAGTCTAACATGATGTCTTGAAATGTCCAAATATTCAGTTTACATTAAAACAAACGTACAAAGAAATATAAATCATCCCATTTGAGAGCACAGAGGATGTTTGGCCTCGCCTTAAACAAAAGAAACTGCGTTCAGAGATGAAAAGCTAACCTTGTGAATCTGGCAGCATGTGACGAGTGGATTTAAAAGATTATAGGTATGCGAGGTGATAAAGCTTCAAAAGCTGAGCCTCTTGTTAAATGT
This sequence comes from Pempheris klunzingeri, assembly GCF_042242105.1. Lineage (NCBI taxonomy): Eukaryota > Metazoa > Chordata > Actinopteri > Acropomatiformes > Pempheridae > Pempheris > Pempheris klunzingeri. The sequence continues at coordinate 16,143,069 of NC_092034.1, forward strand.
GTCCTTTCACACATGTCAAACGGAAAGCAGCATATTTGGATTCCTCCTTTTAAGATTCAGTCAATAGACTTCCACCCAGCGAGGATTACACACCGAGACACACACACACACACAGCAAAATCCACACCACCTAGTCAGTCTTCATTGTCTGAAGGCGGCCATGTCTTAAATCCATGCGTAACCACACACCCTGCCCTCACACACACATACACAGAAAGGCAGCTATATGAGTTCCTTTGAAAAAGCAGTGATGGGCTGTGTCTTAATGATGGCCCCTGGCTATAGGCTCCCAATCACAGCATGCTCAAGCAGCACATCTCTGATGGAGATGGAGACTTGAGCTATTTATTCCTCATGTTCTCAACTGGCATTTTATTTTAAGACAAAACAAAAAAAATGAGACAGAGCATGTCACATTATGGTTAATACATTTCTGTGTCTTATTTATGGAACCTTCTGTCCCTTGCTTTTGGCATTTGTGACCTCTACATTCCACCCGTCTCTCTGTGTGACTGTTGGTCACACACACACACACACACACACACACACACACACACAGGCACATGTTAACACCTGCTCCTGTCAGCTGACAGCTCCTGGTATGTCTGAGGTGAGTTAAGGTGACTGGAAGGGACAGACAGACGCGCTCTCCTCTTGGGTGACAGCCAGTCTATAGTGGAGATCAGCTGTGGATGGAGCAGGGCCAGTATAGCTACTCAGCTCTCCCACTAGCGGATACTAATTTGTGTCAGTATTAAACTAACCGGACAACTGCACCTTAAAGCTTTAGTGCATGTGGAACCCTCCTTTAGTCCACTGCTTGTTTTGACTGAATGGAAATCGTGCATTTTCCTCACACAGACAATGAACTCTTTATCTATGACAGCACCTGATCGCATGGTGATGTAACTAGGAAAATATTACCACTTCCAAGGAGGAAAAGCACTGCCTCATGCAATATCGTACGAAAGCAGAAATCAGCCACTGACATACAAGGAAAAAGTCTACAAAAGGTCCAACACGTGACAGCAGACACACAGCGTGGACCCATGACGTGGACACTAATGTGCAATTCCTTGAACACTGCAGAAAGCTTAATAGGTTTTTATTGCAAACACAGCTTAGGAATGGTCATAAAAAATTTAACAACAGCAGTATGTTTGCACCAGCAGGGCAATTCTTTTCTAATGAGACACTGTCAGCAATTATACTCCCCTCTGGTTGATGTTTGCCAACACACACACATAGACAGACACACACACACACACAGTTTAATGACAATGGTTAAAAGTACACTGCTCAATACCACAGTACTCAAATCTTAATTTCTTTAAAGCCATTCAGATGATGGATTACTCCCTTGTCAGTCATGACATCCATAAATGGCTTCCCTATCCTGCATTAGGACAAGGAGAGATGTAATACAGTATGATGACAAGAATCAAATGCTGACTGACACCATCTATTGCATTTGGAGGCTGGTATTTATCTAAATGCCAGTGAACAAAGCATGTGTTTGCCAAAGAGGCTGAACACATTGAAGAAGCAAGAAGTCAGCGGGTGTCACCAGAGGACGGTCATCTGCTGCACAGCTCCTCAGCGCTCAGTTGTTCAGACACAGTTTCTCCAGCGCCTCCCTTCTTTCCTGATGGTGGGTAATTGTAGACGAATCACTAGCTAATCAGACTCACTTACGGCACACACTAAAGCTCTAGCACGCACTAAAGAGTGTGCAGACGAACTTGAGAAAATGTTAGAACTGAAGAAGACTGAAGAATGATAGAGATAAGCTGTCATAGATGAAGGTGTGTAAACAGCACTGATGCACTGACACTAATAATAACTATACACAAACTTATTGGTCAGTGATGTGGCTATGTGGCTCCAGACACCCAGCTTAACTAACTCAACGTCAGCTGGAGTGTGTTTAATGTGTCTGTGTGTGTGTGGGTAGCTGTGTGAGAGCTGTGTACTAAAGTCAAAACAAGAGAATTCTCTGTTGTACCCCTGTTCGATTCAAACACAAAGAGGAAACCAAGATTCTTCACTTTATGACCCGAAGAAACAAAGAGTCTTTTCAGACAGCTTCCACAGTCCACACACCAACAGGCCTCAGCGACACTGACCTGTCCTGACACCACTTCCATCACTACTATTAAGAGGAAAACCCGGAGTTACACACACATGCATGTGTAAAAGGAACTCCCACATTCCACAGAGCCACCCATCACACACACACACACACACACATAAACAAAGACTTCCCAGTGCATTCAAAGTGATTTAGCAGCAAAGGCTCAGAGTCCTTAGTAGTGACTTTGAAGGGTGCTATTGTGGACGCGTATGTCATCACTTTAACAAGAGCTATTGACAAATCTGCAGGACATCCAGGGAGCAGAGAGAGAGAGGCAGAGGTACAGACACATATGAGATAGTCTTTTTTTTTTTTTGTAATATCAGCAAATCTGGACTCTGATTCTAAGCTGCTGAAGGTCTGAGGTAAATCTATTCTCATTGTGTCTCAGCATCAGTTGGTCCTTTTCAGCAATGCTTTGAGTATTTTTTCAGGGGGGATTTCTTTCAAGAAAGTCCATGATCATGCAAAAGTACACCAGCACATGACCCTGGGTTAGATAATCGATGTGGTGTCCCAGTACACCCTGCAGTGTATCGCAGACATTTTAGCTTCACATTTCTAGTTTTTATTGCCTTGTGAAGCAGTTTTTTACGTGTGTTTTGAGTGCTGCATAGACAAAGTTATTATTATCACGACACTTTGATGTGCATTAAACTTCCAACATTTAACGCTTTAGAGCTTTTATTCACGTTTAACCGGGATGACAATCTTTCCCTAACCATACAGCTTCATTAACCCTTTGTGACCTACCATAGAACAAGTCCACCAGAGCATATCTTTACATTTTTACATGCTGTGGTGCCATTTTCTTGGAGCATATTAATTTGCTATACATCAATACAACCTTTATATCCCAGGTTTTAATAATATGTATAGACTTATGTCCAGACTAACTAAATGAATTGTTAAAAAGTGCAATAAACCATAAAAAAATGAAAATCTTTTTTTTACACATATTTTTCTAAATACAGAAATGTCATAGCCGTATCTCTCAAAATTGTAACGTAGGAAGCGCTGTGAACACCCGCGGTCTGGATTATAATGTTTTTGTTGTGTGCGCCTTATACTGGATTTCTGCAAACACATTAGTGGAAGGAAACAGCGCTCTGGGACACGTTGAATGCGTGATATGAAAGAGTAACTCCTCGGGTTTTATATGCAAAAAGAATTATTGCTCCATCTTATTTGGTTGCAATTCTACTGCCATTGAAAAATAGATATGCAAATGGTGTCGCAGCCGCTCCCGTCGGGAATAAAGGGTTAATCAATATTCTTATTAAGGGTGAAATGAATGACTATGAGTAATGTTAAAATGATTGCTCATATTGATGAACTCCAGAAGGTAGCAACGGTCCGGTACGCCACATAGGCGATGAAGTGGGAACACATGAAACATTTTCACCCAAGAGGCCGATAAAGGGTCAGGTCATCCCTGCTTCTGCATGTAACCAAGGTTTCAGGGAGAAGAACCACTCTATATGAGGTAGTTCATTTTTGGGTTTTTGAAGTGAAGGAGTGACACTTCAGAAAAGGTTCATGGCTAATCCACAAGCATCAGGTTTAGAGCTGGTGAAAGAGCTGAGAAACCCTCTTTAAGTGTGCTGGTAACAACCGAATGACTGGATTCATTGTAAGCAGGCAAACATGATGAAAATGTCCCCGTTCTGCATTTTAAAGGCCGACCTGCTCTTTGTATCCCTGCCCTTTATACCTCTCATTGAGCCACGTGCCCTGTCAGCTGGCTGACTGCCTGGCGAAGAGGGGAGGTGGGGGGCATCTGGCCAAGCGCCAGGCTCTCAGAATATTCTATGAAGGGGGGAAATGGGGGGGGTGGGAGTGGCGGGGTTATCAAGAGAGGGGTGAATGAGGGAGGTTATTTTGCAGTAATGGGACAGTAAAGAAGAAGAAAGACCTTGAGTCTGGGTTTGCACTACTAGTATATGACAAAGACTAAAATTTGTTTCTATGAATACACAGCAAAGTCTTGGGCGCATTTCTCTCCCACCACATCCTGGATTATGAGACAGTCTAATCGTACATAGGTGGTGGAGCCCATTGAGACGCACTCCTCTCAGGCCTCAATGGGGCCATTCGAGAACAATTGATGTTCACAGATCCTGAGGTGAGCGCCTGCTCCTTCTGCGCTGCAGAAATATGCTCCACAGTGGAATCCTCTTCATGCCTCTTGTGATTTTTTTTCCTCCACCACAACACACATCTGTCCACTTTCGTCTCACTTCTATATGAAATGAGCAGCAGCAGTTTCCAACAAAAGGAACCTTACAGCACCAGAAAATACATCATTTACATTACTGTGTCACAATAGTACGTTGCATACTGTATGCATACACTATGCTGCACATCATCACCATTCCAACTCACACCCTGAGTGAATGAGACAGAGAATAACAGTATCAGCTGCAGGGTCTAATGTGGCTATTAGCACCGCTGATGACCCGGACAGGACAGAGCCTAAAAAAGCAGCAACGAGGAATTGATTGGGCCGAAAAGGTTGATCCATAGCGTGACGATGTTACATCTGATCTGCCGACCAGGCAGCTGTGTCTGATGACGTGGGGTCCGATAAGCCATCTTATTGACCCAAAATAAAGGAGACAGTGATGATACCCAGACACGGCACGGACAGGAAAGTCACTACCGAGTTATTCTGAGCTGATGTGGCCCATGTTAGAGTTCTTTAAAGTGCTAAGAAATGTGGAAATTAGCTGACATTCTGTACGTGTGTTGGCAAAATACAACCGTTTTTGTCGACGTCTGAACTAAAGCATTGTAGAACTCTTTGCTAGTTACCATGTTAAAAAATGTGCCATTTCTCAGCCCATCATTTTTTTGATCATGTTTAACCTTTATAGGGGCGCCACCACATCCAAGCCCCCATTCAAATACACTCCACAAAGTTTTCAAAATATGAATTCATAGTTTCCACATTAATTTTGTCATCAAGTTTGTTTTCATCAATTTTTCCTTGTAAGTGGCATGTCCATATATCAAGCCCTGTTTTGTGTGTATACAGTGGTTATGAATGAGGTCCCTGTGCAAACAAAAATCTGTGTTCACTGACCGTATCTGGCAACCCTGCAGAAAATAAAAAGCTCATTCAGATCTATCCAATCCTCAAAACTATGTAACTTTCTCCAGAATTTTGTAAAAGGTCTGTACAACATCCAGATATTTCAGAAAACAATATATTCTTTGACGTTTGACAGTGACGGCCCTTATCTGGTTTTGGCTGCCTCAAGGTTTATGGACACAAACGACTGTATTCAGTGGAAAAGTCCTCACTGTACCCAAAAATGAAGCTGTGCTGTGTGTAACCACGTAGTGAGTGTGTTTTGTGCGTCTCCACCTGGACTCCTGCTGAGCCACTTCCTCCCAGGGCCACGGAAACGGCGTTGCTATAGTAATTGTATCTAAGTGAAAAACCATAGCAACCACAGAGATGCTTTTGATGGCACAGTGGTAGCTGCTGGTTTCCAGTGCTGGAGATTAAACAGGCCTGATGTTGTTAGAGAGGAGGACGAGGACGGGGAAAAGAAGAAATGGAGAGGAAAAAACGAGAAAGATGTAAGGACAGAAAGAGAGAAAGGAGAGAGAGAAGGCACCGAAGAGACAGCAGAAGGAGAATTATTCCCTGAAGGCACCACCATCCTGTTCTAAATACCCCTTGTCTGATAATGACCCATCAGGGATATACTATGTAAGAACAGCAGCACCTGTTTCCTGGCTTCGAATCAGAGGAGGCGGTGATAAGTGGCTGTTTCACTCATGCTGTGTTAAATTTAATACAGAGCCTAATTAGAGCCAGTGGCTTCCAGAGGAGACTCTTTCAAGTGACCGTGTGAGAGCTGGAGCTGTGCCCTCAGCTGGCCAGTCCAGGTCAAGATTATCCCTGGTTTCATTAGAACACACAGAATAATCTTCATGTCTTCATGTGCTGCTTCAGACCACCGAGACAGGATTGTCTGTCATACAGCCACGTGTTACTGTGCTCATGAACATCATCTATACTTAGACAACAACAAAAATCTGCTTGGGCCTTGAGCTCTCATCTTGGACAGTGCGAAAATAGACTCAGCGCTCAGGACAAAAAAAAAAGAAATTGCCTCAACTTTGTGTTTATCATCTAAATCGGATTTTGCATTCACAGGTGGTGCTGCGAAGAGGCCGGGAACCCTCATCAGCCCCGTCTCCAAGGAAACCCTAGATGTCTGTCTGTTGTCAAGGGCAACAGGGCAAAGGGGAATGCTGGAGAGGAAAATACCAATAGAGACAAGGAGGCCAGACGAGGGCTGATTTGAAAACGACAAAGACAGGCGGGGCCGCAGACACTCAGCTGCACACACATGAACACAGGATGCTGAATGTGTTACGATGGGTTCCTTACTGTTAGAATGCCTTCGGTATTTGCCTCATCTACTGCAAGTTCTTCCGCTGTGCTCGTTTATTTTGTTCCTCATTTACACTAACCCTTCACCCCACCCCCCACCACCAACGTACACGCACACACACCCTGCCCCACCACCTCCACCCCCAGGAATATCAGAATCACATTCATCAGGTGGACATATAACTTTGCACGTCAGTGTTTACAGCTTGTTGTGCTGCCCCTACTGTAACCGGCCAATAGAAATCAATCGTTGTAGGTAGGCTATTTAAAGCCTGTTTTCCACTGGGGCTCATGATGACTGAGTAATAGCAAACGCACTCACAGTTCAGAGCACACCCTGTTTATTGAACATGTCCTGCTAATCTGCGGCTTTAATAGAATGATTCGAGTGTCTGTCCTTAACACTGAGCGGAACAGGTGGACTAATTATTGGGTGTAAAACCTCAGGGGAAAGCAGGTCCTCATACTGGACATCAGTAGTGTGCCGTAACAAATAAATAATACACAGTCATTCCAGAAACAGGCCTTTTACTTATAGTCCCCTAGTATTTCTAATCAACTGTTGGAAGCTAAATGTGTCAGAACTCATGATGTTGGCTGAAGAAGTTGAGCTTAAACTGGCTGAAAAAACATCTGTTGGACTCATTTTGACCTACAGAAAACGTTTCTTCTATACTATAAATGGGCTCAAAAGGTATAAGACTTCAGTTTTAGCTGCACTAAGGACTCATGAGTTCCATGTTGCACCTCTTCAGTATACCACGAGGTCGCTGGGCACCACTGAACAATCACTACTTAAACAAATTTGACATTTGCAGAATTGATTTGCGGGTTGCAGCTGAACAGCTTAACTCTGTTGCTATCAACTGTGCTTCACAACAAAGACTGTATGAGCCCTAGTGGGAAAACAGGCTCTAAACTAGGCTTTATGTTGAGGAATATTAAGTCTGAGTCAAACACAGAGTTCAAGTCAACTTTGAATCAAATTCCAGTTGGTGTCTGGTGCCCTCTTGAGGATGCTCGCTAACATTACATGAGCAGAATGAATTTGCAAGAACATGAAGTAGAATGACATAATGTAGGAAATGAAGCTTCCATTTAATAGCATATGGCTGATCTGTGACCAGTTAACATGGCTGTTCCATACTGTGTTAAGTGAGATGACTGCTCTCCCTCTCCTGACCTTCTGTACGGCACTTACACCTATTGTGCCTGTGCAGTATTATTCCTGGCAGCGGTTCACATGACACGTTAATGTGTCAAAATGTCCTATCAAAGACACGGACGAGGCATGTACACTCAGAGAGCAGCTCCAAAATAACACTGTTGACATGTTGCCATAAATAAAGAAGAGATGGGGTCTGTGTTTGGAGAGGCAGCATGTGATTGGCATCAGCTGGTGCTGAACTGGGGTCTGGTTACTGCAGCCCAGTCAGAGACAGATAGAGTCGCTGTGAAATCACCTTTGGCTTAGTAGAACAAGAGGCCAAGCAGGAACTTGAGAGCTGTTATCAGATGTTGTTCCTAGTAAAGGGCCACTGAATGTAAATGTCACATTCAGTTATTATTAGTCTTACTCAGCCGGGACAAACAGCTCTGAAGCAGGGCTCACAGTAGATTAGTAGTAAATTACTTATTTGTCTTCCCTCTACTTTTGTGATGGCTTTAGAGCCGAGTCATGGACAACATCCTCTCCTCTTGTAGAGACTCAAGCATCCAACATGTGTTCCGTCTCCCGACTCCCTAGAAATGTGGTGTCAGACCGCAGTTCATCTGTTCATCTCCCATTTCTGGAGGGCTCTCTGCTCTCTCCTCGGGGTCACCGTCAGTGTCTCCTTCAGGCACCACCCCTGTCCGGTGGCTGAACCAGGAGCTGGAGACCTGCCTGGTTTCTCAGAACCTTTCCACCTGGAGCAGGCACCTCCTCTGGGTTGAATATGCACACAACACTTTACCCACCTTTCCCTCCGGTATCTCCACTTTTCAGTGTACCTACAGTTACTAACCCCCCACTGCTCCCCAAATTGGAAAAGGAGGTCAGCCTGTCCTCGCTCACGCCCTCATTCGTCGATGCCAGCAGCCTCTCGTCCCAGGCCAAGAGTGTGGCTCTGTACGCAGGACATCCTGATCTCTGACTGCCTACCTGTGTATCTGAAGAGCCTGTTTGAGTCATGCTGTTGACTCCTCCTGCCTGTGGTTTCCTCCAGTCATTACATCTGCCGTGCTTTGGAAGGCACATGCGAATGATTAGGGGGGGGGAGTCAGGTCAGAAAACACTGTCGTTCTGAAAGGCAGCTCCAAATGCCACAGTCTGTCCTTAAGTTTGGTGGATTTGTTGCTTATTGTGTGAACATAACATCACATCAGGGGTAGTGTAGTGTTAGAGTTAGACCACAAGGATGTGGACAGCATTCCATCGTAAGATACTGGCACAACCTAAGCACATGACTGTTTCTTGTGCATATTATTCCTTTACACAGGACAGATTGAAGTCTAATGGGCATTCTCCCAGCAGATGAATCCTTTTGGATTTTAAGAATGTAATGACCTTTCCTCTTGCACAATCTACTGACAAACGCTTGGACACTACTCCTATAAAACCTTAACTGGCAAAACACTCAGGAAATGAATGAGGTGACTGAGAGCATCTCTGGATGCTGTGTTAAATGGCTTAATAACAACGCAGATCTGTGATTTAAGGCAGCACTGATACAGAGTGTATTCCCTGTAAGGCTCAAAACAGTGTAGGAACAAGAGCTGTATTGTTTGTTAGTGCTGCCGCCTGCTATCACCTCAGTAGGGTATTATCACATTAATTATGGATAATCAGGACTGTACACACATGCACACAAACATATGAGGGCTCTCTGAGGGCATCTTCATGAAAAATGAATGCATCTGCTTATCAGCTTTACTCAGGGGGGAACAGAGCAGTGTGTGTGTGTGTGTGTGTGTGTGTGTGTGTGTGTGTGTGTGTGATGGTGGTTGATGTTCCTTTTTTTTTTTTTTTTTAAATTTAACATAAGACAGACGGCTCTCAGTGACAATTGGTTTTCATTAGGCAACAGGAGGCCCCACATAGCCGACACGAACAGACAAGCTCTCATGGGCCCCTGGTGCCACAGTCTGGCCTGTGCCACCCAGTTTAGTGCAAGTGCCCCCCATGTCAAAGGTCAACCGATGAAATGTGTAAATCAAATAAAGTTTTAGCTGGTAGGGCGCCAGCAGAGGGAGCACTACAAGTCTACAAATCAATTTGCTATCATGGAGGACTGAGTACCAAAAAAAGGTGGAAGCAGAGCATCTTTGCAATTTTTGATTAAAAAAACTGTTTTAAAAAAATGAACTGCTGATAATCAAATAGTGATAGACTTATTGATTGATTGACTAATTCAACTAAGCTAGTGTTCCATGTGGACAGCTGAGGTGCACTACTACATTCCATGTGTCTAATGTTTATCAGACGCTGCATGCATGTGTCTTGTCTCTAACATGGTTGTTCTGAATATCCTTTTTTACTCTATTTGTGTTGCTGTACACTATTTAAGAGATGTTTCTATTAGCTGATTTGTTTGAACATCCCATTTACAAAGAGCATTCAATAGTGTATGTTGGGCAGTCACACTTTTCTTTTTCATGTGATCATCAATCAATCATTCCTACATTAGAGGGAAGCTTAAGATCTTAGGTTGAAATCCCTTTCGTTCTTATAACTTATTCTAACAGCAAGTCATTAACCATCGAAATTTTTTCAGTTACAAGATGGGATTTTAAGGAACATTTGAGTCAAGTTTTTTAAGCTAGAGACACTAAATCAGTTTTAAAATGAATAAAATCACCATCTCTACAATAATCACTGTGCTTGTATTTGTCTATAATCTGACTGACTGTGTATCATGATTATTTGTTTGACTTGCTCTCTGTCACTTAAGTAAAATGGAAGTTGGGATTTATAGTGTTGAAAAAAAGAGTCCAGTGTTTATTACAGCCATAATTACATAACTCATTATAAATATAACATCTAATGGACGGCTAGCAACTGAAAAGTAGACTAACATGACCTCTCTTTAATAAATGTTTGATAATGACATGCCAAATCACCTACAAACCTTTATTACCAAAGTAGCAGCAACACAAAAACTCTACTCTGAGCCAAAAAGAATACTAATTTTCTCTTCACCTTAATGTTTTGAGTGTCTTACACCAAATGGCCAAATAATAAATACAAATAATTTTTCCCCAAATATGGTTTCTGTCATTTTAGGCAGTTATTATCCCACTGATGTACAGCATGTTCAGTGGTTTGCTCTTCTGATCAATTTGGATTAAATCAGTCATTGGATGCTTTAAAAAGGTACAGACATATAAACACCGACCAGATGACTGATTAAATGTGTAAGGTGAAAGGCACTGCAAGTAAGGATGAGCCCAAAGGGACTATGACAGTCTCAGAGTCTCTTTTAGCTCAATGTTGTAGTTTTCTGGGTCACGATCTCAGTTCTCCTCTCAGTGAATAAGCAGGCAGAGTTAGCAGATGGCTGATGAACATAGTGGAGCATCTAGCAGCTAAAGTATTGGTGATTCCACGACATTTATCAGGTGGACACAAGCATGATGCAAATGTTGCCCCCGTGCGTAACAAGCAAATGTTTTCTACCACATTGACCATTAAAACTTCAGCTGTATAATGAGTGTAAACCCTGTCAGAACAAGCTGCAGCCATAAACAACTATAAACTTAAACCAGCCACAGGTGACTCTGCAAAAATAGCCTTTGTCACTGCAGACATGGCTGCATTCCATTTAGGTGTTCAGGACCAGGGCACGCACACTTATTTCTTTGGGGCACTAATAACAAAAATCAATGCTTTTTTATGAACAGCACATTTTTTGAAATACTGGCCTCCACCAAACGGTTGAGATGTGGTAAGTAAAACATGTTTTCAATAAGATATAGTGAGTCAAACTGTGCTCAACCAGAAGGTTAAAGGGTTAAAACGGAACGCAGTCATCATTACTGTTGATAAGGACACATGTGCTTTCACGTGTATGACAAGTCAGTGTGAACAGTGTCTACAGTGTGAGCTTGGTAATTAAGCCCCAGCACGCAGCCCTTCTAGGGGGATAATGTATTGGTGTTTCCACCTTTCTTTAGCTACCTCAACACGGACGAAAACAAAATAAATCAATGCTTCTTCAATAAGTGGAAAACGAGCAATCGTCTATAAGGAAGTGTCTGTATTAAAAGAGCCACTGAGTCACTGCAGCCACAGAACAATGTCACTGAGTCCGCAGGGCAGCGGGCTTCTAACTACCTCGCTGCTAAATATCATCCATTCATTAACACACATACGGCAGCGGGCCCTTCATGTTTCACAGAAGAGTAAAGAAGCCAATTCAATCTGGTATGTGGAGGAGTAGAAGAATATATAGCGGCATAAGAAGAAAATACCGTACAAGGTTTACCGTGATATACAGAGGAGTTACTACACAGACCACACATCTTATAGAGTAAAACCAACGAAAGGCCCGTGCCAACAACACCGAGGAGATGAATGTAGCATGTGAGCACACCCCGAGGTGGCGGTCTGATGTAAAAAGATTATTGCAGTACAAGATGAAGCCAGAAGAACCGGCGATCGATGGAGAGTGAGTGGAGAGCCTTTAATAGAATTTGTGAATGTGATCGTCTGTTTTTAGAGATTCCAACTAGTGCAGAAGAGGAGAGTGTGAGTCAGACAGCACTGAGCTGGTGGGCTTTATGGACTAAGTGTCTGGAAGTCAACCGCTTTAAATGAAATAATGATACTGTAGGATAGAATTATACAGTAGATATGGAAGGAAACATGATCATGTCCCGACATAAAATGCTTTTTATCATGTTATTTACTTGATAATGGAGTTTTGGTGCGCCAGGACATTTTTTATCGTGTGAAATTCAACCGCAAGTTATTGAAATGACCTCATCCGACTGAAAGACCTTTCAGTTATTTGTAGCAAAAGTACAAGAATGTTTTTGAGGCTCATTCTTGCAGTTGCTCTGTAAAAGTATCAGTTCCCAGCATTTCCACTGCTGCTACAGACGCCACGTGGCCTAGCAGACACTAGCTGTCAGTGCCGAGGTACATCAAGCTGACATCTGAAGAGAAAATACTTACATACGGATCAGTTTGGGCCTGCTACTTTGAAAACTTGCCCTTCCAGAATAATTGCATTTCCCAGAAATTAATTCTAGTGTTGGGCAAGAAATTATATGTCGAGATCACAGTAGCTCTTTAATGCCAGATCTTTTTTTCCTTGCATCTGTCTCAGTTTAAGAATCTTATTCATTGTATTTGGGAATAAAAGGCAAAACACAACAGAGATTCATTTGTTTTTATATTATGAGTGTATCAATAAATCAAACAACAGTCTTTTTTCAACATTGTGATTTTTGTCAGCACGGCTGCATTAAACTAATCCCTGGACTTTTATGTCAAGTTTCATAAAGCTGTTTATTCAGTTTTAGGATATAATTACTTCAACACAATAAATGGTAAAAAAAAAAAATGCATTTGGTGAAATTGATTTTAAATTAAGCTTTCTTTTCTAAAAGCTACCATGCTTTACTTGAGAATAATTTCTAATAATACTGTTTCCTGAACAGTACAAACTTACAGAATGTAGGCTCATACATAACAGACCAATGATGATAGAAAACACCCCATCAAAGAGAATACATGAGTGTGCTCTTTAATTGACTGCTGAGATTTAATTGAATACATATACGTATAAATTGTAATGACAACTTAACACTGAATCATCACCTGATCTGCAGTTCTACAGAGCTTTTTAGTGTCATTTTTGAGCTCATTTTTTCAGTTCAGATGAATGCTAATGTCCTCGATGTCTGTAAAAAGCTAATTATTTGCTTACATACTAAAAATAACAGCTTTACAAGGCCATACTGTGTGCTGCTTTATTTAAACCTTTGTTTAGCTTTAGAAATGAACAAATAAAGTAATTAATGGAGCTCATAAAACAAATGCAGTAATTCGGTACATGTTGTAATTTTCTGTCCTGTTGCCATTACAACACGGATGAGGCCTGAGTGTTCAGACCCAAAAACTGATTTTACAGGTTTTCCAATTCCGTTGTTGCAGTCTGTAGCTTTGTTCCTGTCCATCCATCTGTCTGTCTGTCCGTTAGGTGAGAGCTGTAACCCAGTCTCCCTCTACCTTTTCCCTCCTCTTCCTATCACTCTTGCCCCTATATATTCAACCCAGTGCATCTAATGACCACCACCCAGTGTCCAAAGTACAGTACAAGACATGCCTAAAGAATATAATGTAACTTGCCAACAATAAACATAAATGGCTCATACATGTGTTGAGAGTCAACCATAATCTCGATTGGTTAGCTTGTTTGTGTGCAGAGGTAGCCCAGCAACTCCCGTGTTCTGCAAGGTAAAATCACTGTTTTTTTCAATGGAGTTTGGCGGCTTTGAGGAGAGCGAAGAGAAAGAGATCAGAAAGGGCTGTCTGATGGCAATGAAATAATTCTAAATACAATAATTGTCTACTACAGGTAATACAGTCCCTGACAAAAGTCTTGTCGCTTACCGAAGTTGTTGGAACAACAAATAATAACTTGACTTGTAGTTGATCAATTGGAATCTGAAATGGCTTATATGAAAGGCAAAGGCCTCTGGATTATGTGCATTGTATCAAAACAAGGTTTTGGATCATTCATTGAGTTTTATCATCAATTAGAACAGAAAGGTCAGATTTGTCGTGTCTTTAAATGATTCAACCAATCACAGATTAGAGCTTCACCTGTGACAAATACTGTAATTAACACATTCCCACATTATTTGTTGTTCCAACAACTTCGGTAAGCGACAAGACTTTTGTCAGGGACTGTACAGTGACTATAGATAAATCCACACTATCCCTTTTATAGGTCTGCTGTGTGCACACTGTTGCATGAAAGACTTCAAGTAAAACAGCTCCTTTGGAATCTATTTATTGGAGGACCACTAAATATGTAACTAGTACATAACTAGGGCTTCTGAGTGCTGCCTGTTCACTCTGTGCTATGCGGCTGTATCAGTTTAATCACACAGCCTTCTCACTCGTTCCCTCTCTAAAGGCTCTCAGATATACTGAGAAAAGACAGAAGTGGCCTCAACACACAGGTCAAAAGTCACAGGGTTTCTTTGCCGCCTGTCTGCCTTTGTCCCTCTCAGCCTTTGCTTCCCGGATGTGATAGATGGACTCCTGCTACCAAGAGCTCACATACTATTGAGAGAGACTGTTTAGAAAAGGTGGAAAACAAAATGCTATTTAGATAAAGCTGAGAGGGGGGGGGGATCTAGTTCCTTAGAATGTTTTCATTGAAAGAACACAGAAGACATGAATAGATGGAGCTGTCCTTTCTCCATTTCCTCACAACCTTTCTTGTTCTGTCAGTGTAAAAACTGAGCTGAAGCCGTTTCTTTTACATTTACTACACTAGACTTGGCAGAAAGAAAGGAAGGAGGATCAGATTTCTTTTTAAATGCTAAATTTGATATCCACGGTTGGTCGCTTGTTTGTAACCTGTCATATAATCTGGCTGTGCTTATTGCCCCATCAGACTTTGTTACAGCAATGTTATGTATATTCCGTGTCATATAATCCAGCAATTTATCTTTGTTACCTATTATTTCATTTAAATACTTTAAGGGTGTGTCACGATTAAGTAGCAGGTAGGGAGGGGTTTGACTTATACCTCGACATCCCGTCAATCAGGCCATTGTCTTACAGCTTTAACCCTTTCATGCATGAATTATGATACCCTCAGTCAGGATTTTCATTACCAAGTGTTTTTATTCATCTTTAGGCTGAAAAACTGGGTTTGAACTCAATCCAAATTTTATAAAGATATTTTTACATGTCCAGTAGTTGCAATATAGCTACTGATGCATGATGTACACTTCAGTGGACATGTGATTAATCATAATTTCCTCCCAATATAAAATCAATACTTTTCACTTGCAATGACTTCCCACTGGGAGCAGTGGACGAGATGCAGCATCCGCTGTAGTGGCTGATGTGCAACTATGCCATCAAAACTCATGCATATACAAGATAACAGCTTTTGAATAGCTGCACACTGTAGTGACCTCTATGCATGAAAGGGTTAACATGCATTATCAATATCATTTTATGTCATCTTATACATGCCTTATAGAGTGAGCCTTTGATAAACCTAGAAGCAAGAACAGCCAAGAAGTTAAGAAGCAAGAACAGACAAGAAATCAGGAAGAGGGAGGGCTGGAAAAGGGAGGTGAAAGACCCTAAAAGGGGTGACAGCTCAGTGTTAAAAAAAAAAAAAGGAAAACTAAAACAAAAAAAGAAAGAGCACAGCAGTTGCTTTCCTTCCTTCCCTATTCTGACTAGGTACAGCTATAGCTGCCACATGCTGTCAGCAGACAAACACACACACACGGACACACAAAAGACAGTTTGACATTAAAGGAATTAGGACAGAAGCTCCTCAGGACTTCCAAGGCTACAAGTAGTGTGTCGGTGCATGTGAGATGATGACTGGAGGAAAAAAAGAATAAGATAGTGAGAGAAGAAAACGTAAAAATGTGAAAGTCGTTACTTGCATGACGAAGTAGAGTGCTGCCACTTTCAGGACTGTTTGAAATTTGGTCTTAGTGAGTCAACAGTCTTCTTCACTATGCCTTTTTATAAGTTGGCAATGGGTTTTGCACCGTGAATGACTTGAACTGACACACCCAATACTGTTAGTGTTGCTCCTAAATTGTCCAGCAATGAGATACAGAACTATTTGATGAAAACCAAAGAAGAGATGAAGAGCCACATCTCAACTTCTTACAACCACAAAGGGAAGAGAAACACGGACCCACTGTCACACTGTCTGTATTTTTAGAGTTTAATGGGGTTTTTTGACAACACAAAAACAAGGACATCTTCCTCTAGGGAGAAGACATCTCCAGCAGAGCAAAAAGCAAAGGCTTCAAGAAATCTAAACAACTGGAAATTGATACAACCAGAGGCAAATAAGCTGTAACCTTCCAACAATGATGGCGTAAGGGTACCAATCCTACCACAGCTGTAACGGAACAAGGCGTGTCTCCTCTGTGGGTTACACACTGATATTTTCAGCTGCAATTATTTGAATTGCCTTTGAAGTATGAACGATATTGCTTTATGTCTTCTTTTAATTTTCTCTGCCGAGTCTGTTCTAGTACTGTACGAACCACTCAGCTTCACTTAAACCGACGTATAATAACTGGGAAAGCAAAAGAGGACGCTGATGGGTGGGGTAATGTTAAGAAGCCATTAAGGTAACATCAGAATTACCATTCATACTGATGTAAGTGCAGCTGCAACTGTAAACCACGATATAATCTTCTTACAACGAAGCATGACGATGACTGATGGTGATTCATGTGACTACTGTGTATTATAGACATCAAATATTCACACAAACACTATTGATATGGAAGTAAAAGAGCTGCAATCAGCCGCGTAGCTTCTATAAAAAGGTGAAAAAGTTTTGTGAATGCTCAAAGTCAACCATCAAACAATCATTCTATTTCTATTTCTTTCTATAGAGCAGGTCAAGACCAAGTTCTTCAATTAAGACTGATTCAAAATGAAGGATTCTAGAATACCCACATTCAACAGTGGCAAGGAAAATCTCCTTTTTAACGTCGACTTTTTTGGGTAGTGCTGTTATCAGCTTATCTCACTACTGTTGATGTTTCTGGTGCTGCATTAGCGATTAAGCCCGACGTGCAGTTGCCTTGGACGTCTGAACTTTATGCCACCAAAACAGGGGAAGGGCAATGGGCCTGAAATGATGCATGGTATGTTTGGTGACGTAGCAGCTGCAGCTGCTCCTTAACAAGGGCACATGGGTGACTCTTTTCTTTTAGAAATGTGTGTTCTCACACAGAAACTGCTGAGTGTTCATGTATGACTGGAACAATACTTTTCAATTATATGTAGCTGGGAGCCTTACCGGCTTTTCAACAGGGAGGAGAGGAGAGGAGAGGGAGCTATAACTTGTTCGAAGGAGGATCTTCAAGGGTGTTTGACATAGGTCACACTGACTGAGTGCCATTTATAGCCCTCAGCCCTCCCTTATTTTACAAGGCTGCTTGCTGCTGAATGACTTGTAAGATATTTCCTCTCAGCTCAGATGCAAACACTGGAGGGACTCAACACCTATTTTAACATACAACTCCTTCACAGTGAAAAAGCTCAGATAAACCCACTGCATGCTACCTGTCCAGCACAGGAGACAGCAGACAGACATTTTTAACAATAATCCATTTTTTCCTCATTGCCTTTAAAATTGACCCACGTTGGCAATTGTTGATCTGGTGCCCTTATTGGAAACCCCAGCCCCAAACAAAACCATTAGATATCACTATCAAAATTTCATGGTTTTTCATGGTTTGAGTTAAAAACAACAACATTATTTCCTAAATTGTCTCCATCATTGGTAGGACACCTGAAAAGAACAGCAGCTTTGCCTTGTCAAAGCCCCTTGCTTTGCTGACCCCTCCACCCAAACAGACGTAAGACAAAAGTTTTAAGAGTCTCCAACATGCCTTAACTACACAGCAAAAGTCATGATTCACATAGGCACCTTGATTGGGTACCTTTCACATTTGAACTAATACTGAACTGATCTTACCTAGAATACAGTATTCTGAACGTTATCTGTACTGACGACAAAGTAATTTCAGTTGTCAAACATTTTATAAACCACACAAAATAAAGGATCAAAGATGATAAAAGACTGAATGAATGAATGTTTGGTAGTCACCTGTGGTATGCAAAGCTAATTTTATCACTTTTAGAGTATTAGTAGACCATAAAGCAGAAAAAAAGAGTCAGTGAATTATGAACACACACTATGACTCAGCCAGCAGCTCAGCTTTGGGCATGGTGGTGGTGTGTTGTGCAGAGATTAGAGCACACTGGCTTCATGAGGGCAATGCCAAAAAGCTTGGTCTCCTCATTTAAAATCACACCCAAACAAAACTGTTAGACTGTTTATCCAGACTCACTAAGGTCACTCAAGGTCAGAGAAAAAACACTACACTCTAAAACACCATCAAGGGTAAAGACCTTGATAAAGGGTATAGAGGGTAATGACCTAACGAACTACTCCAAGTTAGAGGTCACTGTGGTCCGAAATAAAAAAAGGTCCAGAGGGTCCAATCCAGATGACTTTGCAAAGTGTAAAAATTACAGAGATTTCAGGTCGTTCATAATGTTTTGTAAAAAGATGGTTCATTAAATGTGAACAATTTCAGAATGTACTTGTATTTTTGCACTAAAACAAAGGGAAGAATTTAGAGTTGTTATATTTACAGGTTATTATGCTATGATCTTACTGGTCCAGCCCACTTGAGATCAAATTGAGCTGTATGTGGCCCCTGACACCCCTGGTGTAAATACTTGAAGCCAGATATAACCATCACTATTGCCTATTGTAATAAATCTGCTATATTGTTTGCATGTTGTCCATCATTTTTTTGCAGTGAAACATCAAACCTCATAAACTCTGGTGATTATAAGTGTGGTCTTCGTTATTACTCGGATTTGTGAAAGTGCACCAATCTGTGCTTTTATTGTTACGAATATGGCTATACAAATGGCTATACCCATCTTTACTGTTTTAGTTCAAATGTTACGGCTCTTATCAACCAAGTTTCCAGCTGCAGCTATTTTCAGCCAAAAACTCTGTACCACAGCAAACAGACACAAGTTAGTTTCCTGTTAGAAAAATCAGAGCTCTTACTTAACACAGATTATTTCACGCATCTCAGTACAGTTTAAGGTGCTACCTCTGCTGAGGGCAGTTTTGCTGGCAGAAATGTTGATGCCATAAACCCACTGGTGTGTTGGCTCACTGACTTTTTATGAATGAATGAATTATGAACCCAGGCTTATCGAAACAAACATATTTTTGTAATGTTATGACTTTCCAACCAAGCCGCAAAAGAGACACAATCCTCCGAGCACGCTGGTGACTCTGTGAGGGTCTTCATTGTGAAGAAATTGTAAGGTGGGGTTCCAACATTTTGTAATCCTCAGCAGTAAATGGAAAATCTTGACAAAGGGTGGCATCACAGTAAATAGAAAAGACTAACTGTGTGTTCAGACTGAATGGAAAATGAATTTTAGAGGCAGTGCAATTGGGGCTCCTACCCATGTTCCCATGTCCCTAGCTTTATATTCCCTGAATATTAGGGGAATACACACTTTACATCTCACTTCCCAGTGATTAAAATATCTGAAAAACTGATAAACGAAGTTAAGGCAAGAACACTCTTTAATAGATTGAACCATTTATTGCAACAAATGACACTTAATCGTGGCCCTGATGGCTCCGCTATTAATATGATCCCCGGATTAGCCAAGCAGCATGCTAAACCAAAACAGGAAGCACAATGCAGGAAACCCCAAAAACAACGGAGCCCAATGCCAAGCCTTGATTAACACCCATGCTGAGCGTCAGCCAGATAATGGATAAACAGATATGTTTAGCAGCAAGCCTGCTGCAGACCTCTAGAAATTATTCCCAGGAATGGGGATGCAGCATGGAAGAGGCCATCCTACCGTAATGTGGAATATCTATGTGTAGCGGCAAGCCTGCTGAAGACCTCGGCTGCACGAACTGGGATGCAAGCATGCATCCCTTGAGGTCATACTGTCTAAATCAGTGAAACAGCCAACCACCTCGAATGCAGCATTTTCATTTATTTACAATGTCATGTGTAATATTAAAAAGTCTTAAATCAGGTCTGCATCCTCCATCTAAAGTAACTAAATCATGTAGTTTATCCACTGTTTTAGAGAGGTCTAACGATCTAGATATAAACGATCTGCCTTGGGGAATAATCCTCATGGCGAAGTTGAGGTGGCCTAATAAAGACAACAGTTCACATTTGGTAATAGACACTGCCTCCAATACTCTTTTCATGGCTTCTCTAATATGAACTAATTTTTTCCAGAGGCAGCGATGCTTGCATTAGGCGGCTGTCCAGTGGGATGCCTGAAACTTCAATCGCTGTCAGTGGCCTGTGGGTTTTCTCTTCCAAGAGGGGAACATCTAATTGCTTTAAAGCATCTCTCGGTGTATTAATGCACCGATCTGTTTGGGCTTGAGGATAATCTACCGCTAAGAAATCATCTAATAGGTGTAGAACAAAAGGCAACTTGCAATTATTCAGCAGTATCCAACAAAGTGCTTCTAAAAAGGGAATTTAGAAAATGTTGGAAGGTAATGTAAGCAATATTTTCAAAAGAAGGGCACTGAGGTGTTCTTGGGGGTCACCAAAGAGAGAGATCTACAACATTCTAAAAGCTGCCATTTCACACCCATGCCACATTTCAGACATTTCAGTGAAATGAAATATGTGGCATATACATTTCAACATCAAGTATTCAGCTGTGGTCAAAATGTGGCATACAGTATTCCTAGTTATTATGGTGCTGATGTGCATCCATATACAAACAGATACATTATCCTCTCATAGCCCGCAACACACAAACACACACGCCCTTGCATCCTTCAGCTTTCTTTCCAGTAGCCTCAGACTCCTCGGTAGGCTGCTCTTGTTTCTCTTGGAACAATTAACAATTATTGAGAACAATTACTTATCAGTAACGAGACTTAATTCAAGTTTGAACATCAAGTTTGCCTTAAATAGTTCTAACTTGTGTTTCTTGAATGACCAGTGTCGACGGGGTTGCTGTTGCTCCTACTGGTGGGATGTCCTGTCAGGGTTGAGCTTGAGGATGCAGGTAGATCAGAATGCAGGTAGGGACCAATCAGACTGCACCAAAGATGGCCGCCACATCATGTTGGGAGTTCTGGTTTCGTTCTGTCTTCAGACAGCATTAATCTTTTGGTGCTTTTGTTTTTTTTTATTGCTCATGCAGTTCAGCTGGTATGTTTACCATCTTAGTTTTGCATGTTAGCATGCTAACATTTTCTAATAAGCACTAAGGCACTAGGCATTAGTTAAGAAGCAAATGTGTCATGCTAATGGACTTATGCAAATCCAGCAAAAGTGAAGTCAGAATTTAATTTTCTTTCCAGATCTCAGACGTGTCAACCATACTAAAATGGTGAATTAACATTGCTGTCAGGGCTAGGTGGAAATGATGAGATATTACACAGCTGAGGTCACGTCTGGACCAGAGATCACAGAGCAGCCACCTGAGATGGGCAATTCCACTCCAACATCCCCTCAACCTTGTAGAGAGAGGTTGCTTGCAGATAATGTCTTTTCAAGGTTAATGCTTTTGAGAATGGCTCTTAATAATGCAAGGTAATAATGCAACGGCATTGCTGCATTTTATTGCCTTATATCCTTCTATAACAAGTCAAATGTGTGCTGGAAAGAAGGCCTACCATAAGAATCTGATTAATGCGGGTACAATAAAACAACAGGGGTGTGTTAATATATCAAGAGTTTTATCAGGGACAAATTCTACTTGGTTTTGGTGCTATTTTCCATTTTCGTTGATAAATCAATTATGTGCCCAAAGTGGGAGTTGGGGGTCCAGTTCAATTCCTAAACTTAGTATTTCAACTTTTAAACAAGTCATTACTTGTGTGTCTGCTTGCCTGCATTGCCAAGCAGACATGTCCCTCCTCCAGTGTGATTGGCTGCTGATGGATTGATCCGTCAGGAAAATAATTTTGCTGCATATTTTTTTCTACCATCATTTTCACCCAGCGGGCGTAGGGAGGATATGAAGTCATTGCAAGTGGAAATAATAACCTCCAAGTGAAGTCACACGTCACTGGAGTTTCAGCCAAGTTGTGAGTCTTTTTTGATTTTGTCAGGTCACGCTTAAGTCGCTGTGATTCAAGTATGATTTGAATCCAAGTCAGTATCCAGAATCCTCAAAGGAAACATTAATTAGTTGTTACTTTTGAGGATTATTTGGTGAGGATATGGTCCAATTACAGTTTCTGCTTACCACTACCATCATTATCTACGTGTGATCTGCATCTTGATAGCTATTAAATGCTATGAAGTATAATCATCTTCAGTCACGTAGTTTCCTCTCACTCTCAGACTGGAGAAAGGCCCCAGTTGAAAGGCAGCGTGTCTGAAACAGTAAAAATGTTTTCCCTCGGCTTACTGAGGCAAACAAACAGTCCAACTAAGATTGGCAGCAGAGAGTAAGTCCAAAGAAATGTCAGGCATGAGAGAAAGAAAGTAAGACTGAAGGCATATGGCTCTGATTTCCCACTGTCTGATGTGAAAGCCTGATGTGGAATAGACATATTTTCAAATGTATTTTGAGACAGATAAAGCAGCCAGGAGTCACATAGTTAAAGCATGGTCTTGTGCACACACGTACAATCTGTGCTAAACACATTACTACAGCCACACTATTGAGGTCTCAGCGTGCCAAAAATGAATGAAAAGCGTGTTTTAGAGGTGATGTTACGCAAATCAATCAACAGTTAATTCATCTTTTAATTTAGGAAAATGAAGGATTCTAGAATCCTCAGGCGTGGACATGCTTCTGGTGCGTGGTACAAAAACAATGCTTAAAACAATGCTAGGACTAAAAACTCCTTAGCCTCCCATCAGGTTAGGCCCAGAGGTATGGAGTTTTACAGAGATGTGGTTGACAAGATATATATAGATAAAAAGGTATTTGGTTGTAAGGTTTTTAGCTTAGTTCTGACATATGGCACGTCCTAGTTATTATTGTTCAAATATCGCATATAAATGAGAAAAAAAAAACCTCTGTGAGCCATGTTGAACCTAATTTAGGTTCTATCTTAGGAAAATGCAAACAGATCAAGGATAAGAACACAAAAAAAATAAATAAATAAATACAAGAGTGGATGTTAGAACGTTAAAAAGTTTAGATTTAAGCAAAAAAACATACGCTGATCCAGAGCCTCATATACCATGAGATCATAAATGTATGGAAACAAGAGGAAAGACAATAGAGAGGAGGTTAGGCATCAGTCAGAGGTTTGGCTGTCAAACACACACACACACACACACACACACAGGTAGTATAGTAGTAGTATATAGTTGGTCCATTAGCTGTTTGGATGACAGAAACATTCTCATATTTTGACAAAGAACATTAGTGAAAAATGTCCCTTTTGCTCAATCTGAGCGCCCCTACAGGAAACCCATACATAAAATGAAATAAAAACAGAAAAAGTAATAGATTTTGTATAAACCCCTCTATCACACACACGGTCAAGTGTATCGACAGCTGTGTGTATCGTCCGAACTGCTGCATCAGTTTGACTCACGACAGCTTCAACCACGAAACCACAGAGCTAAACAGGGACGAGGAGGACGTCGGAGCTGATTTAACAGGATATGAGGAGCAGCGACAAACGCATGCAACAAGGCCACCGGGAACACCGACGGCTTCAAACCGGTCCGCGCAGAGAGAAGGACGAGCAAGAGCGAGGGGTGGGTGCAAACGATGGAGAGGAGTGGGGAAAGACAGGAACTCATTCCTTTAAAGAAATAAATGCTTGTACGAGAGAATGTTACTGCATCAGCTCAGGAGAGAATGAATGAAAAAAAAAAAAAAAACACATGTCCTGATGTGAAGATGTTTGTCAAGTCAACACTCCGTCAGCATGTAACCACACAGGAACACAGCACTTATCGATTAGGACTGACATGACCTGGGGGCATCAAGGGTATTGAATGGTGTGTCAGTCAATTGCGAAGGAAATTTCTGATGTGTTTTACATTAATGAGCTTCCACGGTTTGAACTGCACAATACCAATAACGCATCGATCCTTTGACAAGGTACAAGGTGGCTGGGATGGGGAAACAAAGCTCTGATAAAGAGACAGGCCAGTTTCCTCATCGTACAGTGCGTGTTTCTGAACCACATTGCACTTCAAAGGTATCTTTTTCATCACTTGTATGAAATAAATCCTTCGTTAAAAGGTCAGAAAACCTCAACCCTAAAATAAAAGCTGAAAAAGCCCAGTCAGACTACACTACCTTCCACAATAAGAAAAATTACAAAACATTCCCACTTTTCTGACCACAAATAATTTTCATACGGTCCCTTACATCTCCACAGTGATTCACTATATTTAGCTCCTGAGTCACAGCATCCACATTCCAAAAATACCTTTCACAAGAGAAACAATACTGAGAAGCAAAGCACAAAATCCTCAAAGAAATTCTTTTATGCAATCAATCTGCAGATATTTCCAATATTTCCTGCCAAGTGAACACACACACACACACGCACAACTCATGACACACACTGTTCCACTGGCCGATTTCCATGTGCAAACTGCAACGCAAAGCCAGCATGTGTGTGTGTGTGTGTGTGTGTGTGTGATGAAGAGCATTAACCAGTCTGTGGAGCAGAGGGGAGAACCTGATGAAGCTGACTGTATGTCGTCGCTTTGCTTATGCAGCATCCTGTTGACAGGCCGCTCATCAGCGCTATTGATCCGCCGTGTGTGAGACGGTATGCAGAGTATCCTTATGTTGTGAGGGGTGTCATTTAAACCCACTGGCTGTGGGCCATAACGACCTTCACCTCAAGGTCTACTCGAACCGCCTTCACCGGTGGCTCTGAGTGAGAGGGAGGGGACTACTCTGATAGATGGAACGAGGACAAATGAGAGGGAGCAGTCGGTGGGAATTGTGTGTGTGTGTGTGTGTGTGTGTGCAGACAAACTAGTCCTCCGTATTGCCGGGAGCACGAAATGACGCAGATTCAGCAAAAGCCTGCTGAGATACAGATGCACCATATAATATCAGATTTTTTATAAGGTGCTAGTGAATCAACAATCATTTGAGCCATATGAGGAATAGCAGCCTCATTTTCAATTTTCAATACATTTCTGCATTGATAAAATTTGGCAGGAAAACCTTTTCCGGGGGCCCCTGCTAATTACTACTGCACTGTCTATGGGGAGCCCTTCCCTGAAGTGACTGTCCTGAGTTTCAATGGAAAGTGTGGACGGAAAAACCTATAAAAAAGAACAGCTTTAAGCGCCGTTTCAGAGAAGAGAAAGAACAGTAATGTCTTTCCAATTCAGTATGCTGACCGTAGTGCATCAGCCGTGATACAACCAGTACACAGAAGGTATTAAAATGAATCAACTTCCTCCTCCCTGAGTCGACAACCACGCCATCAGCCGAGACTCTCAAGGCTGTGAGGATTACATTTAATGCCCTTTAAATGGCGGCAACAAGATAGGTCTTTAAAATTCTCCCTCTGTATTCACACAAGTACAGAATAATCAGTCACCCAGGAGGCTCTGGTATTGGAGGTATATTCACAAGCGCAGACTATAAATTTAGAACATGTTCTGAGGGACACTAATTAATTTTCGCCTCTGAGCAAAACAGCTTCAACACATCTCTGTGGACAGCATCACTACTCTAGACACTCTACTGTAGAAGCATGATGGATTCATCGGACGGTCAATGTCTGTTGTTTTCTATAGGATTCAATTCCAATGAATCTATTATTCTATCACAATTTCTTCCATCTCAAAGTGAAGTCGTGGCGTGAGTTCTTCTGTCTGACCGGCAGCTCTTAACCTAAAAATACTCATATGCTCATCAAAGCTCCCACTAGCTCAAGTTATGGAAAACAACTTAAAGGGGCAGTTCATTCCAAAATCACAAATACACATTTATCCTCCTACCTGTAGTGCTATTTATCAGTCGAGATCGTTTGGGTGTGAGTTGCTGAGTTTTTGTCCCCCCTCTTGAATAGAGTAGAACTGGATGGCACCCAGCTCGCGGTGCTCAAAGCTTCAAGAAAACACACTTGAAAAGCTCAACAGCAATGTTTCTTTCCAGAAATCCCACCCTGATTGGTTACTCAAGATAACATAAAGACCTCGTGTAGGAACTACTTTCTCACTCACTGTCTTTACAGGTCTCTCCAAAAGTAGATCACATACGCTGTCCTATACCCAGCACACTGTTATTCCAGTCAATACAAAATACACTAAACTAAATATGTGTATATAAATATAGCTACAGTTGTACATTCATCATGTTTGCTGTAACTACTGTTTCCTAAGCTTTTGTGTCTGGCGAAGGAAGAAGAGATGGATGGCCACTTCCACTGGCCTCTCAGATCGCTGGAGGTCAGGCGATAAAACAGCCTTAATTTAGATACTCTTCAGAAATAGACCTGCTTATCAGGAGAGAGTACGGTGAATAGTTTGCATGATTTACGCTTTTGTCTCTAGACTCTTTAATCAGGACCAAAACCTGAACAGTCAATGAACCGTTACCAGGAAGAGCTGGTAGTTGAGGAAACCTGCGCATTTCTGTTTATTCCAAGAGATAAGAGAAGTCCTGCAGACAAATGAAATCTCAACAGGCTTACACGTTCAGATTAAGCTTCAAGCTTGCGTAAGAGCATCATTAAGGGGCGGGCTTCTGAAGAAAGGAGCTAAAAGACATGTGGAAGACAGAGGGAGACCGCAGAGTTCGATAATGCGTTTCTCATATAAGGTATAAAAAGGTTATTTTGAAGTTCTTTGAACCAAATGGTGTAACTGTCTTCCTGTGTGCTTGGGTTAGGTTTAGGAAAACTGCTGAAAGATGTAGGCTATACCGCAAGAGATATCTGTCTGTCATTTTCTGCCACACCAAATCCATCAAAGCCCTGTTACTAGTTTGGAGATACTATTACTAATACCAATACTAGTCGATAGTCGACTCAGGTTAGGCCGATAATCATGGAACAGCTTTACATTACTATGATCAAGTCAGTCAAGTCCAGTCAGTCACCACAAGGATTCAGTCTCCAACACGTGATGGTCATTAAACAGTTTCCACAGATGGTAGTTTTTCTGCAAATAATGCAGTAAACTTTGAGCCATTCTTTTTGAGTGTATACGTTTAACTAAATCATAGAAGTAATTTGTAATTTGTGTAAATAAAATGTGTTAAAAATCACCTTATATGTATGTTATTGTCAAGATCTTAGCAGAAGAGTTGACTGCTTACATATCCAGCACACACAGAGTAATATTCTCATTCTTTTTTAGGTGTTTGTGTCCATCTGTAGCCTGGCATCTCCAGACACACTTGTAAATGCAAGGAGCATCTCCTGGAGCATCTCAGCACATTTTCGATTTCTGTTTCACGAACCCGCCCCATATTAGATAAACAGTCGTGACTGGGCCGACCAGGAACAGGAGAGGGACCACAGGCATCTACCGGAGCAAATGAGAGCAGATTTGTCGGACTCCCAGGCTAGTCCATCTGATGGATATTCACTCTCCTTTTGCTTGGCACTGAGCAGGTAATGTGCATTGGGTTTATCAGGGCTTATATAATATAATATAATATAATAAACAAGTTCACTGGACTAAATAATAATATCATGTAATCAGTTCTAGAGTGTCTGATGGAACAGCTCCCTAAAATCCGCCTTCTTCTGTGATGAGCACAAGTGCTGGCTTTGTACCCTGGAGGCTTCAGGACACACAGAATACTATTCAGACACACACACACACACACACACACACACACACACACGGGCAAAACAAGAAACAAGAAGGGCCTCTAGTTTGCACATGATTTTATCAATGACATGCACAGCTCTACACTTCTCATGTCCTGCTTGTCCTTATGCACACACACACTCAGTGACTTTGTATATCACCCAAGGAGGTTCGGTGAAGGTATGCCACCAATGTGACACATGCCCACAGCCCAGCGCCTGGGGGGCTATGTAAATAGTCTCTATGAGCCCACATCGGTGCAAAAATGCTGTCAGCGCCTTCAGATTGGGAACAGAGTGAGTCAGTGGGCGGCTGGAAAAAAAAAAAAGGAGGCACTGGATGAGCCTCAGAGGACACGGAGCGCCACATCCTCAACCCCAAAAGCCACCACTGTAGGACATTCAGTCGAGGCTGGATGAGATGCATCGACGTATATATAAGATCCACAGTGTTAACCAGGATTGATTACAATGTACTGAACTGTGAGGGCAATACATAAGTCCTACTACTACCTACTGAAACACACTCCTGTCACTCTCATCTCTTTAAAGAGGCTCCCTGTATTCTAAAGCACACTTCTATAAAAAGAAGCTAAGTATGAAACTTGATGAGGGATGTCATGTCACAGCTCAGGACAGCTAATAGCATGGTAACAGTTCAGGACGGGGCAGTCCAGTTTCTCATGTACAATTTAATAGAATTTGCAACTGTCCAGAAGTCGACCTCATTCTTGATTTGAGAAATTGCAGAAATTTGTAGTTTCTTGACAAGCGACCTCTTGGTGTCAAGCGAATAAAGACTCTAAGAAGTGAAGGTGGGGTTAAACAATGAACCGCTCATGAACGAGGAAGTCTTGGCCCATTTTCCGAACATTACACCAGAAGCCCTGAATCATTGGCTCTCGGCCCCAGAGACTGGTGGGTTCCAAGATGGATCTTTCCCTAACCTTCACTAGCTAGTTTGTAGCTACACAAAGCAGTGCAGCCGTACGGCAGCAATACTGGTCAGTCAGTCAGTCCATCAGGGAGGATTTAAGGAGAACTTTGTTTTTTTTTTTTGGCTTTAAAATGACTGGTAGGACAAAAAGGTTTGGAATGGGTCCAACAGATTGCTTTAGCCGGCAGAAACAGGCTGCAATTGCCGCAATGTAATCCTTTTAAACAGTTATGTTACCTTGCAGAACACATGAGTTCTGTTTGTATTATTATGTCTTGCACAATTTGAATGTTTCCACAAAAATGATTTTGTCATTTTTCTATAGCGTTACACAGGAAAACCTGATTTCATCTTCATGTTGAAAAAAATCTGTTTTGTGCACATAATGTTGGCAGATGAAAAGACTTGGCTGATGAATGAGAGCGAGAGATCAACGCAGAAGGGCGGCAAAGAGAACGTGCGAGGTGAGGAGGGCATGTGATGAGATAATGAGATCACTCAGAGGAAAGTGACTCAGCTCTGTGAGTGCAGTTGCGCCGGACATATCGCCAGCTTCGGATTTTCTAAACATCCACATGACGCAACAAACTGAGCTTGGTGCAGCTGTCCTCTGCCAACTGTGAGACACATCTGTGTGGTATGATACCTGCCAATAATCCAGCAACCCTCCCATACTCAGCCACGGCAGAAAGAAGGCCGACTGTGCTCTGATTACTGAGTAATTACAGAAGGACACAAACCATTCCAGCAGTTTAGAGTTCAGCCCCAGATGCTAATGGTACGGTCATTTTCCAGAAAATCAAGGCAAAATGCACAAAGTCACTTCTCATCCTTCTATTCCTCTCCCTCCCCACTGTTTTACAGTGAATGTGCGGGATAATGAGGGAGGCAAGTGGAGGCCAACCGGCTGAATAGCTGGGTCTGTTGGCGCTGGTGGGCAGGATGATGATGAGGTTTTACAGACATCTGCTGATTTCTGTCAGCCAGCGTTCAGCCGTGGATGTGCTTGTGCCTTGCTGTGTTTGACTGACAGATCACTGCTATGTGTGCGCCTACATGTATGTTTTATTGGAAACTGAATATAAAAAATGGCACATCAGCATGTGTCTGTTGTGAGAACAGGATACCGATGGTGCAGTCAGTCATCATGTTTGTGCTGGACTATGAGGAGATCTTTTATTCTCATGCTGATACACCTGATGCAGTTCATTATTGTGCTTTAAGTTGCTTTACAGGAGATAAATATCATCCTAATCACTGTGCAATATAGTCAGCCTCCTATCCTACCTCCTATCATATTCATAAAGGTCTCCTGCAAAAGCTGCCTCGTTATCACTTCTCTATTCTAATTTAAAGACAATACATAAAAGAGCAGATCCCTCTAGTTACCCCTCGGGTAAATACTGAACTGAGGAAGCCCGTCTTCCACTACTTTGTACCTAATAGATGATGTGAATGAGAGAGGATTTAAATCTTGAATGTCTCATCCCACTGGCCCATTTTAAGCGTTTAACTTGAATTCCACTTAATAGCATCAGTGTTCGTCACCGATGCTGTATGTCCCATGTTTTCATAGTATACTTCAGTGGGGTTCAGTGTCTTGCCCTAGAACACTTCGACAATACTATAAGCCACAGTCACCCATCCCAATGTCTGGCAATAACAATCTGAGAGTAACAATCGGAGCCCGTCAATGGCAAAAACA
The DNA here is from genome assembly GCF_042242105.1 of Pempheris klunzingeri. Lineage (NCBI taxonomy): Eukaryota > Metazoa > Chordata > Actinopteri > Acropomatiformes > Pempheridae > Pempheris > Pempheris klunzingeri. The sequence continues at coordinate 16,173,783 of NC_092034.1, forward strand.
AGCACTTTTAGAGAACGTACTTTGATCAGGTGGGGTTGCCCCAAAGAACTATTTTGCAGCTAATTTTTTCTGAACATGAACATGAATCTGGCATTGTAAGATGTAGCACATTCAATGGCTAGTTCAGATGCATTATGAAAGTGTATGCTTCTGCTGGCTCAGCTGTCAATATCGGTCCACTCAGAGCCATTGAATGCCATTGAATGAGATGGTGTGTCCAAACTTTTGACTGGTACCGTATATCTATCAATCAATCAATCAATCAATCTTCAGCAGGTCTAGACCAAACTCAAGCTCAAAATGAAGGATACAAGAACATGAGCAGCATATATAGCAAGTATATCCAAAGATTTTCTTCCTTTCAATTATCAAAAATACCAATACATTCTGTTGTAAATGTGATCATCATGACTTTAAAATACCCTTTAAGAATATGTGTTACATGTTAAATCTCCATGTTTCTGTGTACCAGGCCATTGCCCAGTGTACTGCACTTAAGAGATTCTTAAGTATTCGCTCTGCTTGGAAAATGCTTAGTCATGTGCTGCAAGGTGGAGCCAAAGACAGAGGCGGATGCTGACGGGTGTTGTGACTGCACAGGAGGAAAAAAAAAAAAAAAAAACGTACCTTGGAGCACTTTAGCATAACTGGGACAAAAATACACACTAAAAGCACAAGCACAGACCGGTCCATTGCCAAACTGTTGCATAGTTTAGTGATTACACCGCCATCGCTGGTGATTCAATGGAGACAAGACGTGTGTGAGAGACCTGGTGAGAATGTAGAGTGTGTTTTACTGTAGCAGCGTGACATCTAACAGTCTAACAGCACACACACACTGCACACAATACACACATGCAACCTGTGTTTCCTTCCACCTGTCACCCATACACTCTCCACACACACAAGTTTTTGAGAGGTCTACTTATTTGGTCGGAATTTTTATTACCAAAAGTAAAATATTCAAATTCTATTCATTTTTCATCCCTGACCCTGTATCCAACGGTTAACTAGGCGGCTTTAAGCTCATTACTGTGTAGGTTTCAACTAGCTGCTTAGCTGCTTCTGTCATGTCAGCTAGCACTGGCCATGTTTCGTGATGTCGGAGTCACAGACACAGAAATGTTATCAGAATATTCGAGAAGACGCCGTCAGCGGAAACACCAGGTCAGTCATGTGGACTAAATGTTCGCTGCATCACAACGAATTCAACAAAGGTGTCTTTTTTCAGGCAAAAAAGCACCTCAAGTGAGTGTAAAACATTTTTTTATAAAACAAAGATTTTGCGAATTTCGTTGTTTCCATCAATCTTGTATGTGATGCTTATATTTACCAAAATTTGTTCCATCATTTCCATATTTAATGATCATATTATAAACACCTTTAACAATGACATGGTCAGAAAAACTACGAGCTAGCTCTGTCGTAGCAAGATCTCAACCCTAACCCCACTCTTTACAACCTGTCTGGCCGTGTAGTGGTTCATGTTTCCTTGGTGACTTCATTTCAGTAATGCTGTTGCGTTTGTAGTTCTCAACAATTACTTTAATGGGTAAAATGTATTATTAGGAACAATGGGGGGAAAAAAACCATAATTAAACCTAGAATAAACCACAATTATCCTTTACTATCCCTCGTTTTCTCCTTCAGATTTAAATGTCCTGGGATTTGAACCAGCAGATGTCGGAGATTCAAACCCGAACTCAATCTCCCTCTGCATCGATCGACATTTCTTACTGAGCTGAAAGACAGAAACTGAAGCCTAACATGCTGCCTGAGTGACTATCAAATTAACATCCTTTAATTGATCATTACCAAAGCGCTGCTCTTCTCTCCTCCCTGTGTTTACATCCACGTCTCTCTGTCACAATCGCACTGCCAGTGTGGCCACAGTCGGATTCTTCATATCACAGTCTGACCTTGACTAAGGCAGGAAGAACAAGTGGCAGATGTCCTCCTCTACAGGAGCAGGCCGGGTGGCAAACTACACCTCCACCCCCCTCTAACTGCTCCGTCCATCATCATGACCTCACACTCCTTTCTTGCAATGTTAATCTCGCCTCTGTTTTGGGCCTGACCTTCTGAGGCGAAACGAAGGGAAGAAGCTCATTTGTTCTTCATGGCAGCGTCGCCTGGAGGAAGTCATAGGAGTCGATGTAAGAAGGTTTAAAGCTCCTGTCTGTGGGAATATGATTTGATTAGAGCGTTTTTCAAATTACTCTTATGGCACAGGCATAAGTGTGGAGAAATGAGACGTGGTGGAAATATGTGCAGTCGTGTTGCTTTCAGCCTATTCATGTAAGAGTCAATATGCAACTTTGCTATAAAAGTTAGAAATTCTTCAATTCACATTGTGGCTTTAAACATGATATAGGACTTCATAGATGATTACACTGCCCAAAAATCATAATAATGATCTGTTAATAATAATCTACCTAGCGGACCGATGAAGTCTCTCTCAGTAAGACACTATTAAGCATATTGTCATTCCCTTAAAAAAAAAAATAAGATGTGATGCAGCGTCCAGCTGCATCTATGAATCAGTGAGTCATGCTGAATCATGCTTTTAGAGGTTTAACAGGAAATAAGCTAGTAAATCAAATAGTCATAGTGAAAACAGACAAGTGTCTTCGATTGCACGAGTTATTTTGTGTCCCTAACATAATTAAGGCTGCATTACTGAATAATCATATAATTACTGTGCACCACAGCTGCAGTTTTGCAGCAGTTAATGTCAGGGCAGGGGAGCTGATGGTCTAATCTGAGCATTAAAGCACTGCCCAACAGCACTCGCCAATATCTCCACACAGCAGGTTTTAAGCCTCCAAAAGGAAGACTGGCGATTCAATTTGGACGCGACTGCTCTAAGAACTTATTTAACAAGTCTATCTGAAGTCTCGACTTGATTTGAGACTTGACAGCAAAAACCTCTGACGTGGGAAAACCCACAAACAATAAGAGAGTAAAAACAGAATCAGGCCTTTCAGGGCTACACACCTTAAATATTTGATTATTAGGCCTGTGCACTAAAAGGATCCGGTCTAAGTTTGTGAATACAGACTGGAGAGGAAATGCTGCGTCATGTCAGTGGTCAGCATTCACAGACCCAAAAGGCAATTTGTTTACTAAGATTTGAGCCTTCCAGGTCTTAAATACAGCTCTGATGCACTGATGAATCAGCTGCAGATTTAGTTTGTCTTTCAGCTAAAGATGATCATTAACATAAAGCACATTTCCTGTAGAGACATCCATATGAAACATTCCCATAACAGTGCAGTGATTTGCAGTGATTTGGACTGTCAGTGGTCAAAAGGCTTCCATTTAAACACTCCTACCAACAGACAAGTAACACATTGGTTCTGCACCTGCATGACAGGAAATAACTCATCAACGCCAGGTGACAGCAGTCTGTTTTTGTCGTTCGAAATGGGAAACCAGTGAGGGTGTGCACCTCTCCCTTATGTGCCGATATGGATCTAGATATATGGGCTATGACGCGATTCAGAATCAATACAAATCCTTTTAATACAAAACGATTCGATTTGACGTAATCTGAATCTATTTGTCTGGAAGAAACTGAAAAATCATGTAAGAATTCATGTCGTTGTGTTTATTCCTGTCACGCAGGTGCGGAACGAAAAAAATACAAAGCAAACTATTTGAAATAGTTCGCGGCCTGGTGATATCGATGTTGTCTCCGCACAATGCAGTGAACTAGTCGTCGACAATGAGGCCCAAGACAAACAAAAGCACAAACTAGGGCAAACAAAGCAGTGTCGGCTTACCATTTTCCCATTTTTACACCAATCCTGCTCATTACTGACAGTTTGGGCCACTTTAGCTGACACTATAGCGTGATGGCCTGGAACATGCTGCTGTTAGCCAGCACAACAACAGCTCTTCAAACCAGCTGGCTTGTTAACTGTCAGTTAGCAAGTGAGCCAGCTTTGTCTTTCTGGACAATGAATTAATGCAACGACTCCTGCCCCCACAGTGACTGCACAAAAAAAAAACAACTGACTCCTTGTGCCCTAAATTCTATATTTCCAAAACACACATATCAGCTATACATAACAGGGCACGCATGATCCACCTGACCTTGCTTTGTGCAGGTTACGGTCATCACTGTACAGGAGCTTGTCCAGGTACAAGCCCAGGTTTGGGTCTGAGCTGTACATCTGGCCTTTACAGATTATTCCAAACACTCTGAACGCACCGTACACCTGTTGTCCTCAATCTGAAGCAGGCCGTGAACACATTCACCTTCACAGAGACAAACATGAGTGTCAGAGAAGCATGTGTTTAATACTAGCTGAAGGAGGCACATGCTGTCTGACTCATTCACAAGCCCACCATAACCTGCAGTTTGAGTGAAACTAGGGGGGCGGGGGGGGTGTAAACACTAGCAAGGCATTATCAACAGTGCACAGAGAGAAACCATCTCCATGTCCACACTATGGCAGCAGTGAAGGGGATCAGCACCCCAACTTCATGACTTTACAGCCATGCAAGTGTCATCAGCAGGGAAACGCCTTCCCAACTAAAGCCAACTGTGTCTTTATGGGGGGGCCAAGCTGTCCGCCCCCTCCTCGGTGTCCGTGTCTGCCACTCGCAGGCAGCATGTCAGCAGCAGTGACAGCGCGTCACACCGGACTCCGCTCAGTATCTGCTCCTGTCCTGCTCCCTCGGGTCGCTGCGTGCACACTCGACATCTAACGGCTCTGACCCGCTGCGCCCCCCCAGCGGCACATGCGTCAGTAAAATGGGAACTTCTGCGGCGGGTCACACAGATTGATGAAGCCCACCGTGGTGCGTTTAGTGGGACGTGGTTACTTAAAAACTGCCAGAGCTTCTCTGGACTCGCACTGTGTCCTTGTCCTCTGTGTCTAAGAGGCATCGCTGTGGACGGAGCGTCGCCCTGCATGCACGCTGCGCACATACGTGTACCTGTCGGGTTGGCGTGCGCTCCTCGTTTCCGGTGGGTGAAGGTGTCCCTCCTTCGAGCGATGCTGGGGTGACGGGAGAAGAAGCCATCCTTCCTCCATCCGATCACTCTCTACCAGCCCCGGGTGTCACTTCAGCGCGGCGTCCTCCCCGCATTTAGTCCCAGTGGCCGCTGCGAGAGCACCGCCGATGGCAACGGCTTCCTGTCCCGGCACAGTGACTCTCTGTCCGGCTGCACAGTGGAGCCACTGTCCGTCCCTCCTTCGGCTGGTGCTCATATGCTTATAGCTCACTTTTCATACACAAACTCTCTCTCTCTCTCTCTCTCTCTCTCTCTCTCTCTCTCCCTCCCGCTCTCTCTCCCTCCCTCCCTCTCTCTGTCTTTGATCTCATCCCACTGCTTTGGAACACAGCCTAAGTAGCAGGAGCAGACTGTCATGTTGCATGACACCTCTCTGCTCTCTCTCCTACTGTATCACTGTGGTTTTTTTTTTAGTTTGTCTGAATCTGGGTTGCTGCACTTCCTCCAGCACACAAAGTAGCCAGTCTCTCTCTGTTGTGGCTCAGTGCAACACTGCCTTGGCATGACGGGAGTGAATCCCATGCTGTCAACACAATATGTTCACTACGGATGATGATGCGTTGGAAGAACTTGCACCGATCTAATTCGCTGGGAGTGGAAATGTTGCCTGTTTTGTGCTTTTAGGATGAACACGAGGAGGACAATACATTTGTGTACTTTGTCAGAAGACAGCAATGACCTCACAATGTCACGTCTCACCCATTTTTTTGCAGAAAAATGTGCCTGGACATTGCACGCATCATCTAGCCCAGTTTCTGTTTCATACGTCCACCTGTGCTGCCATGACGATCTGATTTTTTTTTTTACACTTTGCCTCCACACTGATGCATTTTATGGCCTGTCTTGGTTGGGGGTCTTAGCTGGGGTTGGGGTACCAAGAGGGAGCAGAGACCCTCAGCCATTTGATTTGATGCAGAGCATGCTGCAGAGGGGGTTTGGTGCAGGAACGAAGAAGACGAGCAGCTGGGGTCCCGGTTGGTTCTGGATGATTGGTTGAAGTGTTTAAGGGTAGTGACGCCGACTGTCTCAGGGGGCGAGAGAAGTTTCTTTATATCCCGAATATAGGAATAGTGATGAGATGTGCATTTGTGCTGCTCAAAACCTGCAAACTCATGGATCTCCTGAACCATACACTGTTTCACCTGAAACAATAGGTGCCAGCAATATAGCCACTTCAATACATGTAATGTAACAAAAGCAGACTCTGCTAAAGTCCAATTTATACTTGATAGCTTCTTCTGTGAGTGTGCCCCAAGTGTCCAAATGATGTCAATTTGACATAACGTACATTTCATCATCAGAATCTGTCTCTTTTTTTTTACATGGTCGTCTCTCTTGGTTACTAAAATAGAAGATTTATGTGACTACTTGCATAAAATGCCCTCATTCCTAAAAAAAAAAAAGCTAAAGCTGCTTTTGTGAACAGGTTTGCAGTATGCTACACTGTAAAAGATCACACACACACACACACACACACACACACAAACACCCCTGGGTGGTGGGTGGGGTTTCTGATTCAGTTAGTGACCCAGAGGGCTACAGCAGACAAAAGAGAGCTGTCTGTGGTAATAAAGATGTACGATGTAATATTTCTGAGCGCAGGAGGAAGTCAGGCCCAGTGGATGCAAACCCTGTTATTCAGAGACACACGGACAGGACCAAGACTTCTCCTGGACAGCTACGGCATCGTCCAGGCAGAGTTCGTGGGGGTTAACTTCCTCTCAGGACGTAAATGTCTCTGAGCACTTAGCAAGGCTATTAGTATTTATGTATTAGGCCTCAAGCAGGCAAAAAGGTTATTTTAGCATTGGGAAGGAATGACTCAGTTGACCTGTCAAAGAGTGGAACAGCTTGGTGAAAAGAACTCAGCAGTGGTGAACAAGGACTACAATGGCCCCAAGGGAGAACCAAGAGTTCACTGCTGTGTTTATATGTATTCATGTTTCTGCCATATTGGTTTGGATTGATCCACTGTAAAAGGAACACTCATAAAGGACTAAGGTCTGAGTCATGCTTTCTGTCCAGCATTAGCTGACACGGAATCGTGACGAGCTTTCGTATTTTCCACAGGTTCCACAGTATAAAAGCTTGATTAACCAATGTTCTCCCGAACTGTAGGGGGCATCCATCCATCCATCCATCCATCCATTATCTTCCGCTTATCCAGGGCCACACCCTCACTACAGATTTGCAGCCTCCCCCACCATCTGATCCACCTCCCCACCAGATGGTGATAAGATGACAGCTCTGCTCCTCTCTTCACCTGAGTGTCCTAGACACTAATAATATGTCCTCAAAGTCGATCATAGATCTTTGGCTGAAGGTGGTCTGGTCCACTTATGAAGCACCCTATGCTCAAACATTATGGCCAATCCATGCCTAGCACAGACGCCCAATAACAAAGCACCTCTCTCACCTCCTCTTCAGATCAGGCAGGCCATTCCTCCCCATCACCCCCCTCCAGGTTTCTCCATCATTACTCAAATGAGCAATGAAGTCTCCCAGTTGAACTATGAAGTCTCCCAGTGGGAGCCCCTTCCAGGATGCCACCCATAGAAGGCCAAATACTCTGAACTGCTGTTTGGTGCACAAGTACACACGACCGTCAGAGCGTTCCCCCCAGCAATGGAAGCGGCCCCTTCCTTCACCACTTTGGCCTGTCACCTGGCTTGCCATGCACCTGACCCCTGTAACGGCCCCTCACAGCAGCTCCTCTCTCAGGTCCGGCTCCAAGAGGGGGCCCTGGTTTTCCTAACCTGGACGAGGGAACGCTGAACTTTTGGTTCCAACAACACAGCTCCCAGGTTCACTGGGGAGCACGAACCCCCCCCTCACCACCAGGTGGTGATTCTTTCAGTGAGCTGTAGCAGGCAGGGCAGTGAAAACTCACATCTACAGCATCGAAGAATAAATGATGGAATAGGTGTAAATACCAGGAAGTGCCACAGAGACACAGAAGCTGTCATGAAAATGAAATGTGTCAAAAGATTCTATTAACTTGTTCATTTCATTCTCATCTTTTCCTGATCTTACTTCTGATGAAATGTGCTGTCTAAATAGAATGGTCATTGTCTTATAGAGTCCATGGGTGTCACTTTATTTTCAGGATTCACATTTTTAACCGAAGTAATGTGCAGACTTGTACCTTACTTTTCAATTAAGTTCGAAACATTTGTGCCAATCACAAAACATGCCAACAGTTTTAGAAGGACACCTAAGCAGCCCTCCACTTAGCTCCCTGCGACTCATCCTCTGACTGAACGGCCTCATAAAGCAGTTGGAGGATCTTGAATGTCACAGCTGACTTCTTAAGCGGCGTTACTTTTAGAAGCACGTCATGCCCAAACCTCACATCCTTATTTTCTCGCAGATCTATCCTGTCAGGCCTCTTCAGTATGACATCTGCACTTTATCTGCTCCTCTTTGGATCTGGATTCCCAGAGGCCTTGCTTTGTTCTGAGCAGAGCGGCAGTGGTGGCAAAATTTCCTTGAAATTTCATAGATAACACCAGTGACTCCTCCACAGCAGCCTTTGATCGATAAAATGTGACACATGAAATCATTTTTTCAGAGTAGATACCCGTGCTGCTAGATTGTGTTTTCTGTAAATTGTCACTACAAGTGACCTATTTTTTGTCCACAGTAGCCTACGCTAAAGTTACTGCAGCAGCAGTGGTGGGATGGCCAACAGCAAATAAAGCAAATCTTTATTTTCAGACTTACCTCATCTGCAGTTGAGTCAGTTTCTTGGCGTTTGATGAAGGATGACAGCCAACTGAGCTCCTTCACAACAGAAGGGACATGTTTCTCTAAACATTGGTTCCCACTTCTCCCGGCAGATCAATCCAGCAGGTTAATCCGACCATGAACCTAAAGACATGGAAACAGTGACTTTTTACCTCAGTATGTGAACTCGCTTTTAATGATTGCAGTTTATTCCGCACTGCCTTTCCAACTCATCATTATCCAACTCTGAATGTACTTTATATATGTTACAATAAATGGTTTACATTGTTTACTTGCTGGGGTTTTGAGAAATGCTATTTGGTTTTTTTTTTGTTGCACATAAAAATGACAATAATGAAAATTGATTGATTTATTCAACTCATTGATTGATGATCAATTTTGCAATTTATAAATCACAATTAATAAGTTAAAATTAATCTGATGAGGGATCGGCTCGCTGGGATCAGGGGTTGGGTGCCCTCGTGTCCACGGATAAACAAAGACATACGTGTGCAGAGATTCTGGGTAAAACAGATGTGAATCAGAGGCATGTTCACCTCTGCATCATCAAAAATGTCTCCTGTAGCACAAATTGCTGTAAAGTCACCTGTAACCTCCAGGAAACTGCCTGCTACTAAACAGGAACTAATTAACTAATCTCATTTTTAATCTGCCTCGTCTTGTATCCAGTGTGGGGATTCACCAGCTCCACGAGTCTCCTCTGCACACGACTGGAGGGAAAGTGAATAACTGTGTTTCCACGTGACATCACCCTCTATCTGAGGCCGAGTCTGTGCCTGCTCACCTATCTCCCTCTGATCTGCTAATGTATTGCAGTAATTAGAAGGTTTTTAGATTATCAGACTACATTTCCAGAATCAGAGATTTTCCGTTAATTAAATCCTGGAAAAATAAATGTATGTATGTGCTATTGCTGCACATGTTCATGTTCTACTGAATACACCTTAGCATATTCACACCACTATTCTCCTATCAACACTGTTCATGCTGCACCTTATTTACTGGATATTACCACGATACATACTTGACACATTTTCCCACTTCTCAGATATTATGCTGCGTTTCGTTGCCTCAGTGCTCTGTGCAATGACAATAAAGTTGAACTTAATCTAATCTGTCAGTCTGATCGATCGGGACATATTGTGGCAGCCGGGCCCGATATCTCTGATGTCACGGTTACGTCATCACAGACCTGTCAGGATTCGTCCATATTCCTTAAACCACGCCCACAGTCCTCAGTTAGCCAATCACAACCTGCTGTCTGAACCCAGCCCCATATGAAGTCATGGCCAGTGTGTGTGTGTGTGTGTGTGTGTGTGTGTGTGTGTGTGTGTGTGTGTGTGTGTGTGTGTGTGTGTGTGTGTGTGTGTGTGTGTGTTGAGGCCACACCGTGCAGGCCGACTGGCTGAATGGAAAAATGTCTCTCAGTCACAGGAACAGACTGAGCTGTCACTCTGTCACCTTCCTGCGCGGGTGCTTCTGACATTGACACAAAAGGCAATTGGTTAAAAGCATACCCCAGCACACACACACACACACACACACACACGCTTAAGCCTTTAAATGCAGTGGTTGTTACTATATAAATACCATATGTGTTGATTTTCTGATGAATGCTGTAACAAAACCAGGAAAGCACACATGTTCTCTCTCATTGATCTACAATTGTGATTACCAAATGGGGGCACAAGTGTGCCAAGGGCTGCTTCTGCAGTTACGATGGGGATGTGGAAAGATTGCACAGCAGCTCACCAGTCTTACATTTTCAGTCTGTGTTTCCTTCAAATGGGTCGTCTAATGTTAAAGCTGGGGCAGAATCTGACAAATAAAGCCTCTGTCCTAAGCACTTATAATGTAAAAATGCTCTTTTTCCATGTATTTTCAACATAAATGTGTGTCCAGAGAGAAGACCGTCCTCTTTCTCCTGCTCCATCTTTCAGTAAGAGTGTGTGAAAACGCAGGGATCTGTTTGTAAAATAGTCACGAAATGTAATCTCTGAATTTGTGTCCGTCATATAAATATATCTATATACTTTGTAAACTGTAAGAACTGCCAATCAAATACCTCATTTTCTAGAATACCAGCTTAAATGTCTTACATGAAGCAACATATTTAATTTTTCTCAACATAGATCATCTAGATGCAGATGTAATTACTAGTTCAGCCATATGTGATATTCAGTATATGTGTCTTTGTATATTATTATATGCAACCCTGAACTGAGAACTCCAACTGTGGTGCTGATTTGCATGATGATATATTTGGTTTAGCTCCATGATTAAGTTTTAATTTTCTAATTTCATGGACACAAGGCATCCCAGGCCTGGTTTCAGAGAGCACTGTGAAGGCCCACTTTATAAGATTAAGATAAATAAAGTAGCCCAATACTAAAAATTAGACTAAACAATTTAAATGTATCTGCAGAGTGGAATAGTAGGCTAACAGTTCTAAAATTAGGAAACTTAAATAATTAAATTAAATATTGACCGTACTGAGGAACTATGGACTGTACTATGGATAAACAAATGAAGTCTAGTTCTATGAAATATATGAAGGTGAAAAACAATAATTAAATGTGGCATGTGGATAAATAATTAAATTGTGTAACAGTGGAAGTTGCAATTCATAGTTTAAAGTTCAGTTTGCTCAAACATACCGTATGAAAGTGACAAGTGCGAGGATTAAAGACTGTATAAAGGTGATGTAGCCGCCGCTGTGCCACCCACTGGTTCTGAAGCCTTAAACTTACCTTTACACGCGTCGCCATCTTGGTTTCGCATGTGTCGCCATCTTTTCTTTCTGGAACCAGAAGTGATGTTTGTTCCGCAAAGACCGCCTTTGATTGGTCAGTCACGGCGCAGTCCTGCCCTAAAGCATATCCTGCTCTATCGTCTGTTTTCCTCTAAATGGGACCGTAATTTACTAAACAAACATCATGATGTATCGAAGAACTCTTGAAACTACCGACTGAGATCATAAACTCATTAGTAAAATGTTTACTGTGGTGATAAATCTAGTGAGAAGTACGGCCATTTTCTCAACCTGAAGTCTTTTTGCAACATGCAGTCTCCCCCTGCTGGCCATTTGAAAGAATGCAGGTTTAAGGCACTTTCGCATTGGCTTCACTTTATAGACCTGGAAGATACGTCTATACTATACTATATACTATATACTATATACTATATATTATATACTATATACTATACTATACTATACTATACTATACTATACTATACTATACTATACTATATACTATATAGTGTAGCCTATAGTATATACTATATAGTATAGCCTATAGTGTATATACTATATACTATATACTATACTATACTATACTATATATACTATACTATACTATACTATACTATACTATACTATACTATATATTATATACTATATACTATACTATACTATACTATATACAGTCTATGGCTGTCCCTCCTGCAGAGCTGATGCTTGCCTGCTTGTGGAAGCTGGCCAATCAGAGCAGACTGGGCTTTTGGGAGAGTTTGTAAAGAGGCTGAAAAGAATAGCATGTACAGTATGCACAGTACAAGAAAGAAGAAAGCATTACAGCTTGTGAACAGATTTCTGTAGGATCCCCGGATACAAGTGTAAACCTGAGCATGTCTCCTTTCCACATTCAGATTATTGAGAAAATATCATATCATTATTCATATCAATAAGACTTTATCAATTCCCAAGGGAAGATTCACAAGATACCAGTGTATAAAGTAATGTGAATAAGATAAATATAAATATATAAATATATCATTCTGCATGATGAGCACTTTTGTTTTTTGCACATTACGTATATTTTAGTGCCAATACTTTTTTACTTTTATGAAAATGTACTTTTTTAAATGCATTTTTTAGTATTTCTGCACGCTTGCATAGTACTTTTACATAAGTAAAATATCTTAGTACTTCCTCCACAAAGGTTAGAGACATTCCTGTGTTAGTTGCAAAAGATATTGTGAAATGGAAAAAGAATGTATTTTTTTCTCTCCTATGGTTAATGAGATGTTGATGATGACCAGCGTGCAGAATGGGACATTCAGTACGGTGGTGGTAAACAGGTTAGACCCAGATATGTGTTCTTTTGTTCTTTTGGATGTTAAAAGAGAGAATATTTCAGACAAAGCATCTGTGACTATGGGAGTCCATTTCTGCTGGTGGCCTATGAAATATATTATAATATATAATAATAATAATAATAATAATATATATCAATATAAGATCTCAAGTCCTTATTTTGAGATTCTAAGTCAATATTTCGACATGATAATGACTAACAGTATACTGATCTTTTTGATCAATGAGCTTCTACAGACAACTATGTGATTTGAACTGTTTCACGTCGAGAATCGAGTGAAGTTTAGGTGGCAGAGTTTAAAATAAGGGTAGAAATAGCAACAGCAAAAAGCCCTAGTTACTACTGAATTTGAGGTGAAATAAGATTTGAATGGACATTCACGTGTGCTCAGCTTCGGGCCTCCTGTCAGCAGCACCCTTTGGCCAACAGAACAACTGTGTTACAGCGGTGGAGCTGACAGCAGCTGCTCTGGCTGCAGCAGCAATATCATCTGCTGGTCGTTTTGATGAACTACAACAGCACCCAGGCTTTGCTTTCTGGTCATTCTTTCTGAACAATCTCAAGTAATAAGAGTGAACTCTCTGGATGGGAGGATTTATCTGTAGTTTATAAACTGATCCAGAGACTTCAAGGTCAGACAAATAGAAATGATCCTAAAAGATAGACTTTAGACTTTAGACTTTAGACTTTTCTTTATTTGATCCCCCATAGGGGGAAATTCTCATGTTACAGCAGCAACAATTGAACAGGGAGAGTGAAAAGAAGCAATAGTAGAAGAAAAAATAGCAATAGCAAAATAGAAATATATAATAAAAATAACCTGTCTGATTTACTGTTTAGGTTGGTGTGTCACAGATAGCACGTTCCTGTAGTGATGTTATGGTGATCTAATGTTTGCAAGGTGTGTATCTAGAATCAAACTTTAGAATATGTTTTGCACAACAAAAGCACTACAATCAGGGTCTGTCTGGTCCAGTCTGTCTATCTGCCTCTCAAAACAACACAGGAGAAGCCACGTCTGTGTCTGTGGAGGTCAGATTGACATTATCTGTTCACTGTCACAATGAGACAGTAACTTTATCTGAGAAGGCCTAAAACATTTTATGGTCATATTACAATTCTAACTCAACAGTTCCCCTTTTGACATGATTTTATCATGTCAATCCAATAAGAAGTAGGAATGTTATGTGTATTGTACTGTATTCTTCAGCAGCGAGAAGTCTAGCAGGGCCCCAATCTGTGAACAACCAGCCACATCAGGGTGCAGCACAATCACATTTTTTTTGGTACATCTTTACTATATCAATATACAATATGTAGGAGAAGCAGTGCAGATTAATGTGACCTATATGTGGGCAAATATGTGTAAGCTGTTTCTTCAATTGCAGTTAATAGCAGCAAGCAGTCTTCCTTGCACAGTGCATGTGGACATTTCTAAACAAAGTGATTAAACCATATGATTAAAAGCACAATAAGCAGTAACATCTAGAAGTATCACGCCTCTAAGTGTGTGGATATCTATATATGGGTGTGTATTAAACCTTAGCAGTTTATGGTGTGTGCAGCCAAGGGCGGGATCCTCTTCATCCTGAGAGAGAAATCTGTGGAAGAGCTTCATTAGAATATTGGACTAATTAATAAAGAGGTGGTGGAAATGTATCATTTATGGAGGCTGTAATACATTTTAGTCAGCAGTGCCTGATGCAAGGAGTACAGCAACATCCTCAGAGTCACTGCAACCACCAGCTAGATAAAGATAGAGCTAATCAGTGTTTTATCAAATAAAGTAAAAACACCACCTCTTTCTGCTTAAAGAAAATCCAGGGCCATTCTATTTTTGTAGTACATTAGGGTGGATGTAGTTAATCATGTCCACATTTGTTGATAGTGACCCATCAGTAAAGAAATTATTCAAAACCAGCAGCTAACATGTCGGCTACTTTATACTCATCAGGCACATCTCTGAGAACGCTAGGTGCATCTATGTGGGTGTGTGAGTTGTGTTAAAAGTTAAATGTACTTCTCTGGGTGTGGTGGTGGGAAGTCATCCCCAGGATCAGGGTCAGTAGTAGAGTGTGGAGTCAGGTGTAGAGGTTCTTAAGTCAGTCTGAACCTCAGTCAACGTTCTGTGTTTTTCAGCCTTGTGTCAGGGAACAGTGAGTCTCATGGATCCAGTTTGTCTGTCAGTCCTCTCTTTACGCAGTGTGAGGCAGCCTTTGCTACCTTGTGGGGTCCCTACCAATGGGGTGGGGACCAGTTGAGCTTGTTGACCTTTAAGGTCCAGTCTGCAGTTTCTACAGGAGATTTTTCTCATCTTTATTTTTATCTTTTATAACATAGTAAAATGCTGTATGTGTATTTGTACAGAATCAGTGAATGGCATAGTGCCCAGTGCCCAAGTGTGGACCTAATCAAGAAGCTTTCCACACAGACTCTTATCAGTCTGTGTGCTTGATCGGTAGGGTTTTCCCCAGTATCACCACTCGGTTTAATTCACAGTAATTCTGAAATGCCTAAACTAAAGTGTCCCAACGGTATCAATTGCCCCAACAGTATCAAAACCCAGGGCCAACAAGACAAGGAAAACCCACATGCACGACTCAAAGTGACAAAATAAACACTTTATTAAACAAAGGCAAGGGGAAAACAGGGACAAATGCAAAACACTAAGGCTAAATTAACAAAAGGCAACTGTGAAAAAACAGGAGCGAACAGACAAAACAAAATCAAAACTCTAAGAACAGAAATGCTCAGGCCAAAAGGCACTCCAAACTAGAAACACAGTACAAAGTAACAACTGAAAAAACTAAGCTAGACTGATCTCAAAGTGAACAACTAAAGGAGCAAGACAGAGCTTGAGACAAAGTAAACTACTAAAAACACCAAACCTCCAGAATGGAACTCCAACAATCGAGTTCAAGGACAAGACAGCACATAAAGGCAAGACGATGGACATGAAGAACTGGCTCAGGACAATAAATACACAAGGTGATGGGGAACAGGTGGAAACAATCAGGGAGGGGCCAGACAATCACAGACGGCAGGAAGTAAAGATAACTGAAACGAGGCAAAAACAGGGTTACTACAAAATAAAACAGGAAATGACAAGACAACATGAGACGAGACAAAAAAACTGAACTTAACAAAATACAGGATCATGACAAACAGAACTGCCTGTTGCCAAGCAGGAACATACATTGTCATGAAAAATAACAAATGTGTCCCTGTATCCTTTTTATCCTATTTATTTATTTATTTTTTATTAGAAAATGTTCATCACCTTTCGCGGCATCAGGAGCTACCCGGAAAGTTTATACAGTTCTATACAGTATAGAAAAAAAGAAACGAAATGTCCCACTCTAAGATTTGGGAGACAGTTAATTATTTACCCAGTGAGTTCTATGTCCCTTATCAGGTCAGATCAGCTGTGCTTGGACACTTCTGTACTTTACATGTGACCATTACAATGTTTCAATGTCATTCTGTTGTATTTAGCTTGATTAGAGGGACAACATTATTCAGACAACTTTGATTTAAATACAGCCAATGTGTAATCTGCTCACCATTATCTCAGGCGCGCCTTGTAGTTGTCTGAAAAAGTTTTTTCTCCAGTCCCTCTGGGGGTCCCTCAACTGGACACCGTCTCAGAGTCTGTCAATCCGGGGCACCAAATGTTGGAAGCTTCTCTGGTTCTTATATTGACAGCCCAAGAATTCAACGGAGGTTTTCAGTCAGGTCTCACAAACAGTTTATTCTGGTCACATTCTGGTCACACATAAAGTTCTCACAGAGCTGGGCTCATGATGGGGGGGCTCCTTTTGTCCATTCAAACATCTCATTTTTAAATGCTTGTTGGACATCATGAAATACGTAATCTGATTTACTGTTTAGGTTGGTGTGTCACAGATAGCACGTTCCTGTAGTGATGTTATGGTGATCTAATGTTTGCAAGGTGTGTATCTAGAATCAAACTTTAGAATATGTTTTGCACAACAAAAGCACTACAATCAGGGTCTGTCTGGTCCAGTCTGTCTGTCTGCCTCTCAAAACAACACAGGAGAAGCCACGTCTGTGTCTGTGGAGGTCAGATTGACATTATCTGTTCACTGTCACAATGAGACAGTAACTTTATTTGAGAAGGCCTAAAACATTTTGTGGTCATATTACAATTCTAACTCAACAAGGTACCACAGCACCACAGGGAAGAATACAAAGGTATGAAGAGTTCCAATATTAAATTATGACTGTTTATGTAGTGATGCACTGTGTTGACTGTTCAGTGGAAACAATGGAACAGAGGCTCTGTGTGTGTGTGTGTGTGTGTGTGTGTGTGTGTGTGTGTGTGTGTGTGTGTGTGTGTGTGTGTGTGTGTGCTTGGACAGGATTACTCAACAGGGACACAGTGCGCATTTAAAGCAGACAGGGGGGGAAACACCGTTAACCAGTCCCTGCAGCTGACTGGTTAAAGGCTAGAGTCACACCGGAAACTCAGTGCATTTGCCTTCAAAATAAAAGAGCCAGCTTTTCCTGTCTTTTTCAAATCCTGTTTTGCTTTACCGAAAACAGTCAGTGGTTGTTTTTACACTGTATACACTGTAAGAAAATACCTATTTGTGCTAATCAGAATATAATACTACTGAATCACAACATAATAGCACTAGTAAAAAAAGATCAAATTTGAATTTTGAAAATTTGGTTTTGCTTTTTCATTTGTTATTCATTATATTATATGCAGAGATCAGGCAGGTTTCCTCTCTTCTTTATTCTTACATTGCAGCCTAAATGTACATTATACTTGGGCAACACTATATGATTTATATGGTCATGCCAATTTGACAGTGTGAAGTAACTAAGTACATTTACTCAGGTACTCTACTTAAGTACACATTTGAGGTACATGAGATACTCCACTGTTTAGTCCACTACTTTTAATTGATGAATGGAGTTACTAGCTACTATCATCAACAAATATTATGATAGATTATTAGTATTAGCAGCATATAAAGTAATTAAAACCAGCCCCACCAACAATACATCCATGTGCATGAATCTATCAAATTATAGATTATTATTACTCTGAAACAGGCCATTCTGCATTATGATTATGTCTGCTTTTGGTACTTTATGTAAGTTTTGATGGTGATACTTGCACTTTCTTTTAAATAAAGTAACATTTTGAATGCAGGATATTTACTTTTTATTCTGTCGTATTTTCATTTTTTCTTTTACTCAAGTGAATGATCTGAGCACTTTGATGTAAGGGCCTAGAGAAAATGAGATGTGTGTTTAGCTGAGAGGAAGCTCGAAATGAAGCAACATGACCTCTGAGAAGCATCAGGTCGCAACCCGAGATTTACTTTGAAAGTCCCAACCGGAAGCCCAGTGTTGCGCTGTTGCGGTGTTGCGGGCGGCTTGACGCTGGTACCTGTCAAACGGTCTCCGGTCCTCCTCACTGCTCCGAACGCCGGCTGGCCGCTCCAGTCCACCGGGTCCGGACCCACGGCAGGACGGCGGCGCTCACACGCGTAAGTTGTGTTAATATCGCGGCGTCTTTGACACGTGACCTTGCGTGAGAGGATTAAATACCGGCACGCACAACGTTTGCCTTCAGTCTCGGGGTTTGTATCCTCTCTGTCTGCAGCGCCCTGCACTGCAACAGAATGGAAGAAGGAAGAGAAGAGAAAGTCGGACGTGGAGCTACACTGATGGACCAGGAAGAGCAGGAGGAGTAGGAGCCTGCGGCGGCCTCATACTGAGCTGTGCGCCGGCATGACCTACATACCACAAAGCCTGATGGACATCTCTGCCCTATGGATACATTAGGTCCTGTTCAACCTTGTACCACAGCAATAAGTGACCTTCGTTTTTATTTGGCGCTGCAGAACTATGCTTAACAAGATAGCTGCTGTGGATGTGTCTGAAGAAACCATCATGTGTGTAGACCATGTCCTGTGTGAAGTAAGGGAGCGGGATAATCAGCAGTAAAAGCCCAGGGTGCTGGATGTTTTCAGACCTTATGTAACGCTCAAGAGGAAACCAGAAGTCAAAATGAACAAAACAGGTGGTCTGAGGCTTTAGGATACTACGCTGCATACGAGTGGACTATACAGCGGCTCCGCTCTTTGGATTAGTGGGCAGTGTAGAGGCCCCCGCAGTGGAGCTGGGATCAAAGGTCCAAAGAAGAACAGAGCCCAAAGGGTCTTTTCAAGCTGGAGGCTCAGCCTGCAGACGCCTTATCTGCTCGTGAGTAAGAGATTGCACGGTTGTGATCACTGAGCGTGCTGTGATCAGCAATAAAGTCAACAGCCGAGCAATAAAAGCCTGAAGCAGGAAGAGTTCATGCGGACTTTAGTTGCTGTCAGCAACAAAAACTGTCCCCCGTCATGCTTCTGAAGTGCGGCCAGCCGTTACCTCTTCTGAGGCACACGGACGTGCCTCCCCGGGTCATAGAGAACTTCATCCTGACGGGCTACCGCTTCCCAAACTACAGCCTGAGGGACTGCTTACTGTCGGCGTTCAGGCCCACCAACGAAACGGGCAACTTCTGGACACACTTCCTGCCAGTATTTATTTTTTCCTACTATTTCGTAGAGGCGTTTGGTTGGGAGGGCGCGCCGCATTGTGATGCTCCCTTCTTCTATCCGCTGTGGAACTACTACATCGGGGTGTTCTGTCTGCTGATGGCGAGCAGCATGGCCCACCTCCTCAACTCAATGTCTCTGGTGGTCAGAGAGGTCTGCTTTTTTGTGGATTATGGCACTATCAGCTCCTACACAGTTGGCTCATCGCTGGCGTACTACTATTACATCCACCCTCGCGCAGGGATAGTTGAGACGGGAGGCCACAATGGATCCCATATGGCCCTGAAACATGAACCTGCAGAGGCTCTTGCGTCATCCTATGCAATCCCAGATTTCAGTGTGTTCTTTGAAACCTTCTACATCCCATGTGCATGTATCGTAGCGATCATTTGCGTTTTATCTTGCTGCAATACCCGCCAGAGGTGGAGGAAGCATCGGTATGTCATCCGAACCCTCGTGTTTCTCCTCCCGTTCCTCGTCTCCTCCACGCCGGTCTTCTTCCGCCTCCTCACCAGATCGCCTTATTCCCCCGCCTCCTCCTCCTTTGCAGCTTCCACCTCCACCTCCATCTTCTTCTATCGCCACTGTCTCTGGCTGCTGGTGTCAGCCATCTTCAACATCAGCAAATTCCCAGAGCGGCTTGCCCCGGGTTGCTTCGACATCTGGGGGCACAGCCACCAGTGGTTCCACTGTTGCACGTTTCTGTCTATCCTCGACGAACTCCACATGATCAAGGCCGAGGTGAAAGCCATCCTGCTCAGCCCGACTCTGCTGCTACCCCCCGCCACTCTCTCCCGCCTGCCTGGACCTACGGTGGCTTCCACCTATGGAGTGATGCTGCTCCTCCAGTCCACCATCATCTCCATCATCACGTGGTTCTCCTGGAACGCCAACTGCATTTACGGACCCCAGAGAGACCAGCTGGCAAAGGAGCTCCCCAAGAAACACCTGAAATGTCACTGATCACTGAGACATCTTTCTTTAATCGTCCTGACGATGTGGGAAGATTTGCACATGCCACAAACAGGAGCGCACAAGTAAAACAACATTTCCCTTCCAATTTCAGATCCGTCATAGGTTTCAACCAACCTGACAGTGTTTCACAAGCCCTCGAAGGGGGAAATTGGGGACAACTGGCGATGAAAGGATTATATTCTGAGCTCACCACAGGGTGGCTGTGTGGTTGAGTGGATATCGAAAGACCTTGCCAGGTACCTCCCTTGAGCTGCTTCAGCATGTTCCAACAGGATGTCCGACGATTAAATTAGTACCTCTAGGGATTGTACTCTAGAGGTGTTGCTCTTGGCGATGCGGCTTAAACGTCAGCATGAACATATGTCGTGTGTTTTCAAGTAGCTCCTCCTGGTGCACTTCCTTCCTTCCCTCCTCTGAGCTGTACCGTTTGAGAAACCACGGCTGTGGTTGAAACCCATTGTTTCACGTCGAATGGATCCCTTTTTTTCCGACATTCTGTGAGGCGTACCTTCTCTTCCTCTTGCTCATATGTTCACACACAGTATCATTTCCTCTATTTCCCAGTGAATCTTGCAAGCAGGAAGTGTGGCGGCCTTGACGACGCTACCAAAATAGCTGAGGTCTGATATCATTGAAGCACTTTCAAAGGGGGCTGGTCCGACTCCCCTTGTCATTAAGGAGCTGCACTTAACATTTCTGAGGCTTGTAATGACATCCTGCTGACGTGTTCTGTGGAGCTTTTAGGATGTACAGTGCTGGATGTGCGCCATTACTCTGATGACCGGTTCCCCATAGACAACGTTCACACTGCTGAAAGTGCTCTAGTTCAGATTAAATGTGATGTAAATCTGATGTTTTCTGAGCAGTATGAAAAGTGTACTGGATTTGTGTGGCTCATGCTGCACATGAGTCTTTTTGCCGACAGCTCGTGTTGGTAAAATTCCAAAAAAGATACCCAAGCAGCAGCTCCAGTTCAAAGGCTCCGTGAACGTAGACGAAACGAGGACAATGAAACCTGAAGCCGCTTTTTTGAAGCCGCTTTCTCTGTCATGTGATGTACAGCAGCTCCTCAGAGCTAAAGCCATATTAGAGAAGTAAACTAAGGCAATAGTGTAGTTGTACTGCATCATCAGGAACTTCCTGAGTAGATTTGCACATGACATACATATCAGGTTAATAGTTCACCCAGCAGTTTGTACCTTTCATGTATTATCAGTACATCTGGGTCACAGAGGGTCATTTTACAGCACTTCCAGCTGCTCTATAATCCTCAGTGACTCTTGTACGGAGCCCCTGGCGTGTCACTAAAATGATTTTCTTTTTTAATCTTGCATGCACAAGATAAGAATATGTAATCTTTCAGGACTTTGGAGGCTTTGTAGTCATCCAACCTCTGGAAAAATAACTACTTTGTCTTTAGCGCCAGGAAAAAGACAAGTTTTCCACAAGTTTTTTTAATTATTTCCTAATCCAAAATATAAAATGAGAGTAAGATGTGTCTTTGGTGAGTTTAGACAATTGTACAAAGTTTTTTTTTTTTTTTTATCAGTTATAATAGAATAAATATATGTTACTATGTTTTTATTTCATACCTCCATACAAAAAAAAAATGTTTTGGCTAGCTGGAACAGAGATGCAGCTTGGAAATTGGGTTGAAACTTTTTTTCATTTTTCATGGTGTATTGAATGGAAGAAAAAGATTCAGAGCTACTAAAGTCCTGAAAAGTGATAAGGTATCAGATATGTAAGGTATAAAAAGATATAAAAAATAACTTAGTTGTGAGAATCAGAAAACAGGAGACGGCATATCAATTTATAGTAAACTATCCTGTGCACACAAGATCCAGAACTTGTTCATTCAAGATATGAAAAAAAAAAAAAAAAGACCTTTAGGGGCTCTGCAGAAAAGTGACTAAGGAGTCTAGAAACATCGTCAGAAATACATTCACTGTTGTTAAAGGACTAGATTTTTAAATATTATCAATATATTATTATAATTTCCTGAAGAATGGAGGGTCTGTGACTCAAATATAATGCTAATATGTGATGTAACATTAATATTGAAGAAGCTGATGTCATTAATTTACCTGCATGCAGCAAGATTTAGCCTTAGTGTTCACATTGTGTCTGTGCTGCAGGATCACATCCTGTCTGCACAGACGGTAGCCGTCACCCCCTCAGAGAAACACTCACGTAGACGTAAGCTTTCACATCCGTCTTTGTTTTTCTAGAGTCACACGACCCGACCCAAAACCAACAAACCCTAACAAACACCTTCTTGTGTCAGTGACCGTGCTTAGGCAGCATCCGTGTTCGTCACGTGTTTCCATTCGACACATATATGTCCAGGGAGGAGGAGGAAGGAGCCTAGAGTGCAGTCGTGTCATGTTAGTGCTGCTGCGGCCCCGAGTCTGACCCCCCCCCCCCCACCCCCGAGTTCATTTGTGCACTGAAAATGGACCACGACTGAAGATGAATTAGGAGAATGTGTGTTTTCATTTTATTTTCTCTGTTACAGCTTCAAATGTGAGCTCTAACGACACACTTACATGTCGATAACTCATGTTGGTCACTGTCTAATTTCTGAAATGTTATGATCACTGCTGTGTTAGTTCTGGTCATATCTGCACATCTATTGTGGTTCAATGCGTCCACTCGCACGAGCAACACTGGAACGGAGTACAGAAGGGCCATATTGAGTGTTTTTGATAATCATGCTGCTACGGTGCACTTTAAAGCATCTTTAGAGCTCATCAGAACGTTCCCTTTAAGGGTCCACCCTGCAGTACTGTACTACTTCAGCACATTTCAGGCTCAGGTAGTGCTTTCCAATATGACTAGTCAGAGAGATGAAACCGATTCGATGTCGAAGCGATGTTTCTACCTCAACAGAACATTTCTGTCTCTCTGGTCGCAGAGAAGAACCATCGTTGACCACCTGCCCCCTCCAGACTGTGAATGCCACACTTGAATCTGTCGGTGTTAAAGTATGCGAATGTCAGACTTACGGAGTACTGTATCTTACCTAGTGAATCACTCAGGGTTGACTGAAGAACGACATTAATATATTATTTACACATGCATTAAATTGTGAATTACAAGAGGTGGGGGATGATTAGACTGTGTGTCTGTTAATACTGATGTATCAAATAGCACTAATGTGGATGATTTGAGTTTTACTGAATAAAAGATGCCGAGAACTTTTGTTGCAGTTTTATTTGTGCAGAAGTTCATCATGGGTGTCACTTGGGTGTGGTGTGATGTGGTGCACCACAAACAGGTCCAATGTTCCACTTGTATAAACATCACAGCTCTAAAACTCACGACAGACATACAATAAAACACTAGCATGCGACGTGCTTTCTGGTTGTGTGATCTATAATCCTGGTTATGGCCCCGCACTCTATAGCAGCTGTTTCCTGTTAACATGAGCATTTCTAACATGGCCCCTTTTAGTGCTGCCATCATAGGGTGGAGACTTCAACCTGGAGGGTGAAGTGAATTTGCAATGGTTTGAATAATTCAGATGTTTTCAAATGAGCTCTGTCCACAGTCCAGCACTCCCTCAGCTGTTAGAGCACACGCACGTCTGTGCGAGTACGTGCACATGCGGTAGGTGTGCTGGACCTCGACAGGGTCATTCGTGTGGACAGCTTGTGCAGCTGGCTTTTTATGTCAAGCTCTGCTCCCCCCCCCCCCCACACCGGCTTTTTCCATCCGTCTTGACCCTTTTCACCCGAGCCTCGGCCCAGCGGCCAGTGAAACCTGAACCTCAGAGAGGAGAATCTCCGTGAGTACAGGAGAGCTATTGTGAAAGGTTTGAACGCATCAGTCAATGAGCAAAGGCTGCTGGCAGTAAGTGCTAATGAATGAGAAGGGCAGGGGGAGGAGGAGGATGATGGTGGTGTCAGGCAACACAGTTCACCCCCCCCCCCCCCCCCATTTAGTCTGACTTTGTCTTTATTATGCAGGTGATTCAAGAAGTTTAATGACAATTTTTCATCCAATTCCATGCAGAGCATGTACACATGACACAAGACGTGTTTCTGGGAATCTGGGCTGATTATTAATACATGAAAAAATTATAATGCTTCAACTATTTTTAGAATCACTACATCTAAATTATATCATATACATTTGAAATTTATCTTGTATCTTATATATTATCTTTTTTTTTGGTGCGACTTGAATACTGCGATGCTGGTCTGCCTCATGTCTTATCTATTTATATATAGATATATACATAGATCTATCTATCTATCTATATCTATCTATCTATCTATAGATCGATCTATAGATAGATCTATCTATATATCTATATCTATATCTATAGATATCAATCTATAGGATAGGATTTTCCCATCCACTGTGACAGTTTGCAAAGGGTATGAATCATTTTGGACATGCCACTTTTTGTTCAAATGTAAATAAAAGCTGAGAAATAGTTTTTTCCACAATGATGCCTCTTGTACATCGTCTTATTATCTTCTGGGAGACGCCTGTGCCATTTCCAATCAAGAAAAAACTTGCTGGTTGAATAAAAGTAACTTTAAGTCAAAATTTGCCAGGGGTATGAAGAATTTCAGGCTTAACTGTAGATCTATCTATCTATCTATATATATATATATATATACACACATAGAGAGAGAGAGAGAGATCGATCGATCGATCAATAAGAGCTCCTTAATAAATAAATAAATATCCAGCTCAGTGCACCCACCAGCTGGTACAATGAGGACTAGATACAAAGTGTTCCCACTCACAGCATGAAGGGGTGAGACAACTCAGCCAACCACAAAGCTCTTATTTCTCTTCCACGTGTCAAGTGTTTGAAAATGATGGACTGGGGAGGGAGAGAGGCTTAAAAACTCACTTTCTTCTCCTCCACTTCTGACAATTCTTTGTACTGGATTCTTTTCAAACATCCTGCTAGTCTATTTATGGACTTGAAGAGCTTGTGGGGACTAATCAAACGGTCATATTGTCTATTTAAAATCATTCCAATATAGTCTCACCTGTGGTTGATGTTTGGAGCAGCAGAGCTGATTGGTACAATCCATATTTAGGTCACCACTAAAAATAAATACAATTAAAATAGAAACTAAAAGGTAAGAATGCTGAAGCAAATGAACAACATGGAAACTATTCAAAAGGAAAAATAAAATCACATTTTATTCTATTTTTCAGTAATCTGGTTCGAGCATACTGAACATGGTTTTGTCAGTCTTCAGAATCACAAGGATCAGCGCAAGAAGACACCAACGTCTTTGAATTTAAAATGATCACACAAGCGAATTATTAAGGCAGTTAACGACATTAAGTGGAATGAGGAGAAAACATGAAACAGCGCATGAAATGTTTGGTTGTGAATGACGGCGACAACCTGAAGAGGAAACCACAGCAGAGCAGCTGAGGTGGACTGAAATGAAACAATGCTGCCATGAGCAATGTAAAGTAGCTGTTACCGACACAGTACATCCCAGTGTTTACCTGGACAATACACTGTCCTCACTTATTTCACAGTATTACTTCAGTTGTGATTTATAGTCCGTCACCACCAGTCACTATCATCGCCAACATAACCCCTGACCCCGTAAGGTTCAGTCGTTCTGAACTTCTCATCCGTGAAGTGCATTTTTTTTAACAAGGTAAGAATGAGCTTTGAATCTCTACGTTTTTAAAGAATTTTAAGAGGTTTTGTTATTTATCTGTATTTTAGGATCACTGTGCACAAAAAAAAAAAAAGATTCTTCTTCAACAATTAGTCATCATCATGTACTCACTTGGGAATGTCATCTCAGTGCCAACACAAGAACCAAAAATAAGACTCAGCTTGAAATAAAGTGGAATAATTCTTTGCCCGTTCACCTCATTGCTCCTAAGAGTTCATCTTAGCAAAACGAAATACGGGACGTCTGGTTTGTCACTCTTTAAATCAAGCGTCATCCTACCTTGCTTATCTAAACTAGATATTCACATCTTGTGTATATCCACTCCAGGTCTGCTACGATTTAAAGAGGCAGCACCATTCTCAAAACTGAGAACACTGTGATGTACGTTGTGTTTTCTGGCTGTAAGTGGCTCTTTGCACCAAACGTGGACAATGATTGGAATGTTGTTGGACGGTGTTCTGCTGTCGACATGAGCTCACTGTGGTGATGCCATGTGGGACTGCAGCGGAGGATTGCCACGCGTCGCGGTCTTTTCCTTGCAGTGCTCGGCCTGTCGGTTAGTTTTGGGACATCTTGCGGATCATGTAGTTGAGGATGCCTCCGTGGTGGAAATACGCCAGCTCCACATCGGTGTCAAACCTCATCCTCACCTGGAATGATTTCCCGGTGTCGAGCTGCAGGAGGCAGAGAAGAGACAACGTCAAGCGTCACATGACCTCAAGAGAAGAACACAGCTCTACATGAAGGCCTCCCAAACGAACCTTCACGTCTACCAGCATCCTCGGCGTGAGCTGCTCCGGGATGGTGATGGTGTAGCGCTCTCTGCCGGTCAGCCCCAGACTGTCAGCGGTGACTCCTGGTAGGTACTCCAGAGGGATGACTCCCATCCCCACCAGGTTACTACGGTGGATGCGCTCATAGCTCTCTGCTATAACTGCCTTAATCCCCTGAGAACAAAAATAAAAGGATCTTTCTTCACCTTTTAAAACAACTCGTTACATGAAGCTCCACTTGTCACATGATGATAGCTATATCACTATATACTCTGATTACTTCTCCCTCATCTTTTCACTATCACACAGAACGCTGTTCAGGACCGGTTCATGATCATACCGGCCAAAGTAGAAAAGGATGATGGCGTAGAACCATTTATTATTAGATCACATTTGTCAGCACATGAAAATAACTACTGCTGATAGAATTAAGAAAATTAATGTGACCTCAATCTGGATAAGTGACAGAAAATGGGTAGATGGATTATACAGTTATACATTATTCATTTATTTCAGTTCGTTTAAGATAATGCTTAATTGCCACTTTCCCATTATGAGTTGATGAGTTTCCTAGATACTGTAACTGATGTCAGCAGCTAACACGCAGAGCACGATAAATTAACATGGGTGAGGGGGATCTACTCTGGGCTGTGTTCCATTTCATGTATTTTATACATAACTGGCACATCTTCTACCTGGGACTTGTCAAAGCAATGCCGTTTATTTATTTGGATTTTGGATTCTTCTGCCCACATGAGATGGTATTATGTGGACTGTGTGTCATTCGTGGTCACTTATTGACCAAGAAGAAATCCTCACCAGTAGAAAGGGGCCCTTTGCTGCCCAGTCTCTGGAGCTTCCCGAGCCGTACTCCTTCCCTGCTAGGACCACAAGGGGAACGCCAGACTGCTGGTATCTGTCTGCAGCGTCAAACACGTCCAGCTGCACAAAAAGCACCACAATATGCAAACGTTTGTTAGCTCATATGTAAAAGTCCATGCAGCCGACATGATGCGAGTCAAGCAACACTGAGAACTGGTACAGTGACAGAGGTGCTGCGTGCTGACCGTTTCTCCGGTGGGCAGGTAAATCGTGTGTGGTGCCTGTTTGTTGAGGAACTTGTTAAAGAGGCGGATGTTGGCAAATGTCCCTCTGGCCATGACAGCGTCGTTACCTCGCCGTGAGCCGTATGAGTTGTAATCACGAGGGGACAAGCTGTCAAAACACAACATTTGGAAAGCTGAAAGCTCCTGTGGTTCATTTGGATATAGATATTAACGAAGGCTCTTTCCATTTCCATTCAGACTGTGTTGGTTATATCCATGAATATACTGTTTACTTTTGCTGCCTCAGTATTGTATCTGAGATTACAAACTAGACACTCCTTTCCAGCTGAAGGCAGCGAGGCCACCCACCCTCTGCTGGTCAGGTAGCGAGCTGCAGCACTGTTCCTGGCGATGTTCCCTGCAGGAGAAATGTGGTCGGTGGTGACGGAGTCTCCCAAGTTCAGCAGTACGTAGGCGTCTTGTATGGACTTGGGAGGCTGCAGCTTCATGGTCTGTAGAAAGACAACATGGGAAAATACAGCCATGGCCAAATAAATGGGACAATTTTGACTGAATATTCTTGTGGGTACTACTATTATTAAAACTGTCATAGTAGCCCTCCTAGGAAAATAGTAGTAAGTAAGTAGTAATCACCACAAAGTGCCAGACATTCAGTTAATATAATTTATGTTTAGCATTTTCATTCTCAATAACTTTGTAGATGATGTGCTCTGAGATGTTTTCTTGTGTGTTTGGTTTGTATACACATACGTGTGTTTTTGACAATGAATCAGTACATTTGGAACATTAATAATAGGTCACACTGTAATTAATTATCATTGTTATCATTAGAATGAACTGAAATGAATCAACACACTTCCCTTGTTAGATGTCTAGAGGGCATTTTCTGGTAATAGAAATCATTTGTTACGTTTGAGATTTTTGCCACATCGTTACCTAAAAAGCTAAAGTCAAATTAAAGAGCTATCATTGCCGTTAATTGCCTCGTCAAACGATGGTGAAAAAAGTTTGCTCGTCACAAACAGAGCCGGCTCTTGGCATAGGCCATATAGGCGGTCGCCTAGGGCGCCACCTGCTGGAGGGGGTGCTGCTGCAAGCCCTCAAATAAAAACAATTAAAACAAAATCAATAAAATAAAATAAATACTGACTTTTCGTTTGTACAGCTGGAGGCCAGCTAAGTTGAAATAAAGCAAAGTTGCTTAATAATGCTGCTGTAGATACTGCAGCTACTGTGTAACTATAGAATTGTAGTGCAACCTCTTTTATTTTAGTAATGCATCTTCACGACTAGATAATGATTGATGTTCTGTTGAACACATCAGCAGTCTGTCTGCTGCAGCTCCATGTTTTGCCTGTACTGTACATTCTATAAGGCCCGTTGTACAAAGTATTCACTGACCGTAGCACCATTTCACAAATTCTATCACATTCATGTCAGTTGGATTTGAGGGCATGCCATCATGATATCTATCACATTTGCTAACCTGTCTCTCTTTGACGAACTGCTTGAACAGGCCAACACATCTGTCGGTGAGATGCTTTCCTAAGTTGAACATGTTACGCTCCCCCGGTCTACATGGGCTTAAAACATCTTTTACAGAGGGGCTTTGTGATGTCTGTGGGATCGCCCTTCAATTAGAAGGGATAGTTGCAGATGTTTGGAAAGATGTATTGATTTGTATATTTACCAAACCATCGAAAAAAGGCGGTGACTTGATGTAGGTGGACTTGGGGTCCCAGGTGTACAGCTTATCAGAGGGAGCAACCAGAGAATTCCAGCGTTCGTTCACTTTCTACAAAGATACGACACAGTAAGATCTCATGACAGTCGATTTCACTCATCTCGCACATCTACATTTCACTGCTGGACCGGTGGCTCCCCCCGAGTTACGTTACCTCGATCTTCTCGTAGACTTCTTTGAACATCGACGGGATGACAAACGTTTTCTCCACAGCCTGGATCTCCTCCCGTGTGGGCCAGATATCCCTCAGGAAGACCTCTTTGCCTTCAGAGTTGATGGCTACAAAGGGGACATGGGACCAGAACTCATTTGTTTTAGTTGGATGTAAACAGACAGTCTCTTTCGGCGTAAAGATGATTTTAGTCTTAAAAAGGACATAACTGATGACCCAAGCAAGTTTGGCAGCATTTCTATAACCATGGGATGGGTAGTAGACTGGACACTCTGTGTAAACCAACTCCTACTGTATTACCAGTGCCAGTTACAAGCCTAATTTTGATGCAAAATTCTAGAAACATCGCCAAAACCTTGTTGCAATGAAACCTCAATTTCTGGTGTCTCAAGTTCAGATTGCCTCCTCAGCTATTGTGGCTATTGACGGTATGTGAAGGCCCCCTCACTCAAGTTGAAAGACTGGAGAGAACGGTCAGTTCCTTCATTAAAAAGTGGCTGGGACTGCCAAGGTCTCTAAGCAACATCTAGCTGTAGAACAAAGAAGCCCTGGAAGTGCCCCTCTCTTCCCTGACTGAAGAGTTTAAGCTCGGAGTTCCAGGCATCTTTGCTACCTATTGCAGCAGCAGGAAGGAGGTGGTGTTCCCACAATTCAACAGTTCAGCAGGCAAAAACTGCACTCAAGCATGCTGACGTTGTGAAGGGGCAGCATGGACAAAGGATCCTGACAGGGTCTAATGGCCCTTTTGGGCACAAAACTATAACTCTGCGGTGAAGGCGAGAATTAGTGGAGGAAGATGTAGAGGAGTTGGGCCTCAAGAAAAAGACAAGCCTGCTTATTGAAGGCTTGAAACATGTAGTCCTTGAAAAGACATTTCGACTGCACCAGATGAGTCAGCCTTATATTCAACCCTGGAAGCCATTTCTTTGAATGCCAAATTTGTCAGCTCACATTATTACTGTGCAGTTTGTACAAATGACACACTGTAGCCAATCCGACAGCATCCCATCGTCACAGTAACCTTTATATTCTATATTTGGCTCCGGCATCAGACTTCACGCAGCTCCTACAGACATTTTAAAGCTGGAGGCTACAGACCTCCTGCTCCAGTTTGGCTCAGTGTGACACAGAATGGGAGCAGATCACAGTCTTGTGATTGGCCACATCCTCCTCAGTCTGCTTTTAAACAAAACTTTATTCCCCTGATGACGTGTCTAACATCCCACAATGAATGCTTTCTCCTTTTATTCGCTCGGCTGAGCATTGGGCCAGACTCATTCTCCATCCTGACAAGTGCCTTTTTATTCAATGTGTGCTGAGTAATAATGGGTATATAACTACTCACCGATGGGCTCTTTCTCAAAGTCTATCCTCACAGTTCCGGCTATTGCATAGGCGATGACGAGGGGTGGAGAAGCCAGGTAGTTTGCTCTGGTGTTGGGGTGGACTCTCCCTTCGAAGTTTCTGTTTCCTGATAGGACACCTGCAGCAACCAGATCTCCCTGAAACACAAACCAATGCAAGCACCTCAAGTTACAAGAGGATGAAGGAGAATACTGTATGTATTCATATTTTTCTATGCATTACTGTTTATCAATGTAGTTTGTAGAATGTGAGAGGAGAAATACTACTAGCAAGACAAAGTGAGGAGAACAGCATTCCTGTTACTACAAGACATCTAAGAAGAGAAAAGAAAAGATAAACGAGGAAGAAAAAGAGCTAAAGGGTGAAATGACACAGTGGGGACATAGAAACAGCCTCTCAGTACCTGGGTTATGGCTTCCACCACCGGCTCTGGAAGCGGCCCACTGTTGCCTATACAGGTCATGCAACCATAGCCAACGACCTCAAAGCTAACGGGGAAGACAGAATCATTGTTTACAAGGTCAAGAATCATTTTCATAGAGCTTCCTACTAACTGAAGCTGAAAATGTATGCAATGCATATCTTTAGTGTGGCTGGACTGCATTTTCTGATGTATCATGTAGTACTACTGACTCAACAGCTCCACTGTGACTATTAAAATGGAAAAAGTATAAAATACCACGTCTCTGCGAACCAGACCTGAACAATTAGCCAACACACACAGAGGCTACAGATATTCGGCTACCCAGCAGACATTTTGCTCCAACGTGGTGACATTGAGCCTGAGGCAGACCATCTTATACAGTATGGACCTTTCAGAAAGATGCATGAATCATCAGCCCATCAAAACTCACATGAGCACCATGAGCAGGCCTGATTATCTCACACATGTGACAGTACTGTGAAGGGTTTACACATGGGATGTGCCTGACAATCTGCAGCGTTGTAAAGTGTGATGAGGGACCTTCATGAGTCAGATAGCGAATTCCTTCCTTTGTTTGCTCAGTTGTCAGCAAATATGGAACTTTTGTCACATATTAACAGGTGGTTATATACACACAAGTAGAAGTAGGTATTATTACATCAAGTTCATATGAATGTAATCTATGTATTGTAGTGAACTGAAGGTGAAGATCTCAGAGGGGAAGGACTGTTACAGGAAGAAGCTGGAGAACAAGCTCCAGCAAAACAACATGAGGGAGGTGTGGAGTGGGTTGAGAACCATCACTGGTAAGAAGGATGACCAGATGATGGAAGGAGACCTACAGGAGGCCAATCAGCTAAACCTGTTTTTCAACAGGTTTGACGATGCAGCCTCTGCCCACCCTCCCCTCAGCTCCTCTCATGACGCTTCCCCCAATGCTCACTCACTTCGCACCTCTTCAACCATCCCCCTCCCCCCATCACCCTCCCCTGGAGGTTCCGCTCACAGTCCTGCCACCTGCAGAAGTTCTCGGACGACTCTGCCATCGTGGGCTGTATCAGCAGGGACCAGGAGGCTGAGTACAGGAGTGTGGTGGACAGGTTCGTGGAGTGGTGTGGACTGAACCATCTGCAGCTCAATGTCACCAAGACAAAGGAGCTGGTGGTGGACTTCAGGAAGCAGAGGACCTGTCCAAACCCCGTCACCATCAACGGATCAGAGATGGACACTGTGGAGGACTACAAGTACCTCCGTGTCCACATAGACAATAAACTGGACTGGTCTAGAAACACCCATCTACAAGAAAGGTCAGAGCCAACTGTACTTCCTCAGGAGGCTGAGATCTTTCAATGTCTGCAGGACCATGCTGCAGATGTTCTATCATTCTGTGGTAGCCAGCGTCATCTTCTACGCTGCAGTGTGCTGGGGCAGCAGACTGAAGACAGCTGACGCCAACAGACTCAACAAGCTCATCAGGAGAGCTGGTTCTGTCCTGGGAGTCGAGTTGGAGTCTGTGGTGGAGGTGTCTGAGAGGAGGATGCTGAAGAAGCTGCTCAGCATCATGGACAACACCTCCCACCCCCTGCACGCCACACTGATAGCCTGTCAGAGCACCTTCAGTCGTCGTATCAGACCACCAAGGTGCACCACAGAACGCCACAGGAGGTCTTTCCTACCTGTGGCTATTAGACTGTATAACACCTCCTCCACCAGCAGGAGGGACACGTAACAGACTCATTCAGCAGAATCATGTGCAACAACCGTAAAGGTCATTCCCTTTCACTTTGTCTTCCGTTTTGCAGTTTGCACATATCTTATTTAATTTTATTTAAAAGTCTATTCTGTACAGTTTCACTTACTTTGCACACTTCACCTCACACACTGTGACACTTCTCACAAATTTGTACTTTTCAATCTGTACTTTTTGTTTTAAAAAAGGGACAGACTATTTAATTGTATTTTATTGTGTCTAAGTTTCTGTTCAATTTTGTATTTTGATATTTTGTATTGTTGTGACGACCTCTGTATCACACTCTGGCACAACAATTTCCTCCGGGATAAATAAAGTCGGTCTTATTCTTATTCTTATTTAAGTGCTATATCCATGACAGAGCAAACTCCAATGAGCTGAATTAAGATTGTGTGTTTGTGCTTTTTAAAGAAATGATTATGTGTTTCTCACACGAATGAGCATGTTGGGGATGATTTGAGCATTCTTCTGAGGAGCTTACCCCAGCTGAGAGAGGTAGTCCATAACACCACTCTCCTTTAGGTAGTAGGTGACCACTCCGCTGCCGGGTGACAGGCTGGTCTTTATGTACGGTTTCACACTCAAGCCATGCTTTATTGCCTTTTTTGCAAGGAGTCCTGCAAGAGGAGCATTTATCTAAGTTAATAACTGTGTCAAAGAGCTAGCAGGAGTAAAGTGAGTAACATTTTCCTTAGTCACCGCCCTGATGAGGATCATATTAAATCCTATGCTATGACGACAACTACTGTATACCCACCTGCTCCAAGCATCACAGATGGGTTGCTGGTGTTGGTGCAGCTGGTGATAGCAGCAATGACCACTGAGCCGTGGCTTAAAGAGTACTCTTTTCCATTAAACTGGAAAGGGACCTGAATGCTGTGGCGCTCAGGAGTCACATGGAAACCCTTGAAACCTTGCTAAATATCACAACAACAACAAAAAATTAAACAAGGGGTGCCACCCACTGAAACTTAAAGCAATTCAGTAAAATTTACAGAGAAAAGGACTCAATTTGACACCAATACCAATACTCAAGTTTGTGTTAGTGAGTTCTTCATAATAAAATGCATGGTACGGTAACAACGAGAGCCTGCTGGTGCCTACCTTTGCTTCCAGGCAGGTTTTAAAGTCGCTTTTCATATCAGACACAGGGATTCTGTCCTGAGGTCTTTTGGGGCCACTGCAGCATGGAACCACTGTACTCAGATCTAGTTCTACAACCTGAGGGAGAGACCAGGATATACAGTCAGTGGTGGTTTATTTTACATTTCTTCTTGTGTGCACACTCATAATTCATACATTTGTGTTTAAACATGTAGTCGAGACTGCTGGTAGTCTTGTATAGCCTATATTTTTGTGTTCTGTAAGTTAAACCCTGCTGCTGACAAAGAAAAGAAATTCTTAAAACTCTGGTATGTTACTGTACTCCATTGTTGCGTCATTTTGGCACAAACAGAGACGTGTTCTCTGTTTATGGGCTGAACAGTCTAGAAGAAAAACTGCTAAATCTCCAAAAGAATGTATAGACTGACCTGAGAGAAATCTGGATCCTGAGAAACATCATTGTAGCTTCTGAACATGGAAACTGCTTTCAGGTACTTTGTAATGTAGGCCAGCTTTTCTGCTTCTCGCCCTGAATACAAACAAATGGAGCCATGACAATAATTAAGTCCATGTCAATTATACATCGACCGGACTGGTCGCCAGACAATCACTGGGCAAACACATAAAGAGAGTAAAGAGAGCAAGCAAGGGAAGAACATGCAAACTCTAAATTCAAGCCTGTAACCTTCAACAGCGCTGCCCCTCAATTAAACATTACAATGAAAATTAATTAATCGATCAATACACATTAATAGTGCAGCAGCAATGAGCTGTCTGTAAGACAAGAGTCTTAGCAGCTTTTAAAACCCCCAAAACAGTGGCTCTTGATGGTGCTGGAGGAAGCATGCGGAGGTGAATACGTCCAGTTTTTCAGACCCATAGCATGGGACGTGAGCCCCCACGTCCTTAACGCTTGGCACTCACCGGTCTGCTTCAGGTACTGAATGCTGACGTGGTCCACTGGGAAGAAAGCTGCTGTGGCTCCGTATTCTGGACACATGTTGGCAATGGTGGCTCGGTCAGCGATGGACAGCTGAGCGACACCTGGGCCGAAAAACTCGACAAACTTCCCCACGACACCCACCTGACGGAGGTGCTGAGAGCACGAGGAGAAAGGGACCGTGTCAGATTGTCACGTCATACATCCTATACAAAAGAAGTGGTCATTTCATAAATGCTGCCACTGGGTAAAAACTAGTTCTAATTACCTTAGTCACAGTGAGGACAATGTCAGTGGAGGTGATGAACTTGTCTGGAGTCCCACACAGCTTGTATCCCACCACCTCAGGCAGTACCATGCTTATTGGCTGACCCAGCATAACAGCCTCCGCTTCTATTCCACCCACACCTGAGGGTATCATTACAAATCTTATTCAACTATCACTTCATGATCAGTGATCAATACAACCATGGTTATTTATTGGGTGCAATAGTCATGCTTTACCACCACCTCAGAAGCTCATTGATTAGATGGCTACATAGATACTTTATTCATCCCCTTGGGGAAATTCAGGTGAAGAGGGTGGCTGACATCGTCTATGATGGCCTGCTCTGTGTGCGTCTCTCCACCACCATCCACAAATGTCCTGTTTTCCCTTGTGGGACAGTCAACATACTGTCTAAAGCCGGTCTGATGGGAGGTGAGACTGACATATGTCCTGATCTCAGGGTGCTGGGTCTGTATCCTCGCATCAGCGCTGTGGGTGACATCACATGCAGCTCTAGGCCTGCCTCGTGGGTCAATAGAAACAACAATGGTGATGATGTACAAAAACTCCCTCGGCACATCGTGAGGTCTGAGGCCCACTGCCAACATGCTGACAGCACATCTTCTCCTTTCCAGGGATGTGACCATGGCTGCACCATCTTTTGTTTCCAAACAAAATCATGTAGAAAACGACTACGTGTGGTCTCAGGGGAAGCTCTGAGTGCTGGAACTGTTTCCTGACAAACAACAGTGCATCCTTCCACCCAGTGCTTCTATGCAGTGGCTCTAGCTATAGCCCAGAATGGCAGATAAGGTCTGTGAGCTCAGATTTTACTCTGTACAGACCCGATGGTCCCAAACCTGGCAAACCTTACTGTGATGACAAGACTCAAGGTGGCTGCACATAGTCAATACAACTGGCAAAATAGTTCCTGCATGCAACTCCTGTTTTTACATTTCTGTCTTTGTACAGATTAAACAAACATGAAACATGTTAATAAGTGAGCTTTAAATGTGTTGGCAGGTGTATTTATGAGCTTTGGACAGAGCCGGGCTAGCTGTTTCCATCTGCTTTCCGTTTTATGCTAGCCTGCTTATGATAAGCTAGACTAACACCAGGTTAACTGCAGCTGTGCACTTAGACAGCTATGACACCGATATCCTCATCTCACTCCAGAAAAGACAAAAATGATTAACTATTCCTTTAAGAAAGCTGAATTCGTGATGTTGGGCAGCAGACAGTGTCTTACCCCAGCCCAGGACTCCCAGTCCGTCAATCATTGTGGTGTGGGAGTCGGTGCCCACCAAGCTGTCGGGATAGAAGTAGCCATTGTAGTTAAACACCACTCTAGCCAAGTACTCAAGGTTGACCTGGTGGACAATCCCTGAACCAGGAGGAATGATTCGCATGTTCCTGAAGGCCTTAGAGCCCCACTAAGAAGGACAGACAACATATTTAAAAGGTTAAAACGCTCATCATAGTTACCTTTACATAAATATGTCATGTCATGTGTATACATGGACATGAAGACCTCACAATGGGCTTCTTCAATTTCATACCTTTAAGAACTGAAATCTCTCTCTGTTGCGGTCAAACTCCAAGTCCTGGTTTTTCTGGAGGCTATCAGACCTTAAGGAAAAAGAACCAGTGTGTTTGAATTGTAGACAAAGAAATAAAGTGTTTCACTCAGCAATTAAAACCTCTGAGATGATGAGCATATTGTGTCTTTACTGAGAAATCCAGTATTTATGGCCTGATGGTGCCATGGTGCAAAGAATGTGATGAATCTGCTCTTACTTCCTGTTAAAGTCCACCTGGATGGAGTGATCGATGACGAGATCAGCAGGGCAAACAGGATTAATCTTCTCTGGGTCGCCACCTAGTTTCATCACAGCATCACGCATGGCAGCAAAGTCCACCACAGCAGGGACGCCGCTGCAGGGAAACACGTCAGAGTGAGTCCACTCACCACCATTTAGACTTCACTGATCGTCACGTTAACTAAAGATTAGAATTCTAGTGAGAGCTGGGTGAGACTGCCTGAAATCAATATCACAAATAATTATTACATTTATCTGGATAACAATGAATGAAACAAAATCATTTAGCATCAGGTAATTGCTGGTTTGGCTTGGCACGAGGGATTTGTACCACAGATATAGAGGTCGCCTGACGTATCCTTTAAGTTGTGTATCATTTTATCCATATTACCATAAATGATCAAAATGGAAACAGTGGGGGCAGAGATATGGGCTTGCCTGCAAAAACACTAGATCCTATATTTCCCATAATGCACTGCAATATCATCAAATGGTAAAATGGTAAATGGTCTGTATTTGTATGGCGCCGTTCAAGTCATTTCGACTACTCAAAGCGCTTTTACATCACATCCTCATTCACACATCATTCATTCAGAAGGAATCTAAGCTGGAGGAGACTATTCTCTCACACACGTTCACACACTGAAGCTGCTTCAGGAGCAAGTTGGGCTTCAGCGTCTTGCCCAAGAACACTTCGACACGCTGACTTACAGGAGCCTCATACTCTTAGTGCCCAGTTTTTTAACACAGGCTTTAAGTCATACATTTGTAGTCTCCAAGCGCACTATGGCATCGTTGGGGTTATTTTCTGACAGGTTATAAACTGTTTTCACAAAGTGAGTCGTACTCTCTGTGAGAACCTTTGTGAGAACAAATGGTACTTTGTAAAAGGGTTTCATCTCATTCTACCCAACCTATAGAGCAACTCACTGACATTCTAATGCAAATGAATAGCATCCACTTACGTAAAGTCCTGGAGGATGACACGGGCTGGTCTGAATGGTACCTCCACAGTTTGAGTCTGGGTCTGTTTCCAGTTGAGGATGCTTTCCACATCTGAGCGCTTTACCAGAAACTCATCACAGTTCCTGACAGCAGACTCCAGGAGGACCCGGATGGAGAACGGCAGACGGTCTGAGGAATAGACGCACAGTGAAGCTCTCTGGAACATATAACATTCAAGCTACTCAATTGCACTGACGAGACAGGTTTCATATGTTCGGATAAAGCACCGTCGTTACCATATCTGGGATCTCCAAGTTTGGAAAGATTGTAAAACTTCTGCTTGGGGTCCTTGGGGTCCAGAGGCTCAACTATATGTTGAAATGGATTTTTCCCGGTGGAAGACATCCTCCTCTATGTGTCAGTACAACTCTAAAATAAGAAAGGTGAGAAATACGACAATGTATCCAACACACACATGCAAGAAATAACACAGAAGAAAAAGGATTTTGCTTTTTCAGATCCGCTGAAGGCACATGTGTAGCCGATTAATCAGAAGGAGCACAGTGTCTCTTTACAGAGCAGAGACCTAGTTTATATCTGAGATCTTTCCACATTCGGTGGGGAAATAGATTAGCCTTTAAGGCTGCAGTCCACGTGGGCCGGTGTGGCCGAGGGTTAGTGAACTCTTGGCCTTGCATAACTAAATCCCTCAGCGATCTCATACAACTTTTAACAGGGAGAATTTTTGCGGCCAAATGCTCGGACAACCTCTACTTGTTAAAAAAAAAAAAAAGAAGAAGACAAACTGCAGTTTATTTCTTTGAGAGGCGGTATCTGTGTGAAAGGTGAACAGATAAGGAGAACACTTGACAGAGCCATCGCATCCTGAATGTCCACATACTTGGCAGGTTAGTTCAAGTGCTGCAAAGTGCAAAGTCAAGTCATGATAGTGTGTTCTCCTGTGATCTAACACCAGCCCAGAGGTTCACTTAGAAGGCTGAATGCATTTGTGCCATTTAGATTTAGTAAACCTCAGTATTGTTTCCAAGGCACCCAGTATTAACTTTGTTGTCTTGTTTAAGTAATCTTTGACCAGTTACTTTCTGATTTCAGATCAGATTTGTTTCCACCACTGCCTGTCAAAGCTGCTGCTAGGAACCAATGAACTAATGACCCCGTCGGACGTGTTTCATTCATATTTCCCTTCGCAATTGCAGCTCTTTAACTTGACTTGGCCTTCTCGCGCAAGTTAGCATTAGCTGCTTGGTCAAACTCCAGCTTTTACACGCGGATATGTTTGTATGGAGACAGAAAAGGGAGAGAACTGGCTAAAAACACGACTACTGATTATATAATTACTACCATGACGAGATAGCAAAGCAGGACGTTGACGGTTTTGAACGTGACATCCAAAGTTAGCTAGCTGACGACTCAACTATTCTGCGTGCCAGCACGAGGGGGGGGGTCTGCTGTGTAAAAGACCGAAATAAGACAGTTTATTAAATCTCAGTGGGTGTCAATGACTTACTCGTGTGTGAGGAGACACCGCAGAGCACGCCCGTACGCCGTCACTGTCAGCAGGCTTCCATACAAGAGCCGGAGGTTCAGCCGCAGACTGAATAAACACGTCCCGCCGACAGTGACAGCAGCGTCCACACTTCCGGTCTGAATTTTTTTCAGAATAAAAGCACCACCTCTGTTAGTTCGATTGTTCGATTTTCAATGTACAAACAATCAGTTCACTCAGCAAAGAAGAAAACTAAAGTAAACTTAACAACTGGCATGAGTTTTTTTCTTTTTCTTTTTTTATTTGTTCCAAATTTGAGAGACTCAAAAGCATCCAACGCCAGTTAGAAAAAAATGAACTATGGAGAATGGTGACTTTCTGATACTCTACATACAGAAATATTTAAAAGATGTAAACAAGAAAGTGAAATTCATTCTTCGATTCAATCCATCCGTTGCTGTTTTCTTCCATTAAAGTCACTTTCTTGCTTTATGTCATTCAGACAGTGTCTCACCCTCAGCAGAAATTTTATTTAGGACTACATCTCCCTTCCATTTGTCTTGATATAAACCTGCCTAGATTTACTTAATGCCACTTTTGATATTTGTCTATTGCTTAGTCTCGCTACAGTAATTGGGCATATGGACTGATTTATCAATTTGAATGGTTCATGATGGTTCCTTTCTCTGTCTCATCACACACATTATTAAATGTGTGTATTTACTGATCCTTAAATATCTAGCTGATGATCCACTTGGTTGACACACTACAACATCACCAAAACACAGAAAATATGCAGATTGACAAAATGGAAGAAGAAGTGGAAGTGGAGAGGTGGACAGAAGCTATACACTGTACTATATACTGTACAGCAGGCCTATTGTGCATTACATAACACAGTAATACTACTAATTCAGTTCTGACTCCTTAATATGAAACAATGTCTTCTTGGGAGCCCTCATTTTAGATTATGGCTTGTGTGACTGTGGACATAAATAGTTATTTTTCCCTCTTGGATTGCTTAATTTTAAATTTCTTTCTTAGAAGTCAGAAAAAATAAAAAAATAAAAATAAGCACGAGTTAGTCTAACAGATTTTCTTCTTCCTTTATTGTCCTTTTAATCATGTGGTGGCCTCTGAGATTTGCCATGAGACCAATCAGAGTGTTCCCTGGAGCAACATCACATCTCAAATTGCACAAATTCTTCAATGCAATGCGAATATCTTTTTAAAATGTTGGGGTCGTTAAACATGTGCTGCAGCCAAGGTGAGCCGGTGAAGATTGTTTTAAACATTAAGGACCATGGAAGGTGGATTTAATTCATCTTTCTATTGAAACTCATGCACCCGTATTCTTTAATAGACAGCCCAAGATTTTTTTTGACATCACTCAGCCGGAGGGTTCAGATGGTCTCAGAAGCGCCTTTAATTCAGATTCACAGGTGAAATACGATGCAATACAACGCTGGGGTTCAGGCAGCGTCGGGCTCATGAC